>NC_139705.1:17521029-17653529 GCF_964188405.1 Protomyctophum parallelum | reverse complement strand
GTACCCGTGTCAGAGTACCCGTTGTACCCGTGTCAGAGTACCCGTTGTACCCGTGTCAGAGTACCCGTTGTACCCGTGTCAGAGTACCCGTTGTACCCGTGTCAGAGTACCCGTTGTACCCGTTGTACCCGTGTCAGAGTACCCGTTCCACTCATCTGTCTGTGTCCCTGTTATGCCCATATATGGAGAATTCTGTATCTGTCTCTCTGTGTCCCTTTATTCCTATATATGGAATTCTGTGTCAGGTATGCCCAAATATGAAGTGTTGTGATATCAGAACAGGCCAACTCCATATTATGGAGATATAGGGGTGATCAGGTCCAGAGCCCCAGCAGAGGCCTTTTGTGGCGGTTCTGGACAACCGTGGGTCCGATCGAATCGACACTGGGCACTGCCCTCACAGGGAGGGCAGTGCCCGTGTGTGGAATGCGTGTGTGGAGGGCAGTGTGTGGAGGGCAGGGCATACGTACACACACACAAACACAGAGACAGATAGATTATACTCTATGGTTTCATGCTGTTAATTTATATACATACTCTATGGTTTACAGTGTTGAAGAAAGCAAATTACTTTAAAATAGTGCACTAACGCTAATCTCTTGGTCCCAAGAGGTTCGCAGAAGTTGAGGTCATGTTAAAATCGTCTCATATTAAGCATTGTGCATGATCCAAAAATAAACAAACTTCTAAAATCCCCCTATGGGGAGTATAATACAAAAAAAGTACACATACTTAGACTTAGTGCCCTCTCGCGATATTGATGTCAGACTTCGGTGCAATGCTTTAGTGTCGTTTTTCTCTCTCATATTTAACATGCTTAACATTTCCTCTTTTATTTAAATGTTTTATATTGAAAACATACATTTTACAATTACAATTTAGCCATTTAGCAGACGCTCTTAATCCGGAACGATTTACAGTAAGCAAGAACAAAAAACATGGTAATACATAAAATACATAAAAATAGTCATCATACGTAATCTAAGAACCTAACAGTGGAATATCTATATAATGAAATGTGTGTATACACTATAGACGAATCCAGGAGCGGGTCTCATGGTCGCAGTTTACGTATTTCCTGTAGGCGGACTCGACATAGCTGTGGGGTTTAAACCCTCACCAGGCGCACCTCTTCTACTATAGTGAACGGCAGAGTAACTGATGTTAGTCTGCCTCAAACTTTTACCTGCTTTTTACTAAACACTAACATTACAAAGATGCCCAGAACATCGGGATGAACCTGCGTAGTTTATGGCTGCTCCAACAGTAGTGGGTTGAATTCCGTTTATTTGTAGGCTATGTTGCCACTACTGTTGGAGCAGTCATAAACTACACAGGTTCATCCCGATGTTCTGGGCATCTTTGTAATGTTAGTGTTTAGTAAAAGTCAGCTTGAGGTGGTTCCAATGTGAGATGTCAGCCCGGTATGCACTCTTCCACCTGAGTAGCAGCGGGGGGAAACATATTATTACATATTACAGGTTTTTTACAGGTTTTACATAGACATCTCATATTTAACATATTTTTACAGGTTTTATATTGAAAACATCACACAGCTTAAAGACGTCACTACTGTGGAGTTATTCTTCCTCAATGCAAAGTCTGCCGTTTACAATGTGAGTGTTTTATGCATTCTGTTTAAGCTTTCTTCTATTGAACCTGTTTAATGTCTAATGTTTATTTAACGTTTAGACTATTTAATGTCTAATGATTCATATTTATGTAATGTTTTATGTTTATTTAATGTTTATTTAATGTCTCCCAGGGGAACATTGAGGTGGAAAGTGAGAATGTGTTCAAATTAGCTGCCAACGCCTTGCAGGTCTGTCACTGTTAATATATTATAATAACAGTACAATAATAATATTGTAGTCTTAACTCTGTATTTTATAACTTGTTTTGGTAAAAACATATAATGAACATGAATTTCATGTTTTTTGTTTTTTGTCAACAGGAGGCAAAAGGAGACTACACGAGGTAACAGCTTTCTATCTACTAAATTAAACATAATTTAATTAAAGGTATAACAACGAACAGGACAAGAAGCCAATAATGAGGTTTCAATAATACATGAGTTACTCTGTCTGTAGAGCTGACTGTAATAAATCAATAAATCAAAACACACACACACACACACACACACACACACACACACACACACACACACACACACACACACACACACACACACACACACACACACACACACACACACACACACACACACACACACACACACACACACACACACACACACACACACACACACACACACACACACACACACACACACACACACACACACACACACAGATGGTTATTTGTTATGTTAATGTCTGTCTCTCAGTGATGAAAGCACCAGAAGTGACTTGAAGTTTTATTGTTATATTATTATTAATAATAATAATATTTTATCATTACTTTTTCAGTGACGAAAGCACCAGAAGTGACTTAAAGAAACTGCCAACTCTTCCTACCATGGTGCTGAAAGAACACCCATCTCTGGCTTACTGGTATGTTATATTATGCATTAACATGCGTTTAACGCATTCAATGCCCCCTGTTTATGGGTACGAGGAATCCAACAGTTAAGACCAGAAGTCAATCCCACTATTGGAAGTGGGTAACATTACAATTTGCCACCCACTATATTCATTTATTTGACCCTGGCCTATAACTTCTGAACACAAGGTTGTAGGCTACAGACTTAGCGAACTTCTTATTCTTATTCTTATTCCAGTGAGGACAGAGTGATCGAGTTCTACAAGAAGCTAAAAGGACTATCCAGAGGACAAGCCATCATACAGTGAGTATTATTTTTTACTAATTATTTTTATCCATCATAGAGTCAGTATTATTAATATGAATTATAATTAATATTATCCATAGTACAGTGAATATTTATCATATAGTGCCTACGCATTGCCGTAGATCTGCGTCAATTTATAAATACCACACTTAGCGCCAATAACGTAGATCTACGGCAATTGGCCTTTTATAGTGCTTTTGATCGTCGTAATGCTTGTAATTAGCATTGGGTTGCTAGCTAGTGTTGTCAACAACACTGGAGCGTGCCATCTTGAACTTCTCGTGCACCCGTGCCCACTCTATCTGTTTTTTCAATCGCCTGTATCTCCAATTCCTGTCCATCTTTGTTTTTCAGGTATTTGACTTTAGTGGAATCCTTGCCCACGTATGGAGTTCATTACTATGAAGTTAAGGTATGTATAGGACAACGTGCTTGTATTTTGACCAGGACAAGGTGCGTTTATTTTGACGGGGACAACGTGCATTTATTTTGACGGGGCAATGTGCTTTTATTTTGACAGGGACAATTTGCTTTTATTTTGACTGGACAATGTGCTTTTATTTTGACAGGACAAGCAGGGCATGCCGTGGTGGTTGGGGATCAGCTATAAAGGGATCGGACAATACGATCTGCAGGATAAACTGAAACCTAGGAAGGTAATTATTAATATTATAATACATATTGTAATGGTGTGTTTAATGTTCACACGGGCAGATGCAAAATGGGAGTATCATTTGGAGCAGCTACATGCATCATTATGCCTTTGCATCGTCATGTCGCTGGCTTCCATTGACAATGAATGGTAGTCTGTATTTTTGCAACGTCATGTCGCTGGCTTCCATTGACAATTAATGGTAGACTGTATCTTTGCATCGTCATATCGCTGGCTTCCATTAACACATTTTACAATGAATGGTAGACTGTATCTTTGCATTGTCATGTTGCTGCCTCCCATTGACACTGAATGGTAGACTATCTTTTCATCGTCATGTTGCTGGCTTCCATTGACACTGAATGGTAGACTGTATCTTTGCATCGTCATGCTGGCTTCCACTGACAACGAATGGTAGACTGCGTTGTTTGCCCGTGTGAACGCAGCATAATATTTGCTGCCCCGCCACCAGGTGATGATGATGATCATGATCAGCTGATGATGCAGTAAAATGTCCTTTCTGGTAGGCAGAAGGGTGAAATCAGTCGCCAACGACTTCTGCCAGAAATATGGGGAGGAAAAAAAGGGATTTCTATCTTTTTACATCAGTTGGGCATATTTTACTACTGCCTGAAAACCCCATTCTGTCAGCCAGCTCGGTAACAAGGCTCGTTAGTCAATAGACTTCCAATCCAGACTGGCAGTTCTCAGTCAGAAAGACACCCGTGGCTGCCGCGTTCGGTACCACTCAAAGTGAGGGAAGCCTCGCCCCTACTATGTCTGGCAGATAAAGTTGGCGGCTTATTTCCCCCGTGTGCTTGTGGTTTATTGCATGGCTCAGGGAAGAGGACGCCCCCTGGTGGTCAGGTTTAGGCCTGGTGTGTGTGTGTGTGTGTGTGTGTGTGTGTGTGTGTGTGTGTGTGTGTGTGTGTGTGTGTGTGTGTGCATAGCATAATGACTCATGGAGGTGTTTGCGTGTGTGTGATCGATGTGTGATGTGTCATACAGCTGCACTAGACCAGGCTAGACTTGAACAACTCGATTGGCTCTTATGCAACATACTGTGCGCACGCACGCACGCACGCACGCACGCACGCACGCACGCACGCACGCACGCACGCACGCACGCACGCACACACACACACACACACACACACACACACACACACACACACACACACACACACACACACACACACACACACACACACTCTGATCTGACATGATGAGTGTGTCTTCAGTCAGTCAAGGTAAAACATAGCCTGAGGTGCTGTATGGGAGTCCTTTTATCTGCCGGTCTGCCTGTATGCCTGCCTGCCTGCCTGCCTGCCTGCCTGCCTGCCTGCCTGCCTGCCTGCCTGTATGCCTGCCTGCCTGCCTGCCTGCCTGTATGCCTGCTTGCCTGTATGCCTGCCTGCCTGCCTGCCTGCCTGCCTGCCTGCCTGCCTGCCTGCCTGCCTGCCTGCCTGCCTGTATGCCTGCCTGCCTGCCTGCCTGTATGCCTGCTTGCCTGTATGCCTGCCTGCCTGCCTGCCTGCCTGCCTGCCTGCCGCCTGCCTACATATCGTGCCATTCATTGTTTTATGTATTTGTCAGATGTTATAATACGGTGAGGTGTGAACCTCACCGTATTAGTCTAGTTTGTCTAGTTTGTTGTTGAGAGAAACACCCAAATGAGAAATGACATCTGTCAACACGTCACTCATCTGATCTGTCAGTACGTCACTCATCTACCATGTTTTTGTTGTAAAGATGGATGGGTTTGTTTGTGATGTCACAGGTAAATGGTGCATTTACCTGTGACGGAGATAGGAGACAGGATAAGGCAAATAGGAGACAGGGTAAGGAGATATAGGATATAGGACAGGAGACAGGGCAAGGAGATAGGAGACAGAATAGGATTCATCAGAGGCAGCATTGGGTGTTTCCAGAGTTCTTGTTGGAGAAGTAACATGAACAGACACGCTGAAGCTGACAGGACAGAAATGTGTTTTAGTGTGTTGATTAGAATGGAACGGCGTGTCAAATATGTGTGCGTGTGACGTGTGTGTGTGTGTGTGTGTGTGTGCAATACTGTATGTGTTGTTTAGAATGGAGCAGAGTGTTACATATGTGTTTGTTTAGAACGGAACGGAGTGTAAAAACAGTGTTTGTGTGGAGTAATAAGCAACAAGCTTCATGGGGGTTCAAATAAACACCAACAGGACGTAAGAAACATCCTCGACTGGTAAGATTTAAACCTCTGTGTTGTAAATACATATTTTAGAATACTAGAGACAGTAACTCGTATTTTTGTTCTAAACATCTCACTCTAAATGTTTCCAAATTACTTAAGAGACTGTAATTAATTGTTAATGCCAATGTTATTTTAAGTAGGTTGGTGTTTCAGCCCAACTAACATTCTATATTTTTCAGGATTCATCCTGTTATATGACATGTACCAAAACAACACATCTGATTTGATTTAAAGAATGTCAAAATGTAATTATGGACGAAACCATAAAATCACAATTATTTCCGTCATGGACAGAATGGCAGAGCAGTTGTTCAACACAGCTGAGAGCACATACATACATACATACATACATACAGTTGTTTTATATAGTATTTAGATGGTATTTACACTGTATTTAGCATATCTCTGCTGTCGAGAAGAAATCACTTAACTCCAAAATGTTCATTTTTCAGGAAATGAAGAAACCTTATATTTTTTATTTGAAATCAAAGCAACATTGCCTTATCAAAGTTGGTGTTGTGACTTATTGTCAATTACGTCCATGAGAGGGGGAGAGGTGTTGGAGTTATTAGTTCAATATTTTCTAAACACACCGACGTAAAGGGTGTTCAGCTTCAATAGCACTGATTTATGCAAAAGAAAATCAAAAACCTCAAAAATGGAGTTAGGTGGTTGAGTGCCTGCTCTGTTTTCATCTGGTCACAGAGTTGAACGATGTTTAACTCTGGACGTTTGGACGAGCGGTTTGGCAGGGAGCCTTGTTTTCATCCTTTGGTGGACATACAGGACATAATGTGGATCTGCAATAATATAAAAAAGGCTCAATTTAAACCCTCCGCTTCGCGGCCGTTTGCGTGCACTGTTCTCCCTCCCCCCAACGTGTCTTCCCCGTCAAGCCGTGAGTGGTCATGCTTGTCTGCTGCGTTGCGAGTCTGCACTGTCTCAGACAGTGAGTCTGCCAGGGGTATATGGGTAGCCTTGTTAATAAACCAGACCGAATCAGCTGTTGGCAAAAATAAATTGCCTGCCGGCGGATTACGGTCTGGAGAGGCTCAATTGTACGCCAATTTCCTACACCAGAGAAATGGGGCGGCCAATCGGGACACGGTATGCAATATGGGCGGGCTTTGGTACAGTGACTTTCAATGCTTGAAACCTTTGACTGACAGTAGCTCTGACCAATTGCGTCAAAGAGAAAATGTTTCAACCCGCCCCCCCTGGAAATGAAATCCAAGCTGAGCCTCCCCAGACTAATATCCCGCGGTCCGTGCGATATTAGTCTGGTTTATTAACCAGGCTAGTATATGGGCCCCTTGGGCCCTTCCCATCATAGACATAATATGTCTATAGATATAGATATATCTATAGATATATATTATATATCTATGCTTCCCATGGCCTAGAGGTCGCTTTGCCGTCACATTGGCTAGAAGCAGCCAATCACGAGGTTGTTGCCAGTGTTGCCAGAAATAAGCTATAACCAACCTCCAAAAACCAGGCAAGCAACTGTGGAGAAAAGGTTTTGCTGTAAATAAGCGGACTTGGCAACCCTGGAGACGACTAGGTGGTCGAACATGTCGTCTACATTTCACAAGTAGACCTTAGTCAGGTATTCACCTGACAAAAAAACAACAGCCATGGAAGCGTGACTACTTTGCTGTGTTTCATATAGGGGATGTTGGTCTGATTCAGACTGACTCACACACACACACACACACACCTGGGAGTACTTTGTCAAAGCAGCGCTGTGTCACTGCACATCTGGTGTGTGTGCGTGTGTGTGTGTGTGTGTGTGTGTGTGTGTGTGTGTGTGTGTGTGTGTGTGTGTGTGTGTGTGTGCGTGCGCGTGCATGCGTGTGTGTGCACGTGAGAGGGGAGGGGGGGTAGTCTCACTGACTAGAGGACTGGTGATGAGCCATGGTGGAAAGTGTTGCACCTGAGTGAGTTATTGTATCACTCCATTTTTGCACGGTG
The DNA here is from genome assembly GCF_964188405.1 of Protomyctophum parallelum. Lineage (NCBI taxonomy): Eukaryota > Metazoa > Chordata > Actinopteri > Myctophiformes > Myctophidae > Protomyctophum > Protomyctophum parallelum. The sequence goes on along the minus strand of NC_139705.1, from coordinate 17,645,858 downwards.
GCATATCCTCTGACTTGTGCACATTACATTACTGCTGCAGAGCTGGCATCATGCCAGGCAGTGACAGGACGCCATAATGACGGCTCAGGTTACAGTCTGTCTGCTGGGTTTTTATGTACCTGTGGTTTTAACTGGAGGTGTATGTGTTATCGAGGTTTATGTGAGGTGATTTATTTAATGTCAGTCTTGTGTTACCCGAGTCTGACCACGACATGAAAACTATTCCATTCTTATACACTTCTTTGTCTTCATGACAGCTCTACCAGTGGAAACAGTTAGAGAATCTTTACTTCAGGGAGAAGAAGTTTGCAGTTGAGGTGAACGACCCACACAGGTAAACTAAATAAATATACTTTATTACTGTTATTGTATTAATTTATGATTGTTCCTTTATATTGTTCCATATATAAATGCTGTTGTTCTACCCTTGACGGGAGTCCCACAGGCTCTATAGAAGGCCCTCTGCTTTTCCCCCCTACACCATATCTTTGCCATAAATTGCCGATAGGATGGCTGTAACCGAGCCGACCTTTGTGTTTAACCAATAGGAGGGCTGTAACCCAAGCGTACCTTTGTTTTATGACCAATAGGAGGGCTGTAACCAAGCGGACCTTTGGGCAGACAGGGCTGCTCATCCACACGTGGTACGCCAGTCATTCTCACATCAAAACCATCTGGGTGATGGCCATCAGTCAACATCAGTTCTACCTCGACAGGAAACAATGCAAAGTAAGAGTTGCACTCATAATCTCATAGAATCCCCATTACCCCTCCCACTCATATAACTCCTCCCCCTCATATAACCCCTCCCACTCATACGTCATAACTCCTCCCACTCATATGACCCCTCCCTCAGATCAGTTAACACCGTCCCTAAAACACCCTGGACAACGCTCCACAGAGTCCACACGTCCCAGACTCTTCTCCCTAAAACATGCATTCTGGATAACGCTCCACATGTCCCAGGCCCTTCTCCCTTCCGTAAAACACCCTGGACAACGCTCCACACATCCTAGACTCTTCTGCCTTCCCCAAAACACCCTGGATAAGGCTACACACATCCCAGACTCTTCTCCCTTCCCCAAAACACTCTGGACAACTCTCCACACGTCCCAGACTCTTCCCCCATGCACACCTGGACAACGCTCCACACATCCTAGACTCTTCTGCCTAGACTCTTCTCCCTTCCTTACAACACCTGAACACCATGGACAACGTTCCACACATCCTAGACTCTTCTCCCTTCCCTAAAACACCATGGATAACGATCCACATGTCCTGGACTCTTCTCCCTTCCCTAAAACACCATGGACAACGTTCCACACATCCTAGACTCTTCTCCCTTCCCTAAAACACCATGGATAACGATCCACATGTCCTGGACTCTTCTCCCTTCCCATAAACACCCTCTGCAATGTTCCACACGCCCCAGACTCTTCTCCTTTCCCTAAAACACCATGGACAACCCAGACTGCCCCAGACTCTTCTCCTTTCCATAAAACACCATGGACAACCCAGACTGCCCCAGACTCTTCTCCTTTCCCTAAAACACCATGGACAACCCAGACTGCCCCAGACTCTTCTCCCTAAAACAACCAGATTTACGTAGTCACCCAGATTCATAAAATGTTAAAGTTGTTAACTCCTTGTCCTGCAGGGTAAACTAGGGTCGGTGAGGAGCGTGGAGGACATGGCAGCAGATCTCACAGACCACGGAGGATCCAAGACGACACGTCTAGGCGTGATGAAGAACAACGTAATCACAGCCAGCAACGGAAGTCTGCTCTCTACAGGTCAGAGTGTGTCACTGCACCTCTACAGGTCAGTGTGTGTGTTTCTGCACCTCTACAAGTCAGTGTGTTACTGCACCCAGCAGATGTCTGCTCAGATGGTACGGTTGTGGGCACAGGGGGGCAGTTAGTTAGTCTATCCCCTTGCTCATCGGGCTAGACTGGATGGTTCAGGCGCAGCGAATGCAGTCGCTTCAGGGCCCGTGGGGGGGGGGGGGGGGGTCCTGGCGGCCGCTCCTATCATGGTAGTTAACCCTCTCTCACTCTCTCTCTCTCTCTCTCTCTCTGGATCTCTCTCCCACAAACACACGCTGTTATGTTACCGCGAGTCCGCGACTATTCTAAGCAGAAAATGAAAACGTAATAAAATGATTAGTTGCACAGTCCAGCATTGATGCAAAGAAACATTATTTTCTAAACTATCATTTTTCAAAATTGTAGTTAGTCTACAATTTCGTCTAGGCCTACATTCCACACTACGATTCAAAGCTGATATTGCTGTGAATCTGAACTGACATTGTGTGCGTGTGTTCAGGTTCTGCAGACTCTGAGGCCAACGAAGAGCTCAACAAGGAGAAGATCTCTGAGCTGAGGAAGAAGGAACAGGAGATCCAAGACGTTCTGAAGAAGAAAACTAAAGAGCTGAAAAAGATCTGCATGAGAGAGGCGGTGAGCATAATAATAATAATAATAATAATACAACCTATTAATCATGACATATCTGTCTCCTCCTCTCATGGACCAACTGATCTGAATTTTCACACAGGCATTGACCATTAGCTTATATGCACCCCACTGAGAAGCCCTTTTTCACTTTCCTAAATTAAACGCTTTTTATTAGCGTTTTTGACCGCAGTTTTCGCCATTACTGTGCATGCGTGGCCACATGCGCATGCATTCCTGGCCACATACGTGCACATCATCAGCGTTATAGCATGACATTTTATAATCATTAGAATAAATGTATGTCAGTTAGGTGAACAGGACATATAGTTTTATAATAATGTTTTAGTTATGAACAGGACATAGTTTTATAATCCTGTGATTTCCTTCCAGGAGCTGACAGGCAAACTGCCTAAAGAATATCCTCTCTCTTCAGGAGAGCGCCCCCCGCAGGTCAGACGACGTGTCGGGACCACCTTTAAGTTAGACGAGCTGTTCCCGTACAATGAGGTCAGTATTCTATTTATCCATCGATCTATCAATAAAGAAAATACAAAATTCAAATGATCCCTTACTGTAGTAGTTACCATATGGTTAAATGGCTGTGGTTGAATATTTTACCATACTTTCAATACTTTCTATGCTGCATATATTTAGACCGTCCAGAAATTATTTTTGTGATTTTATGCGGTGAAATAGCGGGAAGATGTGAAATATCCACAAAGTTGCGAAATATGTGGGATTCTATGTGTATTTATGCGGTGGAATATGTGGGAAGTAACAACAAAAATGACATAATCTGCGCCATTTGGTTGATTATGCGGTAAATTATGCGATCACATAAATGCTTTTTTCTGGAGGGTTTAATATGTATTATATTTTCTAGGATCCACACTTCAGAATCAACTTTATTGTCACATCACGGTTAAAAGACTGGGTGAAATTCGGGTGAAAAAGGAAGAAGACTATTACATTTTCTAGTACACATACCTGTATTCTATACTATCATTCACATACGTAGCTTGCGGGGTCAGTTCAGTCAGATATACTCAAGCGGCGTCATGCTGTACTAAAGGGCGCATATTATATGCACACTTGTATTCTCATTCTATAATAAATATTAGTTAAATCTATTTGTGAGTTATCTGACTGAAATGTATTTATTACATTTCTAGGATCCATACCTGCGTAACTTGGAGAGCAGGTTTGCTCTGCAGAGGAAGATCTGTGAAGCTGCTAAGAAGCTGGCCAACGAGACGGACATTTGTAAAACGGTGAAGAAGAAGAGAAGACGGAACTGCCTGGACTCCATGACCACGCTGCAACACATCGAGGACCAGATGAACGCCTATCGCATCAAACAGGGAAAGAAGCCCACCCAGAGAGCCTCGGTCATCATCGCAGGTACATTAAATGAACGCCTATCGCATCAAACAGGGGAAAGTAAATGAACGCCTATAGAATCAAACAGGGAAGATTAAATGAACACCTATAGAATCAAACGGCAATAAAGGCAGAGAGACGGTATCGCCGTAAGTGTCGGTCCGGAACATCCGTCAGATGTAGTACTATATTTTCCCAAGCAATCACATAACACTTGTTTCATTCACGGAGAATGTTAACAGATTTGTAAAGCATTAACGTCATTACCTTGAGCGGTACTTCAACCCCCAAAAAATGATAGCGTCTACATGCAGCATACTGTAGGTCTTTCCCAGCGTGGGCCGCTACACCATAGATATAGAAATCTAGATACCCCATTCGCCGCCATTGGAGCGACATATTGAACAATATGGTGGAGGCATGGCATGCTGCCACTCAAAGTGCCATATTGTAAACAAAATGGCAGCCGCCATATACACCATGCCCAATAGCTGAGGAGGCGTCTAACGTTTTATGTCAATGTGCTACACGGTCTGAAGATCTAGTACGGGCAAAATGGCCGACATGTGAACATGGCCGATGCTTTGTGCTGCTTCCTGTGAGTTGTTTGGTTAATTGTTCTACTTCCTGTGAGTAGTTTGGTTATGAATTCTACTTCCTGTGAGCTGTTTTGTTATTCAGGATTTCTCTTCTTCTTGTTGTTCTTCCAGATGAGCTGGGTCGTTCAGACTGTAGTTCTGTCTCCAGTCTACCACTAGAGGACGATGGTGAGTCACACCCATTTAAACACTTAACGCCCAACGTCGCATGACGAAAATATCCGATCAACAAGCCGGTAGAGCATCTGCTAATTTGTAAGCAGTATAAATGTAATAAATGTTCTCTATGTATCTACTATGTGTTCAGATGACTCGGACAGGGACCAGAGACCTCGGTCCAGGTCGGTCCAGAGCTCTGCGTCTCCTCAGCTCAGCCCCCCTCGCAGCTCCATGGTGGGGACGGAGTATGAGCTGGACAGACCTGTCCCCAAAGACCACCTTCACAGACACCTGAGCAGGTGAGTCTCCCACTGTCCTCAAAGGCCTTACGAGACACCTGGCCAATAAGAAGTTATGTTATTATAAAATGTCTTATCTTATCTTATAGGTTTGCGTTTGAAGGCCACCAGAGCTACCAGAGCCCCAGAGAGGTCTCGTCCAATCACAGCAGCCCTTATAAGACCCTGCCCCGCCCCCCTAGAGACCCCCGCAGCATGCCCGTCATGACCCGCAACGCCTACAGCAGCAGCCAGCTCAGGTATGACCTCTGACCTCTGACCTTTAACCTTAACCCTACAGCAGCAGCCAGCTCAGGTATGACCCCTGTGACCTTTAACCCTAACCCTACAGCAGCAGCCAGCTCAGGTATGACCCCTGTGACCTTTAACCCTAACCCTACAGCACAGTATCAAGGTCCATTATTGATTCAGCATTTGAGACACGGACCACCATTTGATGACATTTAGCCTCTCAGACCCAAAACTACAGAATATGTTGTTGTCGTTGAATGCGATTTTGTCGACAAATTGAGATAACAGGCAAACGTTGATCAAAATAACTATTCTTCTACATTCTCTAATTGTGTAGACTTCTTGTAAATCAAGTAGGCCTAATACAGATGTTTAACAATAATATAACTCTTGAAAGTGTAAAACGCTCTCAAGAGTTAAAGGTCCATTTGGTTACCAACTCTTTACTCATTTACCTGGGGAGCACTTGGAACCGCTTCAAGGACCACTGGTGGTCCCCGGACCACTGGTTGAAAACCACTGATACAGCAGCAGTCAGCTCAGGTATGACCCAAGCCCTCAGAATGCCTGGGCAACGTCCAAGCCATCTCCCCTACTGGTCAAAAGTGGTACTGCAGCTCATAGCTGGGCCCAGGTTACATTTCTGAATTAATCCATGACGTAGGACGTGACATAGAGGTACCACAAGAACAGTGCGAGGTGTACTACGATAGGAGCCAACCAATCATATCAACGCTCGAGGGGTACTACCCGGAACACGTCGTTCTTCTATGGCTTCAAAACGCCACTGAACGCCAACTTCCATTGAAGTGAATAGCGGGGGGCGGGGCTGTCGCTCCTCAATCCATTCTCTAGATATATTATATGTAGCTCTATGGTATGACCTCTGACCCCTATCCTGGGGGCGGGTGCCGCTGGGATCACACATCACACTTCACATTAGTGAAGCCTATTTACACAAGATGGCAACCGGTGCATTAAGTGGTCGGGTTCGTTCAGAAATCTGCATGTCAAAGTGAAGAACGGTGATAAGCGATCAAGCTTTCCATATAAAGCCACGCTTGAGAATGCACATACACGCAGTACGCACGCATCTGACAATGTTTACATTGTCTGAGGATTTTAATGTGAAGGTTGAACAGGATGTGTTTTTGTGAGTTAAGTCAAGTGACCGGCGTGCTGTGTTGAGTTATATAAGTGGCATTGTTTAGGTGTGTAGTCCAGTACTGCCTGTCCCCGTGAACTTATGAAAGTATATTGTTCACCCGCCAAGCGTGGCGTTAGATACAGTATCTGTGGGTATCTGGCTGCCCGAACCGTTGCAGGACTGCCTCTGTGCAAGTAGAGTTCAGGGCTAAGATCTTGTTTCATTTCATAACTTTGGTATCATGACCTTCTAGAATCTAGAGTCTATAGATGTACTTATGTATTAATTAAGTACTTCCAGGTCGGATGTGGTAATGGCTTCAGGCACCGTAATGGCAGTCTAGAGTCTATAGATATACAGTATGTACTGTATTCATGTATATATTTATTTATGTATTAATGTATGTATTTATGTACTTCCAGGTCGGAGGTCGGGGGTCACAGCTTCAGGCATCGTAGTGGCAGTCTAGAGTCTCAGCCTCGACTCGGTAAAGACCCCTGTGACTCGGAGAAGCCGGTGTTTACGCTATCACCGTGTCGCCGTCGCAACAGCACCGAGGCTCTGGAGGACTTGGGGTCCAACTACACCAGTCTGTCTAGTCTGGACTACTGTGGACCACCCACCCAATTCAACTACCCCAGGTATGTATCCCCACTCAACCCAATACAACCACCACCATATAAACGACACCAGTCTGTCCCGCCTGGACTACTGTGTGGACCACCCACCCAATACAACTACCCCAGGTACTGTATGTACCCAGTACATTGACACCCAATACAACTACCCACCTAATACAACTACCCCAGGTACTACCCAGTACATTGACACCCAATACAACTACCCACCTAATACAACTACCACAGGTACAAACCACCACTCACTATAAGTGAGTGGTGTAAATTTAAGTACATTTAAATAGTGGAAGCAAATGGTTTGTGCCTGCAAACCATTGGACATTGAGACAGGGCTGTGTGGCGCTCGTTGTGAGATGGGGCCCAAAGCGAGCAGCAGTCTTGCTCTGTGCTAAGGAAGGTACAGACTGTCGACACCTTGTGACACTCGACACCTCTGGTCAGCTTTTGTTAAATTTAGAAATATATGTGGGCTGGGCACCTCTGGTGCATGCCACATAAATAATCTATCTATCTTTACAGGAGGGTGGAGGTGTATGGTGGGAACACCGGCTCCATGCCCAACCTGGTCCACTCGCCCTCCGGCTACGCCTACGAGCCTCCGGCGCCTCACTACGCCCCCTGCGGTTCGTTCTATGCGACTGCGGGTTACCCGGGAGGATGTCCAGACACAGAGCCCTTCTCCAGCGCCACAGCGTACGTCTACGAGAACGAAGTGGAAGGACATTACAACCTCAACCCCAACTACCAGGTAAACACTACTACTAAACCTAACTACCAGGTAAACACTACTACTAAACCTAACTACCAGGTAAACACTACTACTAAACCTAACTACCAGGTAAACACTACTGCTAAACCTAACTACCAGGTAAACACTACTACTAAACCTAACTACCAGGTAAACACTACTACTAAACCTAACTACCAGGTAAACACTACTACTAAACCTAACTACCAGGTAAACACTACTACTAAACCTAAGTACCAGGTAAACACTACTACTAAACCTAACTACCAGGTAAACACTACTACTAAACCTAAGTACCAGGTAAACACTACTACTAACTACCGGGTAACTACAACATCAGGAGAAAAGAAAATCACAGCTGTGTGAACTGAGCGGTACAACTATACTTTTATTGTACAGTTTTATTGTTAGTTATACTTTTTATTATTATAGTTATAGTGCTCAGTGTGAATGCCCTTTTAGGCTGCTCAACAGTGCCACTTTAGGTCACCCAGCAGTATTGCAGCTGTTCATACCCCAAACAGATATATATGGCCACATAGGGACAAACACGACCAGTCATTCGAGTGTGCACCGCTCAATAAGACCAATCTCAGTCTGTATATGCAGTTTACCGGGTGCACGGCTCACAGAGATTCACAGTAAAGAAAGAAAAGGCCAGCACACCGAAGTACTTCTGCTACGTTTAATTCATATTAATGAGCACAGACAAACACAGCAGACACGAACGTGTTTCGGCGTCAAGCCTTCTTCAACTCCGGTAAATAATGAATTAATTACCCCTTCCTCCCAGGTGAATGGCTACCACGGACATGACAGGTACAGACACTACAGCGTGGACCAATCGGAGGGGCTGTCTCACCAGAACCCGTACGCCACGGTGCGCCCGCCCCCCCGCAGCAGGAAGGGGGCGGGGCCTAGGAACCAGCTGCTGGCCAAGAACATGCAGAAAGCCCTGGTGGCGGAGCACCTGAGAGGCTGGTACCAGCGCCAGGGCGGCGGGCACAGCAACGGGCACAATGGCGGCTACGACAGCGGATCACAACTCAGCCTAGGCTACCAGACCCTGCCCGCCCCCTCTACTAGCTCCGCCCCCTTCAGCCCGTCCAGTCGGACCACCTCGTACTCCTCAGGCAAGTTTCACCCTCACTCAGGTGTGTCTTCACACCTTTGTTAAAGGAGAATTCCATGCTAGAAGGCTTTCTTACCTTACGTCCCCACCAAAGAGGCCCAAAAGCACAATATTTCCCCTAATATAAGCCCTCAATGAATTTAATTGAATTGCATTGAATTGAATTTCCATCGCTCAAAAATCTATTCATATCCTCTCTTCATAATGTAAATATATCCATATCCGTTAAGGGCTTATATTAGGGGAAATAGCCAATAATGCACTTTTGCACAAAATAACACTTGGACCTCTTTGGTGGGGACGTAAAAACTACATATAAAGGTAAGAAAGCCTTCTAGTATGGAATTCTCCTTTAAAAGCTGTCAAAAAATGTCTGAAGACTTCCTTTTTTAGTCAATAAATAAAAGCTTGAATAAAATGTAAGAGGAGGGACTAGTGGAGAGCAGTTTGGTGATCTCCACGGTTTTGCTGTCAAAAACTATACTGTATATATATATATATTATTGTGTTAATATTTTGCTTTATTGTATTTTCTTTTTCTTTTTTTCAGTGTCGTCGGTGAACAGCACAGGCACCGGGACCTGGCACAACCATCTGGCGGTGGGCCTGTCAGACTACGAGACCATGGCCGATTCTCCTCCGTACGCACAGCAGGGGGCAGCGTTCAGCCGCAGTCCCACACATAGCAGGTAGGAGGCAGTGTTCAACCGCAGTCCCACACACATCAGGTAGGAGGCAGTGTTCAACCGCAGTCCCACACACAGCAGGTAGGAGGCAGCATACAGCTGCAGCTGTGAGTTGTGAGCTTGTAGATCGTTTAAGTGGATAAAGTAGTAAAATGATCGTGATGCAACGTTAACATAGCAGTTAAAATATCTAGAGAGGTAACAGGAAATCGTTGCTCACCTAGAGAATGCTCTGTTTTCCATCCATGACCAATGACGTTGTAGGGTACTTCCTCTTTTCCCCCCTTGACCAATGGCGTCGCATGGCACTTCCTCTTTGGCCCCCTTGACCAAATGACGTTGCAGGGTACTTCCTCTTTTCCCCCTTTGACCAATGACATCGCACGGCACTTTCTTCCGCATTGTTTTGCGTCGTAGAGTTTGTGTCTCGTGTGCGCAGTACGTTGAAGGGAGAGTTGTGACACACTGATCTTTGCGCAGAGCGGGGTGCTATGTAGGCTAGTTCTAAACATTAGAACTACAAAGTGTGGTGCTATGGGGGCTGTAGTTCTAAACATTAGAATTTCAAAGTGATGTGCTATGGTAATTGGTGCATTTATATAGCGCTTTTTAAAATCCAAAACGCTTTACATAGATTGTGCATTACATTCTCCCATTCACACACACACACACACACACACACACACACACACACACACACACACACACACATTCATACAGTGATGACGGTGGAAACCATGCAAGGCACCAACCTGCACATCGGGAGCAATTAGGGGTTCAGAGCCTTGCTCAAGGACACTTTGACACTAACTCTGGGCTCTCCCTTCCAGCTGCTCTATCGTCCACTCTACCCCTGGGCTACTACTACAGCCCCCTATAGAACTACAGCCCCCTAGAACTACAGCCCCCTAGAACTACAGCCCCTAGAACTACAGCCCCCGTAACTCACTTCAACGGGTCTGTGTCTTCCTGGCTACTTGTAAGTCCATCCCATTGGTCAAAGGCGTTTTGGCTCGTTAACGCAGACTATATACTGTGTCTTTCTGAATGAAGAGCATCTGAGCATGAGTGTGTGTGTGTGTGTGTGTGTGTGTGTGTGTGTGTGTGTGTGTGTGTGTGTGTGTGTGTGTGTGTGTGTGTGTGTGTGTGTGCGTGCGTGCGTGTGTGCCAAAACTTTCATAAAAGCTGTTGATTCCTTCCTTTCTTGCTTCCTTTCCTTGCTTCCTAACCTAATGCCTTGCTCATGTGTCCAGGGTTCCTCACTCTGACACACTGCAGCCTACTAACACATCAGACTCAGTCCCAGAGGTGGCCAGAGGGGGTGCTGTTTCTACTAACACACCCGACTCAGTACCAGAGGTGGCCAGAGGGGGTGCTGTTTCCTCAGACAACCTTTCTAACTCTTAAAGGGTGAGATCCAGTGTTCAGGGTGTCTGCAGGTTCTTAACACATTTTAACCAGAAGTGAAAACTCCTCAATGTTATCAGATTTAGAAAAATACATTTAACCGGCAATTAAAGAACCTATGATCGCGTTCAAAATGTATTTTCCGGGTGAAGCCTTTTTTTTTTACATCCGGTTCACATTGCGGGTTCCGTAGGTCGACAACATAAGGTAATGTGACTGGGGGGACTATTTATAGCAGGGGCTAATGAATTTTGGTTTACACAGAAGTCAGTCAATTGGGTCTGAGGTTATAAAAGGCTTAGGGGGGGCTAAGCCTCCCTCCACCAGAGGGGACTAAAGCCCCCCTAGCCGTCCCTGGAGCCGTCCCTGCCTACATTTTTTGTTCAAACATCATGCAAATCGGTACACACTATCTCTATAGTAACGTGATCAACACGGATCTGTCCGATTATTCATATTCCATCCTGATTGGCGAATTCCGAACATTGCTAGCCCACAATAACCTACCTGACCTGGCGGAGACCTGTGCTCCGAGCAACATGTTTGTTTATAAACATTGTAACATCTTTACGGTTCTGACATGTGGTGTAATTTGCACTCAGGTTTATGGACAGAGGGTACATGAGTCTCCACTGAACCGCAGAGGACCAAATGAACCCTGGAGCACATCATCATCATCTTCATCATCCTAACCAACCCTCCAGAGACAACAGGAGGTCAAGGTCTTCTATTCTAAATGGTTCTCAAAGAGTGTGGTCCAGGGACCCTCTGGGGTCCCCAAGGGGCTTCAGAAAGGACCCTTACAGGGCTGTAACTCTGTACGGATGGAACCAACCATGGACCTTTACAGGTCTGGAACTTTGAGAGTGTATGGATGGAACCAAGCGGACCCTTACAGGTCTGTAACTCCTGAGAGTGTACAAATGGAATCGAATGGACCTGTGTCACGGGTCCTTTTGGTTCCATTTGTACACTCTCAGAGTTATGGGGTCTATTTGGTTCCACCTGTATACTCTCAGAGTTATGGGGTCTATTTGGTTCCACCTGTACACTCTCAGAGTTGAAATGGAAAGGTTTGAGAAGCTGTTATTTTCTAAACTAAATGTCACGTCGCTGCCACAATTCTGCTGCTGTGTGTTGAGTGGAGACAGAGTGGGGACAGTCCATGTTAAGTACATGTTAATTCCATGCTAATTACATGTTAATGAAACTCTCAACACAACAGAAAGACTTTCCCACGTGCCTTTTAGACCGGACTGGACTGAATGGGTGAGAACTGATCGCAGAGGAGAATGTGACAAACTTTATGAATCTTACGGCGTCGCACAAAAAATATTATAAATATTTGATTTGAACCTTGTCTGTTAATTAACAACAATACAAAAAAAAAATCAAAAAAGATAAGAATGTGTAACTATTTAAAGAAAATAGCTAAAATGGCAGATCTACAAGTTCAAAATGCATCATGTTGCATCATTGGCCTGTCACAATTAATGCAATTATGAATAATAATAACAATATTTTAATCGTTTCCATTCATCTCCATAAAAACTTAAATGAAATTAGCAGAAATGCAATCTCTTTTGTAATAACCTTGTCATCATTATTTTCATCATTTACACACTCTTTTATCAACCTGTTATCTCTAATTTGGGATTTTTTATAATAAATAATAAATGTTTCATGCATACAGCAGATCTACCAGCTGTGAGCTCGTAGATCTGCTAGTATCTATATTTTGTACGATTTTTAAATATCTTTATGTCATATTTCTGTGTATAATACAGTTATTTATCATAATCTGTACAAGTTTTATTTACGAAGCCTACAAACTGAAATGTGAACGTTAAAATGTTGTTCACCAAAAACACAATTAAATCATTAATAGTCAGCTAAAGTTTAATGATCCTCACAGCCTAGTGAGCTTGTAGATCTGCTATTATCACACAACATTGCCACTTTGTTTTACTGTACTGTACAGCACTACAGTACTGTACTGTACAGTACTGTGTTCTACTACTACTGTACTGTATTTATACATTTTGCCTTGAAAAAAATTAACATCTTCAGTACTTTGTCATTAAAACATGATAAGAATGAACACAAGGGGTTAATGACAACGTTCACAATCGTGACAAAAAGAGAATTGTAAAACGTTCTTCACAAAGTGTGTGTGTGTGTGTGTGTGTGTGTGTGTGTGTGTGTGTGTGTGTGTGTGTGTGTGTGTGTGTGTGTGTGTGAATAATCTGAATGTATGTTCATATTGTTTATAAAATATTGTTTCTTTCATAGTGTTGTAACGTGTTTGCATGTCGAGGAAAAACAATTTTTTGATAAAGATTGTTTTTTTTTCCTTTTCTATTTTGTACAAATAGAAAGTCACTGCCCTTTAATTAGTTGACACATTTGTACAGTGAGTGTGTAGATTAGTTGTGTGTAGATTAATATCTGTCTCATCTCTTAATAAAATACTTTCCATTTGGAACAAGAACAAGAATTACAAACTTCTTGATGACTTAATTAATTAATTATCTGGAGTGGTTTTACATACACAGAAACAAAAGTGAAATATCCCTTTAAACCCTCAATATTTGTTAAACTGTGCTTTTATTTCTCTCTACACCCAATCTGGGAGCCCATCGAAACACTAGCCTTGTGTAGCCAGCTTTCAAACTGCCTTTGCAATGCATATTGCCCCAGGCATCCATGCCATACTAATATCACTGCATGGCATGCAGTGATATTAGTATGGCTATGAGAGGCTATTGAAACACACCCAGAAAATAAATAAATAAATAATAAACATACTTTGCTCTGAATCTGTCTTGGGAGATTACTCCACACCAAACATCTTGGCCAAAAATAGCAGATCTACAAGCTCACATTGCACTTGTAGATGGGCTATTTTCAGGAAATGTTCAGGATGCTAGGTTTCAAGTGGTTAATGCTAATCTAATCTTAGTGTATTTTTAGAAGTAAATCAGGCTTAATTGCCCCCTCCCAATGTCAGCTGTTCAGCAGTGCGTTGATGCTCTCTCAGACTGCCAGTGTCTTCCAGGGAATTCTGGGAAATAGTTTGGAAGAACTCCCGGTCAGCTGGAAAAACCATAGTTCTGGTCCGCTGGGCCTTTGAGTCCAGCTCCACCTGTTAGTGTCTGTCCCCTGCTTTACCCCCCCCCCCCCCCCCCCCACCCCACCCCACACCCCCACACCCCCCTCATAGAACCACCCAGAGCAGCAGCTGGGTGACACATGCTCCCGTGCAGTCCAACCTCCTCCTCCTGTGGAGCCTCAAATATCTTCCACCTCGCTCCATGCATTTAATTTTAGACTCTCCAACAACAGGCTGGAGAGAAGAGACAACGTCACAACACTCTGGCTTCACTCATTGCGCTGTACCATCTGCTGCAGCTTACAGCTTTTATCTTTGAGGTTGCAGCTTTTATTTTTTGTCTCTGTTTATCTCTTCAATAGAAGTAAGACGTTTAACGTTTTCTCTTCAATAGAAGTAAGTAGCCTACTTTAAAGTATTCTTCTCTAATAGAAGTAAGACGTTATTCGAAGCGGCATGTCTTCTAGGGACAGAGATCTAGACGAGGACATGGAGGAGGAAGAGCTGGACGAAGACGAGCTTCTGGCCATGTTGTCTCCAGAGGAACTGAAGGAGCTCCAGAGCGAGATGGACACCATCATCGCTCCGGATGAGAGGGTCCCGGTGGGCCAGAGGCAGAAGGACCAGACCGAGAAGCCTCCGACCGGGACCTTCGACCACCGCAGCCTGGTGGACTATCTGTACTGGGAGAAGGAAGCTACACGCATGGTGGAGGAGGAGAGAGTTCCTGCTACACTACTGCCTAGTCAGGTAATATTATAATAGTATAGCCTATTATATGCTATAATATATGCAATACTATATAAGATATCTTTACCAGGAGAAATAATCTACACATATGTTGGAGGAGGAGAGAACCCCAGCTGCTACATACTGCCTAGTCAGGTATTCTAATATTTAATATAGGCCCTAATATTACTACAATAAAATATATCTATACTGGGAGAAAGAATCTACACCAGGGTTTCTCAAAGTGGGTAACGCGACCCATGTCCAGGGCTGTCGCAGAATATAATATTTGGAATTCATCAATATCACTTTCAGTTTAATCCAAAACAGACCTGAGTTGCACTGTAGGCCTACTTGATGTGTTATTACTTGCAGTAGCCTACTGTGGTCTGTGGTCGGCTGCATATGTATGGTATGTAAGGCCTGTCCTCTGTGGTCCCTAATATTGATGTTGATGGTGACGTATTTTCCTGCAATGTCCCGCCCCATATTTGCATACTGGGCCCGGCAACGTTGCCCATAATCCATCTCGCCCTCTTTTTTCCCGCCGACCTCACACCGACTGCTCGGTGCGGCGGTTCTTGTATTCTTTATTTTGTTTTACTGAGAATAAGATTAGAAATACGTTTAGGGTTATGTATAGTTTTACTGGGGTTAAATTTAGGAAGAGGGTTACGCTTTGGCACCGTTTTACTGAGGTTAAGGTTAGGTTTAACCGTTTAAGCTAATTCACTTAGGTTATACTTTAGGAATAGCCTACCAAGCTGACGTTCCGCCGGATAGCTGTACGTCCGGTGTGAGTTGGTAAAAGGGTGACTTTGTTGGTATTCCTGGGCCCTGGTTGGTTTTAGCCTGGTTCCAGATGAATCTGGTTGGCTCTACACCGCTTCGTGAAGTCCTCACACAATTGAGAGGGACCAGAGTTAATCTGCCTAGGGCAAAATGCATTGGGAAGGCAGATGAAGGCTGGCTAGGCTACCATAACAACCATATGGGGGTCAAACCATTAAAACATTGAAAGCATTTTATATTGTTGCGTTGACAATTAAAAAATAGCCGATTTACAATCTCACAGCATGTCGCTTTGTGCCGCACTGCAACTACTGATTTAGAAGGTGTCTTAAAGGTGGTTTAAGTCTAACTCTAACCCTATTCTGTTTCTTTGCCTTCATCAGAAAATTCTTAATGAGGAAGCAGAGAGGAAAGAGGAAGAAGAGAGGAAAGAGGAAGAAGAGAGGAAAGAGGAAGAAGAGAGGAAAGAGGAAGAAGAGAGGAAAAAGGAAGCAGAGTGGAAAAATGCAGCAGAGAGGAAAAAGGAAGCAGAGAGGAAAAAGGAAGCAGAGAGAAAAGAGGAAGCAGAAAGGAAAGAGGAAGAAGAGAGAAAAGAGGAAGCAGAGAGGAAAAGGGAAGCTGTCAGGAAAGAGGAAGAGGAGAAGGAAGAAGAAGTGGAAGAAGAGAAAGTAGTGGAGGAAGAGGAGGCTGGCGGAGGTGGAGGAGAGGAAGTGATCGAGGAAATCAACGAGGAAGTGGAGGAGGAAGAAGTGGTCAAACCAGCCGCAGAAAAAAGCGAAGGTGAAGAAGAAGACAGTCCAAAATCTCAGAATAACAACAACAAACAGCAACCGTCTCCAGAACCACAGAAGAAGAAGGAGCCCTCGCCGTGTCTCGACTCAAATCAAAGTTCGCCACTAATTCAAGACGGAGAAGAAGAAGCTCAGCCCTCCAGAGACGTCCCGGCTTCCTCGTCTCCGAACAAAACCAACGAAGAAAACCCCCCGACGGAGAGAGTGGAGGTGAAGAAGATCAACAAACTGAAACTCCCGACTCTGTCGCTGCCGGGGATGATGGGGGCCATCAAGCTGACCTCCAGACCGTCTGGAAACGAGACCAACCTGGACACCACTCTGGACAAGATACGCAAGAACAACCCCAGTGTTACCG
Organism: Protomyctophum parallelum; assembly: GCF_964188405.1. NCBI lineage: Eukaryota > Metazoa > Chordata > Actinopteri > Myctophiformes > Myctophidae > Protomyctophum > Protomyctophum parallelum. The sequence continues at coordinate 17,629,194 of NC_139705.1, read as the reverse complement.
AGGTATAATAATAATAATAATAAGGGTGGTAATAATAATAAAAATAATTCTTCTTCTTATTATTATAATAATAATAATAATAATTATTATTATAGATCAATAATTATAAGAATAATACCGTAATAGACTCACATGTAATTTAGATACTACTCTACTCTGACAGTACACTCAGAGTAACAGACCTTGAAAGGTTCCATTTAGAACCGACTCAAGGAATAGTCATTGGACACACATTTCAAATGTACAGAATATTATTTGTTGTTTAGGCAGATGCTGTGTTACCTGGTATCCTATAGTTTCAAATGTACAGATGCTATAGGTTCATTGTTTACCTGTGATCCTAGTTTACAGAGACACTACACTGTTTCTCTGCATTCAGTTCAGTTAATTTCCAGCTCCTCAATGGGGTGCATACATTGTCCATTAGTGTAATTTGGCAAGACCGGGGATAAAGTCCATGGTACAAGTTTTCAAGTACATTTGACATAATAAATAGTCCAAGATGCTGGAAAAGGGGACAGGGAGAAGCATAATGATATCGAGCCCTACCTCTGACGGACGGACGGTCGCAATAAATAATAGTTATGTAGGTGCATACCTTGTTTACCTTGATAAATGTGTCTGATAATAAATTCAATAAATTCCAGGTCAACCTCAACAACATTGAGAACATTCCCAAGGCCATGCTCCTGGACTACGTGGACGCCCTGAAGAAGAACAAGCATGTGAAGACTTTCAGCATCACCAACACGGGCGTGGACGAGAACATCGCCTTCAACCTGGCCAACATGCTCCGTGAGAACCGCAGCATCGCCACGCTCAACATCGAGTCCAACTTCGTGACGGGGAAGGGCATCGTGGCCATCATCCGCTGCCTCCAGTTCAACGAGACGCTGACGGAGCTGCGCTTCCACAACCAGAGACACATGCTGGGACACCACGCCGAGATGGAGATCTCACGGCTGCTGAAGGCCAACAATACCCTCCTGAAGATGGGGTAAGTTGTTCCTTAAATACTCTGTTGAAGATGGGATAAGTCGCCCTTAAAGATGGAGTGCCTTGATTTTTCCAACCCCTAAAACGTGATCAGCAGGTTACCGTATACTATAGGGGGATACTAGGGGAAGATTATATTAGGGGAAGATTTTTTGAGTGGTGCAACCACTTCCTGTATCCCTGGGTCCCTGTGTCCCTGTGTGCGAGCACGGAAATAGCATTTGGTTGGTTTTCATCACCAAGTGTCACTGTTGTGCAGCCTAATACACACACACACACACACACACACACACACACACACACACACACACACACACACACACACATTAACTTTATATATGATGATTTTGGGTGTGACAGTACAGTACAGTGACACTATAGTACAGTTCAGTACTGTACAGTACAGTACAGTAGAGGGACCCCCACACCACATTTCTCAACTGGGCGGCTCGCCGGAACCGGCCTGGCTCCCTGGCCGCGTTCCTGGGGGTCTGGATGTTCCGGGGACCCCCACACGGAGTTCACCACTCACTTCACATGGGTGTGATTTAAAAAGTGTACAGAAAGTGGTAAAATTATGTTTTAATGGCCACATTAAAACATAATGTTATGGGGGATGGGTTAGGGTGATGATGTCACTAAAGTGGTGTATTTCGAGTGGGCCTTTTGACTCACAGGCTTTCAAAATACACACAGAATACATATTTGAATATTATAACCACACCTGGGAGTCGCCATACTGTAGATACATACAAAACAGAAAAAGTACAAAAATAATGGCACTAATAATGTATTAATGTACAGGTACCACTTTGAGCAGCCGGGGCCCAGGATGGTGGTGACCAACCTGCTGACCAGGAACCTGGACCATCAGAGGCAGCAGAGGAAGGAGGAGCAGAGGCTGCAGGAGGTCCGGGAGAAGAAGGAGGTCATGCAGATGTACGAGAACAGCCTCAACCTGCCTCCTGGTCTGCTGCAGATGTTAGGGTAAGATCAACCTGCCTCCTGGTCTGCTGCACATGTTAGGGTAAGATCAACCTGCCTACTGGTCTGCTGCAGATGTTAGGGTAAGATATAGGACTGCCTCAACCTGCCTCCTGGTCTGCTGCAGATGTTAGGGTAAGATCAACCTGCCTCCTATGCTGCAGATGTTAGGATAAGATCAACCTGCCTCCTATGCTGCAGATGCTTTTGTGTGACCCTGAAGTATGATCAAGTAGGACCGTTAATTTACACGAAAAACAAAAACAAACGGTTAAAACGTGGATATATATAAGAGGTTTCTGCCACCGTTGTTTCCTCCTCAGGTACATCCCCCCCATCGAGGTGCTGCAGCAACACGGTCTGGTTCCCCCCGACGAGATCCTGCGCAAGAACGGCGTGGTTCTGCCCAACGTGGAACACCTCAGAGAACCACAAGAGAACAACAACACGTCTCTGTCCAAGTCACAACAACAACAACAACAACAACAATATAAACGCTCTACAAACAACAACAACATTCCAAAGACGCCAATAAACGCAGCAGCGGAACCAGCAGCGAGTCCACTGAACGATGTCCAGCTCAAAAAGACACCCAAGAAACGTAACCCTCTGTTCGTCATGGATGACGAGCCGGCGGAGAGGTCGCCGTTTCCCAGCATCCAGCTGAGGAAGACGTCCAGAGCCCAGGAGGAGGGCGGCAGCGGTCATGACGACTTCCTGAAGTTAGAGAAGCCCAACCTGAAGGCCGTCATTCAGACTCTTAAACCCGTCCCTCGACGCAGGGAGCCGGCCAAGGTGGACGAGACGCCCCGAGACCATCTGCTCAACGCGATCAAAACAAGCAACATCGCCTATCTCAAAGCTGTGAGTATATAATAATGACTAATAGTCAAAAGTCGAAGTCGTACGATTTATCACACACACGTTACAGCAGTGAAATTTGTTCTCCAATCTCCGCATTTGACCCATCTCTTGGAGCGGTGAGCCGCAGCCGGAGTGGTGAGTGGGAATCATTTGATTAGTTGATTTGACCCCCCAATTCAACCCATTTGGATAGGCTCCAATGATGGCCAAAACAGGTCAAACAGAGTCATTGATATATCTTCTTTCTCTCAGTGGTGGAAAGTTACTAATTACATTACAGGGGTCATCGCCATGTTGGCTTGTGGTGGACATTTTTGTCAAAAAAACCTGGAGACTTGACATTCAGTAATTGGGTCTTATATGATAAAAATAATAATAATGGTGTGTAAAGAACCATTGATGGACACATTGATGACCCCTGCTTAAGTACAAATTTTAGGTATTTGTAGTTTACTTGAGTAATTCCAATTTCCAATATTTTTACTTGTACCAACACCAAATATTGTACTTTTACTCCACTACATTCATTAGAAAACGTACTACTAGTTACTTTGTAGATTTTGATTATTACAAAAACATATACGGTATGAACCACTTCAGCCCTACGTATATACACTGTAGGCCTACATTTCACCCATTTGAAAATCACAGATGTACAAGCTCACAATGTGACGCATCGTCACACATTGTACCAGACAGTGGCCTTGTGGTTAGAGTGTCCGCCCTGAAACTGGGAGGTTGGGTTCAATCCCCGGCCAGGTCATACCAAAGACTGTAAAAATGGTACCCAATGCCTCCCTGCTTGGTACTCAGCATCAATACATTTGAAAACTTGAAATGGGACATTGTGCACAATGAGTACTTTTACTTTTGGTACTTTAAGTATTTTTTTAAACCAATACTTTAGTACTTTGAATTCCGGACTTTTACTTGTAACGGAGCAGTTCTATATTGCAGTAGGCCTAGAGAGTATGCGCATGCTTAAAGTGAATGGCACATTGAGTGGCAAAGCAACATGCAAAGTGAGTTTAACATTGTTTAACGTTGTTTAATGCAATCAAATAGGCCAGAAAGTAGTTTTTTGCCACTCAGTGGGTGTTCCTGTATAACTTCCGGGTTTGATGATGATGTCACGCGCATACCCTCTATTGATACTTTTACTTAAAGGACCATTTCACTACTTTTGAACTTATCTTCATATAATTGGTCCTCACTAATGTTCATGATAAAATACCACTTTTTTTTCCTACTCGGTCTGTGTCTCATAGGAGGGCTGTGGGCAGTTCAGAAACCCGTCCACCAGTGACATCATTGCTAGGCAGATTTCTTTTAAATAATTTTTTTTTGAAAACATATTTAGATTTTTATTATCGTGAGAACGATGGCTTCCATTATCGCATTGCAACTTTTCATGAATAGTTAGCCTGCAGTTTCTATTCGCTTGAATTCACCATCGATGATGTCACTGGTGGACGGGTTTCTGAACTGCCCACAGCCCTCCTATGAGACACACAGACAGAGTAGGATTTATTTTTAGTATTTTATCATGAACATTAGTGAGATGAAAGCAGGTTTAAAAGTGGTGAAGTGGTCCTTTAACATACATACTTTTTCCACCATTATCTTTGTCTCTCTTCTTCTTCTTCCTCCTCCTCCTCTTATTACATTATCTTTGTCTCTCTCTACAGACTCCACTTCCCAAACAGTTGGAATCTCCTGAAACAAGTCTCTTCTAAAATAATACATCCATATTCCAGTTACTGTGTATTTTAAACATGTTTAATGTCTTCCTCCTGTTAGTATATTTACCATTATCATATACTTTTAAGGCTGTTTAGCAAAACTAAATAGCACTGAATTATATGAATTCATTTATTGTGTTATCTATGTATGTATCTATTAGTATTGAATAATTCTTAGTATTTGTTGGAATAAATGAAATAAAACAAAGACTGGAGTTAAAAGTCTGTTGCTATAAAAGCAGTTGCCATGTTGCTTGTAAATAAGTGGTAGGCCTAGTTGTGGGTTTAACTTTTTTTTTGGTCTTGTTTCTAAAGTGTAGTTTATTATTTGGGTCTTGTTTCTAAAGTGTAGTTGATTATTTGGGCTTGTTTCTAAAGTGTAGTTCTTTATTTGGGACGTGTTTCTAAAGTGTATAGTTGATAATTTGGTCTTGTTTCTAAAGGGTAGTTTCCTAATGTTTAAACCAGCTGGTTCTCAAACATTTTCATATCAAGGACCCCCATCTGAATATATGTTGTGCCAGGGGCCCCCATTAAAATGTTAAAAAAAACATTCCAGTGCCTTTGTTTTAAAAATGTAAGGGTCCATTTGGTTTCATTTGTGTATAGTAGTCAGTAGAGCTCTTGCCTTTGGACCACCAGGTCATGGGTTCCATCCCAGGCCTATGAGTAGCACAGCTTGGGGCATGGCAAGTACACTCTGAGTTATGGTGGTCCTGAAATGAAAACGTTTGAGATTCGAACCACTATGCTACACTAAACAGAACAGAGCCTTTATTAGTATCATTGGTAACACCTGTGAAGGAAGTATAAAGGAAGAAGTCCAATGTCTGTCCAATATGGCTGCTGTGCAGAGAGCTCTTCTTTTTAGAGTTAAATTCAAGTTAATTCATAGTGACAGAGGAACTGTACTGATGCCAATGTGCTTCCTTCAGTAATGACATGAACTGATAGAAGAACTGGTTTATTTAACAGATCAGTTATTTATGCATCATCATTCTGCTCAATGGTTTTCACCAGAATTAATTCAACCAAGATGAACACTTTCCCACGAGGTGAGTACAATATCCAGACACCACTTCAGCCTGTAGCACTGCAATGTAATAGTAAAGCAGTCCTATGCACAGGTTATTTAGATGTTACGTAGGCCTACTAGAGGTTAGCAAAAAATCGCCTAGAACAGGCGTCTCTTCCGGGTTTTTAAACAGCTGGTGGATGGAAATGACGCTCACGTGCGGCTGCAACTTGGTGCTCAGGTCGGTGAACCAATATGATCCCGACAGCACCCGCCCTCCATACCAGGGCCAGGCTAGATGATACAGTATGATAAGAGCATGTGATTTTTAATATCCAATTTTCTACCACCAACATTAAAATTCTGAAATTCTGTTGTGCCCTACAGGTGAATGAATGAATGAATGAATGAATATTGTAGACAAAGGATGTGTTAAAAAAAATCAAATGAGAATAAGTTCTGCTTCCTTAAAGATGGTCAACTTTTATTATCATGGTTGACAGTCAGCTGTGTTTACACTCAATGCTATTGATGTTATGAATGTGTGTTTACACCATTAATACTCAATAACACATAGAACTGAATTATGCCATAATCCTTTATAGGAGTCTTCAAGGTTTTTTTTGTCATTTCTTTGCTCAGCTGAGAGAGAATATCAGACCTACAAGCTCACAAGTCGCAGCTTGTAGATCTGCTATTGTCTGCTAATGTTCCCCCCAGAAAAGGGACTATTAACACAGGGGCGAGAGTTCAAGTGTTTAATGTAAAAATGAAATCATTCCACACCAGATTTGGAGTAACTCTGAGGACCCCCTGTTGAAGACCCCTGATACACTTTATAGGATCATCCGTTTGTGAGATTAGCATGCACACACTTAATGTTAATATGACAAATATCCACACTTCATGTGAGAAACGTCAAAATATAAAATGCACATTATCTTTTCTACTTTACAAGGAACATAATTTGATTATATTCATTACTGTAACAGAACATGTAAATACCACAGTAACATTAATGTTGAGTTATTTACTAATGCAGGGGAGACAAACAATACAGATGTTGGTGTAATATTGTAATATTTGTGTGCTTTTGAAAACATCAGCACTTTATTTTCTTGGCATGCTCTAAAAAAAAATACAAACACGAGATTAAAATGTAAAAGACAAACAGACATGAATAACAAATTAAATGAATTAAACCAATAGAAATGCATTTGCCGTCCATTTTAAATATTGCATAGCTGTCAGGAGGGTTTTTTTTACTGAATGTTCAGAAATCCTCACAAAAATAATAAGAAAATAGACGATCTAAAAGCTTGTAGATTGGCTATTTTCGGAGCATGGCAGTGTCATCTTAGTCATCATAGCTTCGTTTTTATTTTGTTCCTCATAGTTTTAGATGACAATATGAACTGCGCCACCGTCATACAGCAAATTACAAATAGGGCTTAGGAGTGCTTAATATTAATAATATATGTTTATTATATATTCTATTATGTTAATTGGTCAGGTCACATAAATATACAAACTGCAGAGATAACCAGGTCTCGGAATTGAACATGATTCCAACATGAAGGATATTATAATATTATTATTGCTATTTGCTCATATTTTGGTATTTCCACTAACATTTGACTGCATTTCACCACCTGAGGAAGAAAAATGATATAGTTCAGATTTCCTATATTTATTCAGTTATTTGGACACATTTTATAATATTTTCAAGCTGCAGTACATGTATATCTAATTGCCTTAACATGCAAAGACATTACGATAATTACTTCTGACATGCAGACATTTGTTAAGTGAAATAAATACCTTCTCTCTAAAAAATATGATTGTTAAATGAGATAAATAAAGTCTCTCTCTTAAACCATGACACTGATGAACTCAACTTCATGTAAATGTTGTGTTTTGGTTTAACTAGCATGGTTTTGCCTTTTCATTGAACAGAGGAGAACGTTGGCGTCTGTGTCTCCATTTCTATCATTCATACAGTGAATGTGCAAACTTAACAGCATGTAAACCAACATTAGACATAAAGGGTGATTTAGCACTACATAGATAGCATAAATAATAATAAGGGTAATAATAATACACAACAACCTCTTAAAGCTCATTATATATATGTATAAATGTGTCATTAATAATAGATTATCTAACAATACAATATGATGACAAAATCTAAAAAGAAAAAACAATCCTCATCCTCTCATGCCAGATTTATGCTTCCCCGTACGGCGGTGCTGCACGCCCCACATAACCGACCTACAGCTGTGGGTGTCATGTTGAGGCGCGCAGCACCGCCATTCGTTTGTTTTCGACACAAAGATCAAATATGTTTAGTTTGTAGAATCGCTTCCCATTGGTCAGCGCTGGATGAGTCAAAGGTCAAGTTAAACTTTCTTGTCCATATAAGGGACATTTGGCTTTGGGTGTTTGCCGCTTGTTCTCACTGCTCCGTTTGTGTTGAGATCTGGAGAGTAACATTTCATAAATGGTATGGCACCAGATCTACAGGATGGTACCATTATGGTACCATCCCTCCAGTAATGGCACTGATAACTAATATTTGACCTTTCGGTTAGGTTTAACCATTTTTTTGGGGGGGGGGGGGCTCTCTAAGAAGATCTGTGGATGGGTGGAGTTAGGGTCTTCTCTTCACACCTTCAACTTGCTCTCTATGGTGTGTGTGTGTGTGGGGGGGGGGGGAGGGGGGGGTTCAGAGGTCACTCCTTGTTCAACTTGCTCTCTATGAAGTGTGTGAGTGTGTGTGTGTGTGGGGGGGGGGGGGTTCAGAGGTCACTCCTTGTTCAACTTGCTCTCTATGAAGTGTGTGAGTGTGTGTGTGTGTGGGGGGGGGGGGTTCAGAGGTCACTCCTTGTTCAACTTGCTCTCTATGGTGTGTGTGTGTGTGTGGTCAGAGGTCACACCTTGTTCAACATGCTCTCTATGAAGTGTGTGAGTGTGTTTGTGGGGTTCAGAGGTCACTCCTTGTTCAACTTGCTCTCTATGAAGTCCTGGATCTTGTTCATCCGGTCCTCCTGCTGGTCCAGGAGATCCAGGATGACGCCCATGGGCGTCCTCTTCAGCCCCGCCCCCTCGATCTTGTTCTCCAGACGGTTCTTCATGTTCCTCAGCCTCAGAGAGGCATGCACCAGTATCACTGTAGGCCCAGGAGAACAAGGGGTTAAATATCACCACACACACACACACACACGATTTGATTACAGCAGCTGTTATCGTGTTGTGTTGATGGTTGTCATGGATTGTTGAATTGGACACAGTGTTTTTAGCAGGCTGATGTCATGCTGTGTGTGTGTAACCCAGTCTAACTAATAGGAGCACATTCAAAGTCTTAGACTCCACCTAGTGGCAGAGGACGGGTACTTCGCCTCCCATTTTTGAGGAGCGGCTAGCCGCTAGCCCCTCATATAATTATACAGGTTTAATGTTTGTTTTTAGTTCAATGTTTGTTTTAAAAATGCCATTGACAATGAAGGGAAAGTTTACGTCATATTGTCCCTCATATTCTCTTTATTGTTAATGGCATTTAATGTTTGTGTTGGCACCATTTGTTTTACATCACCATTACATCACCTAATCAACATGAGTTAGACTTTAATATATTAGCGCCCCTCACTTCACACGGGTGTTATTTTTAAAGAAGTATTTCATTCAGGTTAACAAAGTACACACTTGTTTTCACCAGAGTGTAGCAGATGTAAACACAGTACACACTTGTTTTCACCAGAGCAGTGAAGCTTTTGTGAGCCTTCCTGGCTGCTTTAAATGTAAAGTTGTAAAGGATAGGGGCCTCACAGTGGAACTGCCTCCAAACCGGTGTCAAACTGACAACCAATCTGTCAGGCAACTCTAACCCTGAGCCACTGCCACCCCAAGTGTAGTGGTGTGTTGATGTCAGGCTGCTTTTCAAATGTGTTTAATTATTTAAGTTAATTCATAGTGACAGAGGAACTGTACTGATGCCAATGTGTTTCCTTCAGTAATGACAGGAACTGATAGAAGAACTGGTTTATTTAACAGATCAGTTATTTATGCATCATCATTCTGCTCAATGGTTTTCACCAGAATTAATTCAACCAAGATGAACACTTTCCCACGAGGTGAGTACAATATCCAGACACCACTTCAGCCTGTAGCACTGCAATGTAATAGTAAAGCAGTCCTATGCACAGGTTATTTAGAGGTTATGAGAGGTTAGCATATTTAGAGTATGCTCACACACCTTTATACAGTACCTCATCTCAGGTTTATGTGTAACTATGTCGATTTGTTTTGACCTTGTCTCTTTTCATGATCTCCTTTAGACCTTGCCCACACCCTTTTTTTCTATGGAAAAACATCTATGGAAAAACAATACGATGGGAACTACACACAAAAACTAATTTCACCCACTCTGTTACTTTGTAAATCTGTGCTGTGACAATAAATCTGTGTGTGCATGTACTCACAGAGTAGAGGGAAGGTCAGACCGAAGATGAACACCATCACTCCTCCACACAGAGACAACAGGAAGTAGGAGGTTCCCATCACTGCCACCATGAAGAGCGTCGGGTTCTTCTTCTTGAAGTTCTTGATCATCGATTTGTTCTCTCCAGCCCAGACCGACCCCATGAACACCAGGGTCACCACTGTACCCCCCAGGAACATACCCATAGGGTTGAGGAACCTGAAAATAATATAAATATAATATATTAACATGAAGACTAGAGTGACCACATAGATCCGTTCTTATACCAGCTCAGTGGCTTTGTGGTTAGAGTGTCCGCCCTGAAACTGGGAGGTCGGGGTTCGATCCTCAGCTGGGTCACACCTGTACCTGATGACTGTAAAAATGGGACTGGAGGGTTGTTATTGGGTGGTTAGATCAACTACAAAATATTCCCAAACGCAGCATGGCTGCGGCTCACCGTTCCAAGACATGGGTCTAACGCGGAGAACAAATTTTGCATATCCAGCAATGCATGTGACAAATAGTAGGACTTTAACCGTAACCTTCTCTCCAGCCCAGACCGACTCACACCATAGACTGTGGACTGGGAGACACGGTACGTTCTGATATGATTAGCTTTGGGCTAGCCACTCTGTGTATTTGTTTTTACATCAGTGACCCTCAACCTCGGGTTAGTTTGTGCTGCTACAGCAAGGGAATACATCTGGGCTCAGCAAAATGTATTTACCAGTAAGTAACGGTGGTACAGTGGCATGAGAACCATATAAAGATTCTCAGTCATACATAAATAGATGGTTAGTCATATATAAATGTTTTAATCATGACTCATGATGGGTGTGTGTATGTGGGCGGGGGGGGTCAGAAAAGAATGCAGCCTCATTTAAGCCCCATTCATCATACCCCATCGGACAGCCGACACACACACACACACACACACACACGCGATAAAGCCCAAAAGCTCTACTAGTTAGCTCAGCTGTCAGTTCTTACGCCTGTGCTTATACCTGCTTATTACCAGGATGGTAATGATAAATAATAGTATAATTATAACTTACCCTACTATGATAAGGACTATATTAATGTTATATTTTATATTAGTCTTACCCTACTATGATGAAGACCAGGATAGCTGCCAGGAAGTAGTTGGTCTGGTAGTACAGCAGGTTGTTTATAACTCTGTTGTTCCATTTGGTCAGATCTCCAAAGTCCGGCTTGGCGAAGCGGTCAGAACCTGGTTAACATATCATTCTATAACTATATATTCTCATCCTACTTACTACCTGGGGGTTAAGTCATCCCATGGTTAATTACTACCGGTATATGATAATAAACAATAACTATATTATTATTCTACTACGAACCTGGGCAGAAGTCATCCCATGGTCTGATCGGAGCCAGCTCCATCCTGCCTGACGCCATGTTGGATTCAAAGCAGAGTAGACCGTCCAAACTGTCTGCGTTCCGTTCTGTCCTGTGGTTCTGTCTGACTGTCTCTTTCTTTTCTGACAGTTCTGGTCAGCTGATCAGGCCTGTTCAGCACCAGCTGACACATGCAACCATGTGTTGCCAGATTTATATGAAAACAAGCCAAAAATAAGCAAGCAGTGTAGATGCGAGTATCCCTTTTTATGTAGAGCTTGCGGTGTAGATGCAAGTACCCCTTTTTATATGATTATGTATATTATGATTATGTATCTTTATATTGATCTCCTCCTTACTGAACTGGCGCCCTGGTCGGTCTTCGCTGACGCTGGTACTCTGAGTTCGTCCGAGTCTTAGATGTATAGGGCGCTTCTGACTGGGTATCTGGAACACTAAAGGTAATCTCTCTTCTGCTCTCTCTATCTCAATCTCTAGAAAACTGCAATGATCTGTCTTCTCTTCTGCGCTGTACTTTATAGGGTGGCGTGACGTCGTGGCCTGACGTCACGCCACTAACCGTTTCCGTGACAACATTCCCCCCGTGGGTCCGCTAGCGGATTCACTTCTTTGGTCGGTCACAGGTCGTTTTGATTTCTGCCTTCTTTGCTCTAGTGACGTATGTGGGATCCTAGAGGATCGCGTTGTCGCACTAGAGCTTGGCATGGTTGGGAGCCTTACAGCACCTGGAATGATAAATAGAGGATGCGCCATAGCATCTCAATGATGTGGTGTCTGAGCGTGGCGTGGGGTCGTGTCCACGGGGGACTGTTTGGAGTGCGGGCTCTTGTTGCTTCATGACTCAAATCATGACTGATCCGAAACTGGGTAGGCCCTCTCCGCCCGGGAGTTCGGCCATGGCTGCACGTGGTCTCGTCTGTGGCCCTGGCGGGTTGCCAGGCTGCGACGCGCTCGTGTCAATTATCATTAGCCAATCGTTCCTCTGGTAGATGCTGGGACATAGTAGCTCCTGGTTGCCCGCTGTGATTTGTAATTGTCTGGGGCGTGTCCCTCTACGAGGGACAACTACGGCTATCAATGAGAATACCAGGATGGCGAATCCTAGCCGGCCTGACTTTGTTCGGCTTCGTCTCGTTGTGGTATCTGGTATCTGCAGAGCCTTCCTCCTACCCTTAGGAGGTCGGAGTGGTACTCTGGCGCTAGCATACGGATCTTACTGGATTTGGGTAGTTCTGTTCTAGCTTGGGCACATCTGATTTCTTCCGGAAAGCAGTCTGACTGGATTCGTCTATAGGATGACTAGTTCGGCGTTCCGGGAATCGTTTGAGCAGAGTGGTGGAGGGGGTCTACCAGGCATGGATTGTCGTTTAGCTTCCCTGTAATGGGATTCGTCCTCCCCTGCATCTCATCGGAGGATGCGGGCGGTAGTTTCAAGGGATTTGTCATTAAGGTCAGGGTTGTGAGGGCCTTGGACGTTGCGGGCAACTAAGGGGCCGCATGTTTTGTCCAATTGACGATAATTCCGTTCGGGGAGCGATCCTGGCGGTATGATGGCCTGGATTTACTGCTTGGAAAGCTCCTCGGATTTTGTTCGTGGCGGGCCGAATGCCATAGCTTGAGACGTAGACGTACCGCAGGGCACCCTGCTAGCCTGGCTTCATGGTTGATGAATTTCACTAGGTCTACGAATGTGAGTCCAGTGGCTGCCATGTCCACTTCTTGTCTTGTCCATGCAACTTGTGATCGCTCTGGTAGCTTTCCGACAATGGATCTCATGATGAAGTTCGCTCGATCCGTTCCACTAGGCATGGCCTCTAGTCGGTCCTGGAGGTTGCAGAGGAACTCAGCCAGTAGCCCGTATTCGGCCGAGTCCAGTACTGGTAGCCAGTCTTGTGCCTGTTGGACAAGGAGGTCAATGATGGCACTGGGATTGCCGTACTTCTCCTGGAGCTTCCTCATGGCTTCCGCTTCCCAAATAGGGCTTATTGTGCGAGAGGGCCTCCCGAGCGGCGCCGGAGGTATGCCGTGTGAGGAAGTTCATGTCTGTCACTGAGGCTTGGCTGCCGGGGTAGTTTTGGAGATCTTGCAGAAATTGAGGGAACAACAGATATTGACCGTCGAATGATCGGATTTCGACAGAACAGTTGGCGCGGGCTAATTCAGCCGTCTTGCCTTCCCCCCTTGCACGGCTAGTGCAATAAATTAAGGTTTCGTCCTTGGTGCAGGTCGGGGAATTTGCCTCGCGGTTGATCTCCTCACCGAGCCGTCGAATTCTTCCTTGCTGGTATACGTACATCCCTCGTGGAGGTGCGTGCGCTCCTTTCGAGGCGGCGTGTCCTCGTCTCAGAGCTTCGACCTCTCCCCTCAACGCCTCGTTCTCATTGAAGGCCGCGATTTCTCTCCTCATCGCGCCGTTCTCATGAACCAGGGCTTCTACATTGCTGAGGGCGCTGTCCGTCATGGGTTCTGCTGATGTAGGTGTGTTATCGGACATTGCCTCGTCGAAGGAATCTCCTTGTTCAGCACTTTATCAGGGCTCGGACCTCTCCTTCGGGGTTAGCTAACCGTCTCCGTGACAACAAAACACATGAGAGTTACAGAACTTTAAAGCTGCATTGGATATTTGAATTTTTTAAAATAGCAGATCTGCTATTTTTGATAGATAGATAGATAGATAGATAGATAGATAGATAGATAGATAGATAGATAGATAGATAGATAGATAGATAGATAGATAGATAGATAGATAGATTACCAACTACACTTTAGAAACAAGCCCAAATAAACAACTAACTAGTACTTTCACTTTAGAAAAAGACAAGACCCCCCCCCCAAAAAACCCCAAAACAACAACAACTAAATAACAGCAACAGCAACCCACACCTACCAATATTATATTAAGTGACTTTACAGAAAAATGTCAAATATAAGCATCCAAAGTAGCTTATAACAGCCGCGTCAACTCCGGGGGTGCAGAAGAGCAGCTGCACCCACTGGCATTCTGTTTTAAACTTTTAATAGCAGAATATGCACCCACTGTATAGTGACTGTCCTGAATGAAAATGTCATGTAGTCACATACCAGCTTGTGCAGCGTCGGGCGCGGGCCAGAGAGGTGTTGGGCCGCCGCCCATGGGCATTCAAATGCTAATAAGGTGGCTTTTGTTCTGCTGCCAGGTAGAGAGTATAAATGGGGGGGGGGGGGGGGGGCGGGGGTGGCACCCACCGCCGTTATAGGAACGTGACGCGTCTGTCTTATAATAAGCAGACATGGCAACACTGTCCTGTCACTGAGGAGGACACGCCTACAGGTGTAGTGAGGATTTCTGTGTCCCTGTTGAAATGTGTTTCCCCTCCATTTCATTTGGTGGACTGAAGAGGGATCGAAGTTATGGATCGAACGAACAGCTGTTCTGTTCCGGTCCGGGTTCCAGAGCTGATACGGAAACGGATGCATGATTGATTGATTGATTGATTGATTGATTGATTGATTGATTGATTGATTGATTGATTGATTGATTGATTGATTGATTGATTGATTGCTTTTCATGTTATTTTAATTTTAATACATTCATTATATTATAGGATACCTCATAATTATACTACAGAGGTTGTTGACATATAGACATATATATAAGGGTTGACATAGCATAATTTGTTGTTAGTTAAAATAACTTCCGGGGAAACTGATTCTTATGGAGACACAATATTTGACACAACACCACCACCGAGCACGAGCGCTATGCTGATTGGACCACACTGTTTCATGGAACTTCTCGCGACAGTTGGGGACGCCGTGACCGTAAACCAGATGAGGTCAAAGCTGCGCAGAGTTTGCGCAGCCGTCGGTAGACTGTGGGACAACTGTATATGCGTTATTTATGGCGCAGCGTTGACGTGCGTGAACACTTTGCGTCCATCAATGGAGGACATGGGAGCGTGAAGAATGGCTGATGAGAGAGAGCCGTGAGTAGATTTACATAAATATACCTTTATCTGTGTCTATATCTATATCTGTACATGTATAAATATATCCATACATTCCATACACATCTATTCATGTAGAAGAATGTCTGATGAGAGACAGCAGTGAGTAGAAATACATACATATACCCATGTAATCATAATCTATAAATACAGTATATATAGGCTACCTACTAACTACCTACATGCATGTAGAAGAATGTCTGGGGAGAGAGCCCTGAGTGGAAAGTATAGAAGAAACACATACATAAGTAAATACATTATACACATGCATCATGTCAACGATCATCACAACAAGTCTCCACTAATTATTCCATGTACGGAATAGAGACCAGAGCTAATTCATGTGATTCTATTACCAGTCTAACAAGGAATGAATCATGTTTAAAAAGTGTTTGTCATTTTATTGTCTACTTTTGTGTAGACAATAAGTTGCTTGATTCAGTATTTAGATATTTGATATAAATGTTCTCAGACACGCCCCCTTCCTATACAAAGTACAAACCCATTGTAACTTCAAACTCCATTTTAACCATGATGTATTCATAAAAAACACCCATTATTGGATCTAGTGACTCATGCCCTCCTAATACGTAAGGATGCTTTTTTTGTGAAAAAAGTAATCGAAATAAACATGGCCTCCTCACAGGGTTTGTATAGGAAGGGGGTGTGTCTGATAAAATTAATATCAAATATCTAAATATTGAATCGAGCAACTTAAAAAACTGTCTGGGCCCTCTGGGGTGTTCACGAAAGCCTGAGTAGAAGATGTAGAAAGTGACCAGCATTTCTTACATGGGGAGCAATTATGGGTTCAGAGTCTTGCTCAAGGACACTTGAGCTGGGGAAGCACTAACTCTGGGGAAGCCCGCGATCGAACTGGGAACCTCGCGGTTGTCACTCCCCCTGAGCCACTTTGTTATTAAACATGATTTAATTTATTCTCTTTTAGGGAGAAGAAAAGAAGGAGAATAGAAGAGGACCTGACTGGAAAGTTAGTGATGGATGTGTGTGTGTGTGTGTGTGTGTGTGTGTGTGTGTGTGTGTGTGTGTGTGTGTGTGTGTGTGTGTGTGTGTGTGTGTGTGTGTGTGTGTGTGTGTGCGCGCGCATGCGCGAGTGTGGGTGGGCGGGTCCGTCCGTCCGTCCAGTAGTCCAGTATCACTACGCCAGCAGCAGCACAAAACCATAGTTCCATGTGACAGAGGGGTCAAAGTTGAACGAAAGTTGCGCTGTATCGTGGAAATAGGTCAACAATAGTGGCCCCCACTGAGTGCCCCCCAACCAAATGACCGGAACTACTTAATATTCACCAAAACCAGACCAGAACTCCCACCGTGGGACTCGGAAAATCAATTAATAATATCTTTGCAACCACTATATTCATTAAAGTATTTATTTCCTTCAGCTTTAAGTCCAAAAATATGGCTACAGACTGTGACTGGGACAGTGTTTATGTACAGTAACACTAGTGTTATGTTATGTACAGTATGGCTACAGACTGTGACTGGGACGGCAGGTGGAATCATGTGAAGAAGTTCTTGGAGAGACCTGGGCCGTTCACCCACCCTGACTTTGAACCCAGTGCAGAGGTAACCCTTTGACCTCTGACCTTTCACCCATCCTGATTTGGATTTATATAATGATAAATATAATACCATCAGTCTGTACAGTTCTTATATGAATGTATTTTAATATATGTTATATAATAATAATAATCATAATCATAATTCCATCAGTCTCTACAGTTCTTATTGGAGACGTGTAAAATCCTAGTGATTGGAGCAGGAGGACTGGGATGTGAACTGTTGAAGAACCTGGTAGGAAATTGCACGCGCACACACACACACACACACACACACACACACACACACACACACACACACACACACACACACACACACACACACACACACACACACACACACACCATAAATAAACTAATGTTGTTTTGTTTCAGGCTCTCTCTGGGTTCCGTCTCATTCATGTGGTTGACATGGACACTATAGACCTGTCTAACCTCAACAGACAGTTTCTATTCAGGTAATAATAATGATAATAATAATAATTAACAATCAAGGTGTTTAGTCCTCAGCTCTTAATCCAGAACGATTTACAGAAAGCAAGAATAGCACATGGTAATACATCAAATGCATAGAAATAGTCACCTAGGATCATAAGTAAACCAAGAACCTGTGAGTCTACTCTTAAGCAGTCACATTTCCCCAAATAATCCATAATAATCTGTAGATTGAAACAAAAACAATACAACAGTGTCATAGGTCATAGTTCACAGGTCATACTCATAGGTCATAGTTCATGTTTTCAGACTCGGAGATGTAGGACGTCCCAAAGCAGACGTAGCAGCAGACTTCATCAACACTCGTATTCCTGGATGTCAAGTTGTTCCGTATCCTCTTCAACAGCTGTGCGTGCGTGACGTGTGTGTGCGTGTGCATGTGCGTGCGGACCAAATGTCCCCAAGTATAGTAGTAGAAAATGAGAACTAGACGTGTGTTGTTCTTAATCACTTCATAACAGACACTTTAACAAGATACAAGACTTTGATGATTCTTTCTACAGACGTAAGTACTTTAGTCTACACACCATGTCTAATTTAAGGTACTAATTTAACCATTGTAAACACTAGAACAGTGCCCGTTGCGGGGTGATCAGGTGTGATCAATTGGCTAATAAAGGGCAAGGGCGCGCATCATTGTGATGTCAGAATAACATTGTGATGTCAGAACATCATTGTGATGTCAGAATAGGCCAGCCCCATATATGGAGAATTGGTGATCTGGATTTGGGCCCTGTCCGGAGCCTGGGTAGAGGCTTTTGTGCTGTTTCTGGACAACTGGTGATCTGACTTGACTTGCCTACTGCACTCCCTGTGGTGGTGTGGAACGCGTGTGTCAAATTTGAAGTCGTGGGGTTATTTTTATGCCCATATATATTATGGTTATTTATCAGGCATGCCTAAATATGGAGTATATGGCAGCAGATGTCAGAACACCATTGTTTTTTGATACACTCAGTCTGGTCATGGGATTCTCTGTACCACCCTGTCCTTCCATAGCTATCTTTGGTGTGTCCCCTGTAGGAAGCAGATTCAATAGATTCCAGGCCGATGTGGTTGCTTTTTCCTCCCTTATAGCCAGGCGTCGTATATTGCTCCACTGGAAGAGCCCTAATCCTCCTGATGTGTCATCATGGCTAAAAGATTTGTCATCCTTTATCCATTTGGAAAAAATCAAATATACGGTTAGAGGTTCATTGAATAACTTCTACAGAACCTGGGACCCATTTCTCACATACATTAATTCCTTGACCACAATTTAAGTAGAAACTAATTTCAATACCCCCCCCCCCCTCTACTGCGAGTATGCGTATATGTGTACGTGCATGTATGTGTGATCGGACCTGTTTATGTATGTAGATGTAGACATGTACAGTATGTATGTATGTATGTGTATGTATACATTCGAAAATGAAATAGCTTAATTTTTATTTATTTTTTATTATTTCTTTCGTTACACTGCTTCCATTATTGCTAGCATTTAATTTTAATTATTTTAATGCATGAATCTCAAGTACAGTAATTTATTCTGTTTCCCCCGGGGCATGGGAGGGCGAGGGCGGGTGGATAGTTAGGGCCTGTTTTGTTTTGTTTCCCTTTGTTCTGTTCATTGTTTTGTTGTGTCTCTTGTTTCATCCCCTATGTTTCGTTTGTGGTCATATGTCTTGTATTTTAAAATGGAAAAAACCCAATAAAAATATATATAAAAAAAAAAAAAAAAAAAAGAACACCATTGTGATGTCAGAACAGGCCAGCTCCATATATGGACATGTCCAGAGCCCTGCAGGGGGCCAGGGCAGGGGCCCTGTCCATGTCCCGGGCAGAGGCTTTTGTGCTGGTTCTGGACCACTGGTGATCCGACGGACTCGACACCGGGCACTGCACTCCCTGTTGTGGTGTTTGAAGTCGGTGTGGCGAACGGTTCTGGAGTTATGTGGATTACAGACGTACATACACACAGAGACGTGGTGCATTTATATATAGTTGTGAATGGTACTAATTGAACCATTGTAAACATGTGAATGTTACCATTATAAACAGGATTTTTGTGTGTCTCTGAATGTATTGATGAATTGAGGGCGGTGGGCCCTATTGTAAACAAGTGTAATGCCTTTATAGTGTTGTGCTTGAGTTGTGCTTTGAAATGTAATGTAATTCTGCAAACTGTTAATCAATCATCAGTGCCTCTGCCGATTGGTTGCTGGTTTGGTATGGTGGACGCCAGAGATGTCATGGAGTCTTGGATGAACTTTGTTCATTGTCACGCTAATGACAGGCTCTGGTGCCACATGTGCCGGGCCGGTTAATCGCTCCACTTACTGGTAGACATTGCCTCACCCAACTCTTTTGTTTCTGATGTTTCTGATGGTATAAACGGATTGTAACACCCAGTCCCATTCAGGTATGCGGTTAGGCGCAAGCTTGGCTCGGAGGAGGACGCCCCCTGCCATGCAGAGTCCAAGGCACTTTGGATAATAACATCATATCCTGTGTTTGTAAAACTGATCTCTACATCCTCTTACAGAATTCCACATCATTGTCTGTGGACTGGACTCCATCATTGCAAGACGCTGGATGAATGGAATGCTGGTATAGTTTGATCGATTGATTGATTGATTAGTTTATGAGACTCAAATGTAAACACACACGCACGCTCACGCACACACATGCACGCGTATGTTAATCATCTTTCTTCAGATCTGAGTTTTAGTGACAGTTTAAATATCTTCTTTCTACCGATCTCTGCTGAGTTTTAATGACATGGTTTAATTTATTTCTCCAGATTTCTCTGCTGAGTTTTGACGAGGGGGTTGTGGATCCCAGCTCCATCATCCCTATGATCGATGGAGGTACCGAGGGCTTCAAAGGAAACGCCCGAGTCATCCTGCCCGGCATGACGGCCTGCATCGACTGCACACTGGAGCTGTACCCCCCTCAGGTAGGCGTACATTTCTATAGTGCGAGTCTGCGAGGGAATGTTCAGAAGTGGAGCCGGATGAAGCAGTGGGTAAGGTTCAGCACCGTTTGGAGGTGTATTAAATCTGAGTTGTAATCTCACTAATCTGTGTTCCTTTTTGTGCACTAACAGATAAACTTTCCCATGTGCACCATCGCGTCGATGCCCAGGCTCCCTGAACACTGTGTGGAATACGCCAGAATGCTGCAGTGGCCTAAAGAGAAGCCCTTTGGAGGTACAGTATGATGATTTTATACTGCAGTGGCCTAAAGAGAAGCCCTTTGGAGGTACAGTATGATGATGATATACTGCGGTGGCCTAAAGAGAAGCCCTTTGGAGGTACAGTATGATGATTTATACTACAGTGGCCTAAAGAGAAGCCCTTTGGAGGTACAGTATGATGATTTATACTGCAGTGGCCTAAAGAGAAGCCCTTTGGAGGTACAGTATGATGATGATATACTGCAGTGGCCTAAAGAGAAGCCCTTTGGAGTACAGTATGATGATTTATACTGCAGTGGCCTAAAGAGAAGTCCTTTAGACATACAATGTGATTATGTTATACATAACATAGTACTATAATGTTGTACCATTTTACCAGGTAAAATATTGACAGCTATAATAATGTCTCTTCTCTCTATAATCAAACTAATCATTATAGTAATTGTATCCTATTTTTTTTTGCTGTGATTGGCTGAGCAGTGCACAACAGGTGTGCCACAGGGGACACCCGTTAAATGGCAGATAGAGGGGGAGAGAAAGAGAAGGGGAAGGAAGGGGGAGAGAGAGACGTAGGGATTGGGTATGTCATATCCCTGAACGGACTAGTAACTAACTAGAAAAAGTGCCCTTCTGGGCACAGGTCTCCACCAGGATTTCTTCCTCAGCCTAGTGGGAATATGCGTGCACAGTTTCATCGCAATCGGACGCTGCGTTGAGGAGTTGTGGCGATTTGTACAAAGCGGGCTACTCCTGAAAACTGTAGGAGCCAATCGTGGCCAATCAGGATGGAATATGAGAAATCAAACAAACCTGCCTTGATCACATGACTATGGAGATCATGTGTACCGATTTGCGTGAAATTTGGATAAAATCTGAAGGATTAATAATAGAAAATGTGTTTTACATATGTCGGCCTCCTGGTGGCGCTATAAAGAGCAGATGTGAAAAATTCCAGGCAAAGGTTTTTCCTTGGCCTCTAGGGAGTTGGCATACAAAGTTATCCACAGATCCGTGCAGTTAGAGGTAAAAACACTTTTTGGCCAGTTATAGCGCCACCTTGAGGCTGAGTTGAAATTGTTGATGTGGCATTTTGTCCTCGGCCTAGTGGGAATGTGGGTGCACAATTTCACGGAAATCACACGATGTGTTCATGATTTGCAGCATTTTGTTTGAAACTGAGCACTCCTGTGAACTTTGGAAGCCAATCTTAACCAATCAGGATGGAGTCTGATAAATCTGAAAGACCCGTTTCGTTGAATGGCTCTAGAGAGACTGTGTACCAATTTGCGTGATGTTTGGACAAAATCTGTAGGTGTACTGTGCAAAAACTTGTTTTGCACAAAGCGGCCTCCTGGTGGCGCTATAACAGGCCGTTCTGGAAAGTTTGGGGCAGAGGTTCATCGTTGGCATCCAGGGAGTGTGTGTGCAAAATTTGGCATCGACCGGGTTAACGGTGGCCGAGATTAGCTGTTCACGGACACACGGACGGACGGACACACACACACACGGACGGACGGACACACGGACGGACGGAGTGCAAAACATACTCTCCCCACATGCCTTCGGCCTGGTGGAGACAATAATTGTTAGTCTCCTAGACCAGTGGTTCCCAAAGTGGGGTCTGGAGACCCCCAGGGGTCATTGAGGGCTAAATGATAGTTTGGAACCAAATGGACCCTTATGGGTCTGTAACTCTGAGAATGTACAAATGGAAACAAATTGACCTGTTACGGTCCATTTGGTTCCATTTGTACACTCTCAGAGTTAAATTAACATTGATTTTACAATATAATTTGGGGGTCCCAGAGATAGAAATGCCATTAAATGGGGTCCATAGACTGAACTGAGGGTCCCTGAAATTAAACGGGTTGAGAATCACTGCTAGAGCCTTGGCATTTCTTTTCAAGCGGGGGTTCGTGGGCTAATTAGTGTCAATTTGGGGGTCCTTGTCATGAAAAAGTTTGGGAACCACTGTCCTAGATGTGGCTCTAGATGGAGACAGACGGTACTAGAAAGATGCAATTCTTGAACAATTGCAAGGGGTCGTTGCTGCAATCTCCTAGACGTGGCTTTCGATGGAGACAGACGGTAGGACAGACAGTGGGTTAAGGACAGACAGTAATGTTGTCTCTGTCTCCTAGACGTGGCTCTCGATGGAGACAGACGGTAGGACAGACAGTGGGTTAAGGACAGACAGTAATGTTGTCTCTGTCTCCTAGACGTGGCTCTCGATGGAGACAGACGGTAGGACAGACAGTGGGTTAAGGACAGACAGTAATGTTGTGTCTATGTCTCCTAGACGTGACTCTCGATGGAGACAGACGGTAAGACAGACAGTGGGTTAAGGACAGACAGTAATGTTGCGTCTATGTCTCCTAGACGTAGCCCTAGATGGAGACAGTCCAGAACACATCCAGTGGGTTTTCCAGAAGGCCGTGGAGAGATCTGCTCAGTTCAACATCACTGGAGTGACCTACAGACTTACACAAGGTAGAGCTGACCCAAAGGAAAATAAAATAAATGTATACTGTATATATATTCAAATTCATATATATATTCATTCGATGGCACGGAATTTAAAAAGGAAATATGTTTTTTATTTTAAATAATCTTTCACAGTTTATTTTTGAGGGGCCCCACACATCTCAATATTAGCCATTGACGAAATTACGTAGGTCAAATGTCCGCCAAATATGACGTACATTTAACCAACCAATCACATAAATTCAGTTGTTCATGAAATAATGTATTATGTATAAGCGCCCCTCACTTCACAGGTGTGATTTTTTTTAATCAAAATAGCTGATCTACAAGCACACAGCATTGCAGCATGACATGATGACAGCTTATAGATCGGCTACCTTTCAAAGCCATGTGCTTGAGCTCCATGATTCATGTATCACAGACTCATTATTTAATCCCCAAACTGTACCAAATATCATAACACCCAAAACACAAAACAGTGAAAACACACTCCAACATCAGATGTGTTACTGTATGTCCTCAACTTCATTACAATAGGATTTGGGTGCAAAATTGGCAAAGTTGCTCTTACTGTATTTTTATTTATTTTTTAATAAAATTCCATTTTCCAAAATTCCATATTTTAGTCATCTGAAAATAGCTGATCTGTAAAATTAACACAAGTGAAAATGATCCCTGTAATTAATTAATTAAGTTATTCATTAATGAATGAATGTGCATTCTTGTGTACCAGGGGTGGTGAAACGCATCATCCCTGCGGTGGCATCAACCAATGCAGTCATTGCTGGTAGGAAACTAAATCCTAAAACACTGATTGTATTCCTTCTATTATATTCCATTCCATTCTATATTACTCTATTCTTACAGCCTGAATTCTATTGTATTTCATTCAACTTTATGAACTTGTCTTCATAGCTGCCTGTGCCACTGAAGTTTTTAAAATTGCATCAAGGTAAGTTAAATAAAAACAAACAAAAGCTCTCCTCAAGTGATCTTTTGTTCAGAAACATGTCTACTAGTGGCATCGATGAGGAATCTAATAGAAACGGCAGGCTTTCTATTCCTGGAAAGTTAGCATGCTATAATGGAAGCCATTGTTTTTACATGAATTAAAATAAATACACTTATAATAAATCTGCTTAACGATGATGTCACTGGTGGGCGGGTTTCTGAAGTGTCCACAGCCCTCTTATGGGAGAGAGAAGAATGGTACCATTTTATCATAACTGTTTTTAGTGCATATATTAATAGTGTTTTTATAAATTTTTTCAGTGCATATATTCCTCTAAATAATTACCTGGTGTTTAACGATGTGGATGGACTCTACACGTTCACCTTCGAAGCGGAGAGGAAGGTTTGTGGCACAAATTCAATCTTTTACTTTTATAATGGTGTTTTCACACTTTTAGCTCTGCATTATTATTATTATTATTGCACTGTTAACTTCAGTCATAACTTGTTCTGTGCTTTATCATAATTGTGTTTGATTGACAGGAGAACTGCTCAGCCTGCAGTCAGGTGCCACAAAATCTCCAGTTTTCACCTTCTGCCAAATTACAGGAAGTTCTAGAGTATCTGACTGAAAACTCCTCTCTGTGAGTAATCAATTACTTTAACCCATTTAGGACTGAGACCAGATTCTACTAATAGGCCAGTCAATCTATGCTGAAAAGCGGCGTGACCCAAAATAAATTGCAATAGTAATCGTTCAAGGTTTTTTATGATCCTTGGGGTATCCAAATAACATTTCTTTTTTGGATCATGCTAAATTCAGCGGTTGAAAGTTGGGGTACCATTAAAAACCTTTAAGGCAAAATGTCTAATTTTAATTATGCTTTAAGTAGCATGTGGGGTTTCAAACTAGGGGGTATTCATTATTCTGAACCCATTCCAAGCATTAGTCTTGCACGAAAAACACTCCTTCGGCTAAATTAGGCCATAGCCACTTGTGATGACCTCATGATGATGGTGACCACTGGCTATGGCACAGCTATGGCATGGCTATAGCACACCAGAACTCCACTTTTCTCCAAACTTGCCACAGAATATTGCAGCACACTACAGGACGGTCGGTATAGCTGCAATTGTGTCGTACTTTTGTGCATGCCACACACGCCATAACTTAAATTGTGGCTTTGTACAAACATACGGGCGGACACGGATATTTCACCTGTTGTTTATTGGCAACACGCCGCACTCTGTTTGTGTGTTATCAACTCACTACTCCTCCCTCATTGTGTTCAGCCACGCACGGGGCACGCGCACGTGTGCGTGCGTGCGTGCGTGATAGTTCATTTGGGACAGACCGCCTACCCAACTTCTAGACCAATCAGTGAACGGCGTGATAGCCCAGAGTGAAAGGGAAGATGTCGGTCAGTAAATACAGGGAGATGTGTCAGGGCGAGTGGTGAGTTGAGTAAAACTGGAGTATGAATGAGCCTTTAGTGTACACGTTCGGTTTTTGCCAGTTTGCTATCTGCGCAGCTGTCCGCAACTACACTCAACTGAACTCAGTTCGCTTTGCAGGTTGCAGAGCCAGTCAAGAACGGATATTGAAACGGTCTTTGTGCGTGCGTGCAAATTAGCAGATAGAGTAGGTGGTCTCTACACCAGAGCAGATCACAGAGCAGTAAATAGACTAGAGCAAAACACTGTTGTTTTTAATTGGTTTTAATATTGTTTTTAAGTGGTTCTAATATAGTTTTAAGTGGTTTTAATATTGTTTTTCAGACAAATGAAATCTCCAGCCATCACCACAACCCTGGAAGGGAAGAATAAGACACTGTATTTACAGGTAAAATACATTCATATGTGCAGATAACTGGCTGAATGTTATTCATGTTGTACTGTGCTAACTGGCTAGATGCTATTCAAGTTTCTCTTTGACATTCATAACATTACATCAGAACATTAATTAATTCGTTACAGTCAGTTCAACATGAATGTTTCATTACAGTTGAATATAAATATTATAGTAATTTAAATGTTACAATTTCATAACTGTTGAATATACATTACACGTTTTCATTGCAGTCGATTAAATCTATTGAAGAAAGAACCAGGCCCAACTTGTGCAAAACTCTGAAAGGTAATAATAAATAAATAAAAACGATCTGCTTTATTTTTTATGTTCTTATGTGTTCATTATGATGATGTGATTGATTGATATGAATCTGATGTTTGATATGAATCTGATAACAATGACGATAATTTATGAATATGATTCAGATGGTTTCAGAGCTGATCATAGTTTTTGAACAGTTACATTATTAATGTCTTTATTCATATTTGATCTAGGGCTGTCAATCAATTAAAATATTTAATCTGATTAATCGCATGATTGTCCATAGTTAACTGTGATTAATCGCAAATTAATCGCATATTTTTTATCCGTTCTAAATATACCTTAAATCAGTGGTTTTCAAGATTTTTCTTATCAAGGCCCATTATTTATTCTGCATTTGAGCCACGGACCACCATTTGATGACATTTAGCCTTCCAGACCCAAACTAAAGAACTGTATTGATGTTGGCCAATGGTACCATTACTAGAGATAACAGGCCATGTTGATCAAAATAACATGTTTTCTAAGTTTTCTAATTGTGTAGACTTAAAAGTAATTCAGCTGTTTAACAATTATTCAACTCTTCAGTGTAAAATTGCCATGCGTCTCTCAACCATTCTGTCAAACTTCACAGTGCGTTAATCGCGCATCAAAAAAAAAATAGTGCCGTTAAAAGGATTGTGAGTTAACTAGTTAATAGTGGGTTAACTTTGACAGCCCTAATTTGATCATAATTTATGAATATATGATTGATTTAATTTCAGAGCTGGGTCTCTCGGACGGACAGGAACTGGCTGTAGCAGACGTCACCACACCTCAGACTGTTCTGTTCAAACTCAACTTCACCCCCTGAATTATTATTATTATTATTATTATTATTATTATTATTATTACAACAAACTGATACTTTACATTGGTTCAAACCATGAAACCCACACATTGCTTTCACAATAGTTATTATTATTTTTTTAAATTAACTATTTAAATTAAATTGTTAATTTACGTATCGAAAAAAGCAGATCTACAAGCCACAACAGTCATACGCAGAAAGTAAGGATATAAGGTCATATTTATGTCAAATATAGCAGATCTAGTACAAGCTTGTGAGCTTTAGCTTGTAGATCCGCTATATTTGAAAAAAAAGTGGTTCAGTTTGTTCAGCATTTGCAGGATATTGGTGTTCATAATGTAATATCATTGCTGTTTATAATGTAATAGAGAGATAGAATCATTCATGTTTATAATACAATCATTAAAATCCTGTTCTCTAACAGAATGTGTTGCAACTAGTGGCGTTGCTCTGTTCCTCTCAGAAGTAAGGATAAAGGGGGCACGTTGGCGCCTGTCGTCTCACATCTAGAAGGTCCTGGGTTCGATTCCCCCTGGGGAAGCTGTGGGCGCTGGGGGTGTGTTCTCTCCTCCACGTCATCAGTGCCCATACCCTAGGTGGGGTTGGCAAAAGGACCTTTCTGGTGTTCTATGTTCACCCCGGGTAGGTAGTACTAGGTACCCTCACAAAAAACATGCAGTAATCTTGGTCTCTAAACACGCTACGTCCAACTGGTGGAAACTCCCCCCTGTCAGGTGAAAAAGCAGTCCAGGTTGTCAGAGGGATAGTAGCGCCCAGGATTACATTAGCTAATTTGACACTGGCTGAAGAAAAAAAGTGTTACAAAAATAAGTAAGCCAGTAGGGATAAGAATGTGTTGTTTAGGTCGCATCAAATTATACTCAAACGAGTGAAGCCCAGACCACCTCACTGGGAATTATTAAAGCTCCATGGTGACAGAGAGAGAGAACAATGTGAATCTCCACACATCGTTCATCTGATGTATATTCAGCTCTCCTTTGTAGGCAAAGGGGTAAGAAACAGGCCCAACCTGTGGAAAACGCTGTGCAGAAGGTGTTGTCAGCCAGCTTGTTGGTCTCTGTGTCAAAAACAAATGAGATATAGTGGGGCCCCTTTCGCCCAACACAAACATCTTTGTTCCGATGATGGTGGCAGAGTGAACTAGATAAAGTGCCAATCGGCACAGGTCTCCACCAGGATTCTTCCTCAGCCTAGTGGGAATATGCGTGCACAGTTTCATCGCAATCGGACGCTGCGTTGAGGATTTGTGGCCATTTGCTACTCCTGAAAACTGTAGGAGCCAATCGTGGCCAATCAGGATGGAATATGAGAAATCAAACAAACCTGTCTTGATCACATGACTATGGAGATCATGTGTACCGATTTGCGTGAAATTTGGATAAAATCTGAAGGAGTAATAATAGAAAATGTGTTTTACATATGTCGGCCTCCTGGTGGCGCTATAAAGAGCAGATGTGAAAAATTCCAGACAAAGGTTTTTCCTTGGCCTCTAGGGAGTTGGCATACAAAGTTATCCACAGATCCGTGCAGTCAGAGGTAAAAACACTTTTCGGCCAGTTATAGCGCCACCTTGAGGCTGAGTTGAAATTGTTCATGTGGCATTTCGTCCTCGGCCTAGTGGGAATGTGGGTGCACAATTTCACGGAAATCACACGATGTGTTCATGATTTGCAGCATTTTGTTTGAAACTGAGCACTCCTGTGAATTTTGGAAGCCAATCTTAACCAATCAGGATGGAGTCTGAGAAATCTGAAAGACCGGTTTGGTTGAATGGCTCTAGAGAGACTGTGTACCAATTTGCGTGATGTTTGGACACAATCTGTAGGTGTACTGTGCAAAAACTTGTTTTGCACAAAGCGGCCTCCTGGTGGCGCTATAACAGGCCGTTCTGGAAAGTTTGGGGCAGAGGTTCATGGTTGGCATCCAGGGAGTGTGTGTGCAAAATTTGGCATCGACCGGGTTAACGGTGGCCGAGATTAGCTGCTCACGGACGGACGGACACACGGAGTGCAAAACATACTCTCCCCCATGCCTTCGGCTGGTGGAGACAAATATTGAAGCAGGTGAATTGAATGTTTTTGATAGTACAGTACAAACATTGGCTGATGGTTGGCTGATCACTCCATAGCGATGATTTGATTGGCTGAGCAAAGTACATATTGAGGATAAAAGTGAGGGCAGAAAAGTGAAGACGCCAAAAATGATCGGCCGGAATGACATTTGTGATTATTTGACTGGCTGAGCACGGAATGTAATGTATGATGAATTGATGATAAGAGGAAGAGTGCCCCTCACTTGACACGAGCTACTACTGCTATCAATACCACTGCAGGCAGCAAGTCTTGCTCATTGCTCTCAACAGGTTTGTACCTACTGCCTACTGTTTGTTTTCTAGTTATTATTATTACTTTAACGACGGACAAGGAAGCACCAGCTCCCGCTGTGTGTCAAATCTGGTACCCGCATGTAATTTTTTTTTTTTTACATTTGGCCGATTTTTATAAGTTGTGATGGGGGTTGGAAACTATTATGATCTGGCAACCCTGATGATTGTCGCACGGCTCCCGCCCATCTCACACACACACACACACACACACACACACACACACACACACACACACACAGGTACAGGCTGTTTGTTTGTTTAGAAGTAAAAAGAGCCTGAGTGAGCCTGGTGAAAAAAAGCTCAGGACTACACTGTTGGGAAACAGCTGAACTCGCTCCTCTCTATCCTACTAAACTCAGGTGAGCAATGTTAGCTAATTAGCTGCTTGGGCTTAGCATGAAAGGAATTGTGGAATTAGACTACAACGTTCCTTCCTTGGTAAATGTTACAAGTGTTATATAGCCCATTAGCCCTGAGCTACTTCTCTACTCTACTACATCTCACATTTTGACTTTTACTCCACTGCAATTATTTGAAAACTTTAGTTACTTGTGTGTGTGTGTGTGTGTGTGTGTGTGTGTGTGTGTGTGTGTGTGTGTGTGTGTGTGTGTGTGTGTGTGTGTGTGTGTGTGTGTGTGTGTAGAGGGATGGATGGATAATTTGGCTATTTGGATGTGTTGTGAGCTTGTAGATCTGCCACTTTCAAAAGATTTATAATATATACATTGTTTTAAATCTTCCCCTTGGGTCCCCATATTAGTTTTGGGGGGTCCCCAGTTTGACATTAAAAAAAGGTTTTTGTATTTTTTCTTAATTCTTTTAGGTTTTCTGAGCTTGATTACACCCAAAAAACCTGAACTTTACACACATACAAATATACTAATTATACTTTTTAGATTTGATTCTAATTTATACAAAACATACATTACCCACTTCAGCCATATAATATTTTTGAAAATAGCCAATCTATACCGTGAGCTTGTAGATCTGCTATTTTCAAAAGATTTTACTGTACCTTTTGAAAACTTGAAATGGGACATTCTACATAATGGGTACTTTCTTACTTTTGGTACTTTAAGTACATTTTGATACCAATGTACTTTTACTCAAGTAAATGTTTAATTCTGTCTTTTACCTGAGAATTTCTACATTGCAGTATTCATGATACTTTTATTTAAAGGTATATTCAGTGATTTCACTTAGTATGCTGACTGCTGACCATATAAGGAGTTCCTCCCTATCCCAAATTAACCCCTGGGGTCAAAAAACCTTAGGTTTCGTATTTGCCTAGAGGGACCAGCCTTCATTCAATCAGGATGAGAGGGGCCTTCCTCCAATCATGATCGAGCAGGGGTGCGCCTTGGTGCACGTGCTGTTGGCCTGTTGCGCCTCCCCTCCCCACTGTAGTGCGTGCATGTGCTCCTTTAAGTAAGAAGTGTCCCTTTCACTTGAATTAATCTTTATTTCTTTATTTTCTCTTCTCTGAAGCTAAGGGAGTTAGATGGCGGGAGCTCGACGCTGCTGGAAGGCTCAACCCGACGGCCCTACGCCCTTAGAGATGGAGATCTGTCCATGGATCCATGTATCTATCTGCATGGCGGCGGGCGGGGATTCCTCCACTCTGTGGGATTCTTCTGATGAAGACGGCTCAAAGTAGGAACCCCCGTTAGGCCTTGTCACAATAAAGTGCTACAGACGAAAAACTGTTCAAGTCCACACTAATTATCCATAATGTATAAATTATGGATAAGGAGTCAGGACAACGAGGCCTTTTCGTGGAGGGGTCAGAATAAAATGTGGACTGTTTTTCATTTGTAGTACTCTGACTTTGTTTGTTCATTTGGGGTGAATTTTAGGATTTTCCAAATAAAAGACTGCTACGGACGGCAGTGAGGGACATTCGACTGAATTGCGGGCAGCAGTAAATTAGTTAGTGAAGGTGGCCATACTGTACGTCCGGTTTTAGGCCGGTCAGTCCGTTTGTTTTACCCAGGTGTCCTCCTTCCAGCTCAACCTCTGGCCGGACACATAATTGTCAGTTTTTTTGTGTGAGAGCGAGTGTGTGTCATTTACATGTATCTGTAAATCTCCCGTTTCATTGGTGTTGAATAGCCTACAGCTCTGCAGCCAGCCTATACTGGCATAAATGTACATGTCACGGTCATTGCCACGTTTCATTGGCTCATTCAACAGTCACTCACACAGTCACGCAGAAAACTCCTCCCATACTTATATACATGGAACTGCCGTGGGGAACCGAGGTGTGTGGTCTGCGCTCTCGCTAGGCTTTTGTGTAACGCAGATGAGATAATCAACCAAAGATGCCGAAAACAAAAAGTGAGCAATGGAGCACATTAAAAAAGTTGTGTAAAATGAGCAAAAAATGAAACGCTTACTAGAGTTAATTTAATTTCTTCAAGACAATCTATGCATTTAATTTAATTTCTTCAAGATAATCTACAATTTAGACTTCTTCAAGACGAGCTGCGATTTCATTTCTTGCCCAAATTGTGATCAATCAGGGTGTGCTCTTTGGTCGTTCACAAACAAAACACTACATTTTAGGATTGAAAGGATCCCAAAAACCAATAGGCAACACTTGATACGACAGAGAATCAATCACGTAAAGGTTTGTCAATTCACACAATATCCATGAATTGACCAAATAACCACAGTTCAGTCTTGCTTCAGATTTGAGACATCAAAACCAATCTCCATTTCAACATACTCCAAGCCAGAGCTGACAACCTGGTGGTGACGTCATGCTAGATTACACATTACATTAATGTAACGTCATGCTAGACCCACACATATATATATATATAGTCATATATATAACACCTCACAACTCCCTTTAATGATTTTATGGCTCAGAAACTACACCGGTTAGACTTTCCTGTGAAAACCCATCAGAAACTCAAAACGTCCGGTTGACGCAGCTTTTTAAGACAGACGTTAGTCTGGTTTCGCGAACCAGAAGCAATCTGGTTCAGAAACCAGACACGATAAAGATGGAGGCGGAGGATCTCTCGTCCGGATCAGCCCCACAAGCCCCGCAGACCCCCGGCCTCTCCTCTCTGTCCAGTCCAGCTCCGGCCCAGACGGTGGGTTCCGCCCCGCAGACCCCCGGGGGCCGCTCATCCCCCGGGTTCCACGGGGGCCGCTCATCCCCTTGCGGCCCCGTGAGCCTCTCGTCTCTGTCTGGCCCAGCCCTGGCCCAGGCGGTGGGCTTGGCCTTGGAGACCCCCGGCCTCTACGTCTTCTCCGACATCCTGGAGCTCCCCAACGTCCGGGAGCTGGAAACCGGCCCCCATGCTGCCGTCTACCAGCTGCTCCGCCTCTTCGCCTACGGGACCTACAGCGACTACGTGGCCCGGACCGCCTCCCTGCCGGAGCTGAACCCTGCCCAGAGAAACAAGCTGCGGCACCTGTCCGTGGTCTCGCTGGCGTCCAGCGAGCAGCGCTACCTGCCCTACTCGCTGCTCCTGCAGCAGCTGGACATGAAGAGCGTGAGGCAGCTGGAGGACCTGCTGATCGAGGCCGTGTACAGCGGCGTGATCCGCGCCAAGCTAGACCAGAGGAACCAGCGGGTGGAGATAGACCCCAGCGTGGGCAGGGACCTGAGCCCCAGCCGGCTGCCGGCCATCGTGAACACCATGCAGGAGTGGTGCTGCGGCTGCGAGGCGGTGCTCACCGACATCCAGGGTCAGGTGACCCGGGCCAATCAGCACAGGAAGAACCACCTGCAGCAGGAGGCCGAGGTCTCCAACCTGCACAGGAAGCTCAAGGCCGCCAGCAGCTCCGCTTCCTCCTCCTCCTCCTCGCCGCCGTGCTCTTCTGGCCAACGCTTCGCTGTTTCCGCCCACGCCAGAGGAGGAGGCGGCGGTGGCTACACTTCCGCAAATCTGGACGAAGATGTGCTGTGGGGGGACCCTACCTCCTCCTCCAATCAGGAAGCTAACAAACAAGCAAATGGCAAAAAGACTTCAAAGGGCAAAATGACCAGTGGCAAGATCTGGTCCAAAGCCAAAGCAATGTTTAAGAGACAACCGGAGACGAGCTCGAGTCCGGTTGGAGACGAAATACACGCTCTCCAGATGAACCCTGACCTCAACTGACTCTGGCTGACCTTTAACCTCAGCTGACCGCCAGACCGCCACATCCTGGCACAGAGACACACCCACTGGTGCTGGATTCGCACTGGCAGATACAAAGCTAACAGGCTACCATTCATTTTCAATGGAAGCCACATGAAGATACAAAGCTACATGATGCTACCATTCATTTTCAATAGAAGACATGGATACACAGATACAGGCTACCATTAATTTCCAATGGGAACCATGTGTTGCCATGCAACCCAGTAGACAAGCACTTTCTTTTTCACTTTTCAGATATTGTAGGAGGAGCCTCTGAAGAAATCTTAGTCTTTTTAGGATGGAAATAGGTAACCGTCTATAATAGGTTCTTTCTTTCTTTCTCTCTCTTTCTTTTCTTTCTTTCTTTCTTTCTTTTTTCTCTAACCGTCTGTCACCAGAACCCTACATTTTTTTGTTAACTTTATGTTAACTTTATGTTCTATAGTCCATATGCTCACCCCATCTCCCCAGCCTATCTCTTTTTCTCCCCCATCATGTGGCACACCCGTTATGCGATGCTAATCCAATCACTGTGCAATATCTGCAGAAGTGTTCCATACTCAAATTTTGTGACGCAACATCTAACATTATTAGTTAACACCTTGCCACTAAAACCTTTGACGTGGTTCCCAGATTGATGACAGTAAACTCAGTGCTTTCATTTTGAAAGGCCTTCACTTTGACTTCCTCCCCAATTAGCGTGACCCACTCTGAATGAATACAATCACACCTGTGTCAAGTGAGGGGTGCTCTTATCATACATCATCATACACAGAGCCGGACTAACAATGGAACTAGGTGGAGCTTAAGCGCCAGGGCCCGAAGCTTGCAGGGCCTGGTACGAGACTATAGGTACAGCTGTTGCTTCTTTCGAAAAATATAACGCAACATAAGAACCCCCGCTAGTGTTTTTGGTCTTCTCGTCTGACAGTTTCTGTAGCAGTTTTCGGGAGGGGGGGGGAGCAGTCTGTTTTGGGGGGTTCCCGACGGCTGCGCGTCGCTTCCTCCTCTGACAGAGGGAAGCGAGTAAGCGACGCCGTCAGTATAGCCCCCTCACTCAGGAAGGCCCCCCTCACTCAGACCGACCAACGTGTGTTGTTGCGACAATAACATACAGCCTATGTAAGAGGAATATAAACAAGACCTTGGCGCAAAACTTCATATTTACCCTGCTCTAATACAACAAAAGTGTGTTCTTACATCCTCCATTTCACGATTCCAGCACTCGTGAGCAAATTAATTTAATTGCTATTATGAAAGTTTTCAGTGACGTTGGACCCACAGGTTGCATTGTCGTCAATAATTAATCTGTCTTTAAAACGTTCTAATATTAATATAGCATATTGGCATTGTCTGTTGGTGCACACATGGTCAACAGCACTGTTTGCAAATGTAGCTACATTTGTTGGCCACAAAGACAATTTAGACAAAACATGCTGCTGCCTGCTAATGGAGCTTGTAGATATAGGCTAATTAATTTCGGGGAAATTGCAGATAGTTTAGCAGAGACTGAAGTTGGAAAGGCTGTGCCCAGTGCGGCATGCCTGCTGGCTGCTGTGTCTTGTGTCAGCGGGCAGCGCAGGCAGTAGTGGATATGCGCTAAACGCATGCATGTTAATTAATTAATTGACTGAATCAGTATAGGGGCCTTTTGATTTGGTGAAGCGCCAGGGCCTTGAGAGGGGTTAATCCGTGACTGATCATACATCATCTCATTCTGGACAATCACAATTTGCGTCCTCACTTTTGTCATCAATGTTTGTGTTTGAGTGCACAGACACTCAAACCTAGTCATAGGAAACGGTAGAAAAACAATGTTGGTGTTACACTTTAGTTTTTCTTACAAAAAGACTCAAACCTATAGTCATAGAAAACGGTAGCAAAACAATGTTTGTGTTTACACAAACACTCAATAGGAGGGGCTTGCGCCCCTCAGAAATCAATCTTGTGTGAGCGGCGCTCTTATCATCATACATCACATTCCGTGTTCAGCCAATCAACTGAGTGCATTCCGTGGTTAAATAGACAGACATACACACAAAGCTGTGCATAGGAGCCGCTCAGAAAACTATACATTTCGTCAATTCCGGCAAGAATCAACATCACCAATTACGTCAGTGGCAGTCAAAGAGTTTAAGGGGAGGTTAAATGGCACTCACAGTTCACAAAAGCAATTACCTGGATGACTAAATTGCAAATAAGTCTGTAATTGAAAATACAAAACAATTTAGTTTGAATCCCATTGGACCGTGCATTTATTTGCTTCCAAACGCCCCTGAGTGTCGATCATATATAGAGCTGAGGTGAACGCCATTGTCCATTGATCAGAATCCATTCCGTCGTACAGAATGCTGTGCTAAACTCTTCATCAGGAAGGAGTAGGAAAGGAGATCCACCACGCTGCCGTCGCGGTGGAGCGCCAGGACCAGGTGTACCGCTTCGGAGGCCTGTCCAGAGTACCCATACATGTCAAGTACCAGATGAACGCCCATGTCTTCATGCAAACATATCAAACTGTTAATAAAGTATTCAATCAATCAATCGATCATATCAAACATTGTGTAGTTTTATTTCAATTTATTTCATTTAGGGTGGAAGCGAGTCACATCAATATTTATACTCTGCACATAATAATACAGTATTATTAGTGTGTCTGAGTGATATGGATTACCAGTAGGGGGTTGACATTACACAACAAGTAACATGACTGATTTTATGGATGATTCAGTTCAACCTCTGCTCCTTTCATCAATAATGTATCAATATCATAGAAAACATAGAATCCCAACAAGATGTATCCTTTATCAATAGCACAGAATGATAATAAGACTTGATCTAAATTCTAAAACATTTCTTCAGCATTTTCTAGGATTCCTGTATGAGTCCGATATTCCCAGTTTCAACCTGGTGCTCATATCAGGATGTCATTAACATTAATTGACAAACTGAAATATTCTCTATATATTTATATATAATAACAAAACAAACAAACAAACATCTTCAAAAATAGCTAAAATAGACTACAGTACAATTATGGGAAATGTGATAATATTTTTGGCATACACATTTTAATTAAAGCACGTCACACATCATGGCACGTTGTGAGCTTGAAGATTACCTATTGTTTACATTGCTGAAATGTTTGTCTGTGATTTGTGAATAATTCAACAAAGTATTAAGAGCTTGTGACTAAATCAGTTTTTTTACATTTACTGAAAAGTAACATTTTTGAACATTCGGGGTGGGATATAAATCATATATCGATATTGCGATATATATCGTCACTATATATATTATATATATATATATATATATATATATATATATATATATATATATATATATATATATATATATATATATAATCGTATCGTCCTATACATAGGCTACCCATTGTTGTGGACAGACAAGTTGTGGACAAGTTACAAAGTTGCAGTCAGTGTTTTACTATTGTTTGGAGTAGGCAAGATTTCATGTACTTATTGGCCAGTTTGTGACACAATCTTGTAAGATTTCGGAATAAATACATAATTCCAGATTTTTGCCTTTTTAAGGTTATTTTTTTATTATGCATATACATACCGTGATATATTGTTTATATATCACCATATTATCCTCTTAAACCCCAGGGGGAAAATCCGTAACATCGGAGTTGGAACCAGAGACTGATTGGGTCCATTGAGCGCTGTTCAGAGGTGGACAGCCGCTGCCCCCATTGCCCCCGCCCGCGGGGGCAATGGAATATTGAGCCGCTGCTTCTTCACCTGGAAAGGAGCCAGCTTAGGTGGTTCGGCATCTGGTTAGGATGCCTCTCGAGCATCTCCCTATAGGGAGGTCCTCGACGCACGTCCTAGGCTACTGGGAGGAGACCTCGGGGCAGACCAAGGTGTAGATGGAGGGATTACATCGACTCACTGGCCTTGGAACGCCTCAGGATCCCCCAGGAGGAAGTTACTATATGTTGCTCTGGAGAGGAATGTCTGGAGCTCTCTGGTGGAGCTGTTGCCCCCGCGACCCGACCACGGATAAGTTGTTGAAGATGGATGGCTGGATGGTGATATTATCATTATCGTGAGGTACCCTTATCGTCCCACCCCTATGGACATACAAGGTTTATACCTTATGACAGATTCATGGAGTATTTTCAACAGATTTCAGGCATACCTTAGAGTAGTTTAGAGTAGTTATTTTATTAAAGAACTGATCAAATTAGAATCCTGTTGATGACTAAACACAGAATAAGCAGAATAAATGAAGTAAAATGGAAAAATAAAGAAGCGATTTAGTTCAGATGGTCGTTACATAATGGTCTCCTTTATATCAACATGATAAAACTGTCACTATCTCCATTAGTAGGATATGTACACACGCACACGTATGTGTGCGCACGCACGCGCGCACACACACACACACACACACACACACACACGACTATATACAAGGAACACAATTACAAAATGTAAAGCCTTCTCTTTATCAAATATATATAAGTGTATCATATCCATAAGACTCTGTTAAAATGCTGTTGTGTTGTGTCGTGTCGTGTTGTGTTGTTGACCTCATGGATACTTGTAGTAGTTCATACTGTGTACAGTTCGCTCTTGCGCACGCGCACGTGGTACAGCCGGGATCAAACCAGACAGTCCACAGAGTTACACGTTACACCAGCTTCTCAAACTGTCGCTCAGGACCCCCAAGTGGGGTGGTGGGAAGGTGACGGTGGGGTCTCAAATTGACATGGGAAAAACAAATGATGGATTTGTTTTCTCAATAAGGTCCCGGCAACAGATAAAGACTACAATATACTTTATGCTTCCAATTACAAAGTTCCAAAATACTACTTTTAAAATATGCATAATTTCAACTTTCATTGCAATTTCATGAACATGTCACTGTAAATTTTGTTTGTGGGCTTGCCAAAATATAAGTCTCCCATATAATCTTATATAAATAAATGCCCTTTACTGGGCATGTCTTAATAGACCAAGTGCAGACCCCTGGGGTACCCATGTCAGGGTTTGAGTGGGTTTTTTTAGGCGTTGATGGTTCAAACGCTACGCCAGCCAGGCTGCATAGTTCTCATGCCAGGCTGTAGATGGCACTCATGGGAGAGTGCAGCTCCAGACTGTCTCCAAAGTCCGCCTCCTCCCTGACATCCCGCCTGCTTCCTGTGTACTGGCCAATGAAAGAGCCGTCCTCATTGAACTGGATGTCTCCGCCCTCCCCGTACTCGACCAGGCTGTCGTCGCTGTCGCTCCGTTTTATCATCATGGCCTCTAGCGCAGGTCTCTGGATGCTCCTCTCCTCCTCTCTATAATATATACGTTTATAAATGTTTCATTATATTCATCATGGCTTTTAATGCAAGCCCATGGATTGAGCACTCAATCTCTGTAAAATATATATTTTGTTTAAAGGGATTGTGACATTAAAAAAAAGGTTTTGGAATTGTTCTTATTTTTTTTAGGTTTATCTCAATTGCACCCAAAAAACATGAACTTTTAACATTCAGTAGATTTTCTGTGATCTGATGCTCTGATTTGCTCTGATTTGCCGGCAGTAAGTGACATCACTTACTGCAAATCCCATATATGTCAATGGGATTTGCCAGCAGATGTCACTGTTTCACTGTGTTGCGTATGAAGCCCCGCCCCTGCCTGTCTGTACTGCGTGCACACGCTGTCCGTGCTGCTGCCGTGTCAAACCTCTGGGACTCTAAAGGTTTGGAGACCCCAAGTTGTAGATATTTCTCTGCCTCAGTAGTGATAATGTTACATTGAGTGCATGCTTAAGTTGTAAAAAGAATAATGTTTTCTTAGGCACAATCATAATGTAACCATTTTTTCCATGTTTGGTAGGATTAGTTAGTGTTGTTTTTTTTTTTTTTTTTTTTTTAAGATATTCTTTTGCGGCTTACGCCTTTTATTGGTTTTTGAAGGGACAGACAGTAGGCTGACAGGAAACGGGAGAGAGATGGGGGGATGACATGCAGTAAAGGCCGTGTCGGGCTCGGGAGTCGAACCCGCGGCACACTGCGACTGGATTACCAGTCGGGTGCCCAGACGGTTACGCCACAGCCTGGGCCGGATTAGTTAGTGTTTGTTATTGATTTAAGGTTAGGTTTAGTTCGTTATGCGTGTTTCTTTGTGTTGCCCCATATAGCCTTATTTTATTTAATTAGGAGCAAACACAGAGCAATATTTCCCACCACAGACTCGTAGTATTAAACATCGCGTCAGTGACAGTGTCACCAGACTGAGACTTTCCACCTCGGAGGACAGTCTGGACTATGGTAACCATGAAGCACAGAGGCATGCGGGGGCGGGTTTTTACACAACCCTATCGGGTTATTGAATGACGCCTCTACGACCACTTCCTAGTAAATCTGGAAGTGAACGGGTCCACTTCCGGGTTGCGTCTTGAACTCCACATCCCTCAGAGAGTGTGTTGGTGAAGTTTCAGACAAACTGGAAGTAGGAAGTAAAAAAACTGGAATAGAAGTGGTCATTATTTATGAAATTGGAGGTCTGTGTGACCATGCACCCACCAAGTTTGAGACACCTGTAGCATGATGTTATGGCTGTTTAAAGCCCATCCAATGGGTAGACAGGGGTGGGGCTTCAGCAATTATAGCCTGTCCTGCAAGACCACCCACCAAGTTTGGGGCGTATAGCATGCTGGGAACTGGAGTTATGGCCCAGCCAATAGCAAGACAGAGTGGGCGCAGCCACAATATCTGCATGCGTCAACTGTATTGCATGCCAATATCTGGACAACGTACATATTGTATCATATTTTATACATACATACAGTACAAAAGTGTACATTTATAATATTTCATACGTACCGTCGTGAGTAGGGCATTGTGGACACACGTGCTAACCTGCAAATAGTTTGTTTGCATGAGAATACAATTGCACCATCAAACTTCAGGCAATAACCAATGTGAAAATATGCTTCATATTGTGTGTGATTAAACTGCAATATTAATAGTTTGTTTACATGATAATATAAATGAATTGCATGCACCATCAAACTTCATGAATATGACCTAATATGAAAACACACTTCATATTGTGTGTGAATAATTAAAATATGATTAAAGATATATTATATATACCATACTGTGTAAATATGGTTTCAGTTTTGTCAATAGAGTCAATGTTTAGTCTTTGCATACCTTTCCAGAGACCTTGAGATATATCCAATGAAGGAATGGAAGTTTAGAGGAAAGGTTGATTTAGGTAAAGAAGAATAGAATAGAGAGAAAGAGAAGGGTAGAGTAGATACAAAGAGAATAGATGAGAGACAAAATGAGAACATAATTAGGTTAAATCGTTGAGTTATCACACAATATGGACATGTTTGTCATTGTTATAACTATAGTTTAATGTGTTTCTCTGCTAGCTGTGCAGAGGTGTCTCAATACATTCATAATGTACAGTTACATGCATACAATATTAAATATAATCTTTATATTATGACTTATTCATTGCTGATTGTTATGCTATGAATAATTCATTATGACATTGCTTCCACTATAATGAGTTCTTACATCATAGACATCTAGGGTCTGCCAGATGTTGCTTCCGTCCCTCATATAATCCACTGATAGTTTATATCCAACTCTTTGTTGTGTAAAACTCACCGATAGTCAAAGGTTCCTTCCTCGTCCTTCATGTCATCCACTGGTTCCAGAGAAATGTCTTTTTTATCTCGAACTGAAAGAGATACAATAAGCTGTTGTCCTTAAAAGAGATCTGAACACCCGTTGTCTCTGCACAATAATGCATCTTGGTTTGTCAATAATCAAAGGCTCTAAGAAGTCGGGAGTTGCTTATTGTCGGTATTAGCCGGTAACACGCAGGAGTCTGTCCCTGTTACAATGCGCTAGACCCCTGGGAGATGGATTGCTGAGGTGGAGCGCCACGCCTACCATCAGCTCGAAGAACTTGTGCACGACTTTGCGCACCCAAGCCATGCTATGCTGAGTTGGCGTTTGCCCGGGATCGAACCCATGAACTTGTGGTCCAAATGTGAGAGCTCTATACCGACTGAGTTACCCGTACCATTCTAAGAGTACATACAGTGACAGACATCGACCTCTCCACTCGCTTTCTCTAGATTATAAATACTAAAATACACATCGATTCTCACCTGGATATTTCCCTCCTCGACTCCTCTTGATGAAACACACAATGAGCAGGATGAGAACCATGACGGCTATGGCACACATGATGCCGATGAACCATCCTTGAGTACTGATGTCCACCTGGTCTCTGGCATACGCTGAAAATACATCAATATATTAGTGCTGCACCATTCTTGCTCAAATGTTAATCTCGATCTTCCCTCACAAGAATTAAGATCATGATTCTCGCACAATTCTCATTTTTTTCCATGAAAATTTGTCTTTAGTCTGTAGTTTGCTGAACATTAGTACCGTAGAAATGTGGCACCTCCACCTGTTACCAACTACTGTGGCTTAGTTTAAACAGACAACATCAAAGTGCTTGACTTAAACCTCTCTTAAAGTCTCTCTCTCCTTGCAAAAATATACGGGTAACTAAAATTAATTGGACATCCAACTAGTGCTGCACGATTCTTGCTGAGATCACATAGGCGTCTGAATCTAAATCGCGATATTCTTTCGATTAATCGTACAGCACTAAAATAATATATCATCATGCATCAAGACATGTTGAATGAACATCTGGAGCACGATAGACATGTTGGATGAACATCTGGAGCACGATAGACATGTTGAATGAACATCTGGAGCACGATAGACATGTTGAATGCCTTTTTATTTAGCTGCTATAAAATGACTAACGTGTGGATGTCCGCCGCATCAAAGCGATGGTCTCAGTAAGGATATACTTTAGCACCAATATGTGCTAAAGTATATCCTCTTCCACACAAGTTATTATAATAATATTAATCATAATAATAATCATACCCTCTGTGGTATAGTGCAGAGACTCCTCCACACAGGTTATAATAATAATAATCATAATCATAATAATCATAATAATAATAATAATACCCTCTGTGGTATAGTGCAGAGACTCCTCCACACAGGTTATAATAATAATAATCATAATAATCATAATCATAATAATAATAATAATACCCTCGGTGGTATAGTGCAGAGACTCCTCCACACAGGTTATAATAATAATAATCATAATAATAATAATAATAATCATAATAATAATAATACCCTCTGTGGTATAGTGCAGAGACTCCTCCACACAGGTTATAATAATAATAATCATAATAATAATCATAATAATAATAATATTAATCATAATAATAATAATACCCTCGGTGGTATAGTGCAGAGACTCCTCCACACAGGTTATAATAATAATAATCATAATAATAATAATATTAATCATAATAATAATAATACCCTCGGTGGTATAGTGCAGAGACTCCTCCACACAGGTTATAATAATAATAATCATAATAATAATAATATTAATCATAATAATAATAATACCCTCGGTGGTATAGTGCAGAGACTCCTCCACACAGGTTATAATAATAATAATCATAATCATAATAATCATAATAATAATAATAATACCCTCTGTGGTATAGTGCAGAGACTCCTCCACACAGGTTATAATAATAATAATCATAATAATAATCATAATAATAATAATATTAATCATAATAATAATAATACCCTCGGTGGTATAGTGCAGAGACTCCTCCACACAGGTTATAATAATAATAATCATAATAATAATCATAATAATCATAATAATAATCATACCCTCTGTGGTATAGTGCAGAGACTCCTCCACACAGGTTATAATAATAATAATCATAATCATAATAATCATAATAATAATAATAATACCCTCGGTGGTATAGTGCAGAGACTCCTCCACACAGGTTATAATAATAATAATCATAATCATAATAATAATCATAATAATAATAATACCCTCTGTGGTATAGTGCAGAGACTCCTCAGTGTGCCAGTCTCCAGTGCCCTCTTGGGTGCGAGCCGCCAGGGAGAACCTGTAG
The DNA here is from genome assembly GCF_964188405.1 of Protomyctophum parallelum. Classification (NCBI taxonomy): domain Eukaryota; kingdom Metazoa; phylum Chordata; class Actinopteri; order Myctophiformes; family Myctophidae; genus Protomyctophum; species Protomyctophum parallelum. The sequence continues at coordinate 17,585,509 of NC_139705.1, read as the reverse complement.
CGAGTGTAGCGGTCGTAGCGACGCAACGTGTAGCTGGTGATATTGGGAGGAAACTCTTCAACACGCATCTCCTCTCCCCTGGACGCGTTTACTGTGGAGAAGAAGAACACTGTTAACATAATGTAGCCACGTGTAACATTGTGCAAGGTTCCAGGTGGTCCCCAGCTAAATGATATGATGGAGAGTTGGTAACCAAATGGACCCTCATAGATCTTTATGGACCCATACAGGTCCATTTGTTTCGTTTCATTTTTCGCTCTCGAGTTAAATTATTGTTTATTGTAATTCTTAAGTCTACACAGAATTGTTACTTGATCAATGTTTGCCTGTTATCTCTCTTATGGTACCAAAATCAATACAGCATAGAATTAACCCCACCCCAAAAAGCGACTGTCCAATGCCAATCCAAATAGTTTAGCAACCATTTCTATGATGGGCAAGCTTTCGCCAGCTGTCAATGTAATTTTGCATGGCTGTGTTGTTGAACACATACACAGCTTAATGTCGGGAAAGTTACATGACTGAGCCACCCAGGTGATGGCATTAAATGAAAACTCCCATCAGACGGTCGTTAAAGTTGATTGTTGGATAATGTTATATGATTATTTATATGGAGAAAACATCTCTATGGGGGAGAAGGACAGCTTGCCCTGTCTCCTCGCTGCTAACGTGCCTATTGTACAAGGATGGGTTAGGGAGGGACTAATTGTGGACAAAATCTTATCCAACGGCAAACAAAATATTATTTTTGGGGGTCTGAGAGGCTAAGGGCTCCATCTTGTGCCACCCTTATACCTTATGCTTAAACTAATTTGCCATTTTTTACTATTTTAAAGAACATTTAAAAATAATTCAACTAGCCGATCTACATCAAGACATTGTGAGGTTGTAGATCGGCTATTTGAACTATTTTACTATTTTTAAAATAGTAAAAAATGGCAAATTAGTTTAGGGATAAGGGTTAAGGGGTGGCGCAAGATATAGCCCTAAATCTCATCAAATGGTTGTCCATGGCTCAAATGCCGAATAAATAATGGACCTTGATAGTAGAGTGTATTTCAGAGTGTGTTTGAGATATAAATGTCACCTGTCTGGTACTTTAAGGTGTATCCTATGATGACTCCATTAGGTTCTGCAGGAAGACTCCAGTCCACATAGATGGTGTCCAGATGTCTGAGCTGGATCCTGAAGTTCTTCGGAACAGATGGAACTGCACACGCACGCAAGCACACACACACACACACACACACACACACACACTCAGCACATGACTAGGGGACGATGATGAGTTATCATTCTGTCTATCGGGACATTTACTCGAGCGGCGCTGAGTCGACTCTAGCGTGGTGATTTGTTTATATTTTCAATAGAGAAAATACTTCTGTGACCCAGGGGATGAATGAGTGACTAGTCTATAATACAATAATAATAATAAACCTACCTCCTTCAAGTGTAGAGAACTGGATGGTACTACTGGCTGGACCCTCGTATCGGTTGTTGGTCACAACGATGTACATCTTATAGTTACTGTAGGAGAACAGATCCTCTAAGACCCCCGATGTGTCGGGACCCTCCGAGGGAAACGACTTAGATTTCAAACCCCTGCTGACCCCCAGCCATCTGACCTGACTGCTGTCTCTCCAATAATATACCTGGAAAAACACAAAACTATATTTTTGAAATGAAGTGTAAAATTTTAACTTTGAATGAGACATTGCCCCTGGTGAAGGAGTGACCTGAGATCAGATTCTAAAAATGTCTTCTACATCCTGACAATTTTCATTCTGACCTGAGATCAGATTCTACAAATGTCTTCTATGTCAGTCGCTCTTCAATTAAAAAAAGAAATAGCAGACCTACAAGCTCGTAGCGCGCCACTCGGTGGCGCGCTATGAGCTTGTAGATCTGTAGAAAAGAGAGCTGAGCCAGAAGGCAAAGCTATTGTACTAATACTGTTTTGACTGCGACACTGCACAACAGAGGCATAGCTTTAACTAGTAGTGTATGTATGGAATTGCCAATCTGTGTTATTTCACTGTTTGGGTGAGATCGGGTTGATATTATATTTACAATTCTGTTAAGGGCATGTAAAACAGGCCAACGACACCTTGACTTTAAATAATCAAAGACAGGCCTCTGAGACAAACTGCCTTGCATATTAAGCCAGTCAGCTAGTAATCCGACCTATAGTTGAGTAGGCTTCAACAGTTTGAGTACGTTTGCACGTTTTACGTTTGGGTTATTGTATAAAAATGATTGTCCAGACACTGTGCTATTGGGTTGCAACTCGGATGGGGCTGAGTCGGCTCAATCGAACTTCACAACGTTCGCCACAGCAACTTGCTCACGTTAGCTCGCTCGGTGGAGGCTCTCGTGGCTCAAGTTCGCTTGAGATGGCACCCCTCCGTCACGGTCTATGGGGAGGATTTCAGTGTAATAATGTATGAATTTTGAGGTTTTCTAGTAGTGTAGGTACGGAATTGCCAATCCGTGTTATTTCACCGTATTTTAGTGAGACCGGGTTGCCCTTAGAGATAGGTTGAGAAGGTCAGTCACGCGAGAGAGACTCGGAGTAGAACCACTGCTTCTGTGCTTGGAAAAGAGCCAGCTTAGGTGGTTCGGGCATCTGGTAAAGATGCCTCTTGAGCGTCTCCCTAGGGAGGTCCTCGATGCACGTCCCACTGGAAGGAGACCCCCGGTCAGACCAAGGATCAGATGGAGTGATTATATCTCCAAAATGGCCTCAGGATCCCCCAAAATGAAGTAACTAATGTTGCTCTGGAGAGAGAAGTCTGGAGCTCTCTGGTGGAGCTGTTGTCCCTGTGACTACGGATAAGTAGTTGACGATGGATGGCTATAAAATACTTGAAAAGGGTACATTGTGAACAGATAAAAACGCATGACTTATTTGTGATTAATGAGGCGATTAACTAGATAAATCATGTGATTAATCGAGATTAAAATATTTAATCGCTGGACAGCACTACTATTTATTTTGTTTGAACCATGTGTATACCAAATATAGACTCTAATGCATGGTGAGTCGAACACCTTGTATATAAGCGTAATTGATTGAACAGATAAATCAATAAATGTGATTGATTGCTTGATCACCTTGTATTCCTTCAGTTCTCCCATCAGGGATGTTCTGGTCACGGGGTCCCAGTGCACTGTGACCTGGGTGCTCTCTATGTCTTCAACCCTGAGGTTGAGAGGTGCTTCTGAAGGACCTGAAATACACAGAGAATAGAAATGTATTTCACATGCTTATCTGTCAACAAAATGTAGTTAGCACCCATTTTTCCATGTTAGGCCCCAGATCCAGACGTTTTACAAACTGTGGAATCTTTGCAGGGCATTGTCTTTACGTATTCTGGTTCAACAAGTTTAAGCCATATCTTCTTCAAATACTTTATGATTTCATTGAATGACACAATGATCATTTGAAAGCTTACATTCTGTACTTTCATAATCTGTAAAAGAACAAGTGAAAAATTACACATTACCCTTGTGTCCTAGACCTAAAGAATTGAACTCACAAATAATTCAACATGTTATTTTCTCCATTTCCTGAAAAGTAAAGGTTTTTTTTTGGACAAGATGTGGCCAAATTAACCAATAAAGTTGGTAAGGTAGGTCAGACTTACGGTCCTCTCCAGAGTATCCGGTGATAACAGGAGACTCTGGACCCAGACCAAAGTCATTGGCTGCCTGTACTTTGATCTCGTAGGGCGTGAAGGTGTCCGCGTCGTAGATGTAATATCTGAGCCACTTGGTGGTGGCGTTCTTCCATTCCTCTCTGGAGTCTTTCCTTTTCCACCAGACCAGGTACTTCAGATGAGGCCCGTTCCACTCTCTGTACGTTAGAGGCTAACAACATAATAAAGTCAAAGTCAAAGTCGCACGATTTGTCACACGTTACCTCAGTGAAATTTGTTCTCCACATTTGACCCATCTCTTGGAGCGGTGAGCCGCAGCCGTGCCGCGCCCGGGAATCATCTGATTAGTTGATTTGACCCCCAATCCAAACCATTGATGCTGAGTGCCAAGCAGGGAGCCACTGGGTCCCATTTTCACAGTCTTTGGTATGACCCGGCCTGGGATCGAACCCCGACATTCTAACCACAAGGCCCTGTCTGGTTAATAATTATAGTTGACTCCTAATCTTCCGCCGTAGTCTGAATGCTCATCTCTTCAGACTCCAACTTGCCCTAGCCTCTACGACCTTGCAGGCGTATGCGAAGTCTAAAATGATGTAATTTACATAGCATAATAGCATAGTATGTAGAAATAGAGTAGACCTTGTACATGCTGCTGTGCCGCCGTATCATTTATACATTCTAATATACACATTATCTCCTCTTCCAGCCTACCAGGACCGTTCCACTCTCTGTATTGGAGGCCACAACATATCAATTATAATAATGAATAATAAGAGTCATAACATCGCAGGTATTCTCTGTAGGTCAGAGGCCATAAAGTAATTATGTTTTACCTCCCAGCTGATCTCCATGTTGTTCCTCCATGTTCCCACTCCTTTGATGTTCCTTGGAATCACATCTGGAGCTGTGAGACAAAGCATCTGTTAATACAGTTATCATTTCAATAAGGGGGACACCTTTTAGTTTACAATGCTTTTCTATGCCAATTATTTCCTCCCCACACACAGGAGGACATACTGTTGTATCCTACGTACCTGCCCAGCTTGCCTCCCCTGAACGCAGGGCAATTGTAATCGTATAGATAGATGCTCGACCAAGCCAAATGCACCGTGGATTGGAACCCACAACCCTATAGTTTTAATAAGCAATCCCACTCACGTGCTCCACTGGTCTGTAAGCGGCTGGAGCTTCGACTGGGACGACTGTGACCGATTTCGTTGACGGCGGTCACTCTGAACGCGTAATATGTGAACGGCGTTAGCTGCAACATGACCGAGTTCAGACTGCCCGGATACGACGACAGGTTCCTCCACTTCCCCGGCAACCAATCGTCATCGTCATACTGAATTAGGAACTCTGTGATTGGACAGTAACAACAATCAATCATCTTCTTCATCGTACTGCCTTTGTAGTCTGTGTGATTGGACTGTAACAACAACCAATCATCTGCAACGTACAGCATTATGTACTCTGTGATTGGATAGCAATGCAAATGAGATACACTGGTTTACCACCAGAGGCCCAAGTGGACCCTTATGGGTCCGTAACTGTTACCTGTTCATAATAAATAAGTAATGATTTGTTATATATAATCCAGGTGTTTCAGACTGTAATGATATCACGTACGGTCGCCCCTAAACCATCTCGCCCCACGATATTTTTCCGCCGACCTCACACCGACCACTCGATGCCGCGGTTCTTGTATTCTTTATTTTGTTTGTTTGTTTATTTTTATTGAGGTTAAGGTTAGGAATAAGGTTAGGTTTAACCGTTTAAGCATAATTTACTTAGGTTACTTTAGAAACACCATGGCTGCGCAGTTCCGCCGTCTGTACGCCCGGGGCGAGTTGGTAAAGGGGCGATCAGACTGTATTACCTGTAATAGGACTGTGGTTGGCGTCTCCTGGGATCCAGGTCAGTCGTACGCTGCGTTCAAAAGGATCAGAGAGCTTCAGACTGGTGGGAGGGTCCGGCCGATCTGACAGAGACAACACATGATCAGTAGATTGATTACTTGATAAAAAGAATTGCAATGCACTAATTAATTAATTAATTAATTAAATACATTTAATTTAATTAATTAAAAACAACACATGATCAGCACAGGTGTTTTAGGGATTGGGGCAGCAGTGGCTCAGGAGGTATAGTGTCCGTCTTGGAATGTGAAGGTCCCACGTTCGATTCTCTCTTCTGTGTCCTTGAGCAAGACGCGGAACCCCCAACTGCTCTCGATGAACAGGTTGGTGCCTTGCATGGTTTCCTCCGCCATCGGTGTGTGAATGTGAAGTACATTGTAATGGAAAGCGCCTTGGAGAAAAGCGCTATATAAATGCATTCGCCATTTAGGGATAAGGCTGCATGGTGCCGGAAGATACCAACTTTTGCACATGAATGCTTCTTGCGCAATGAGAAACGGAAAGCAGCTTTGGCCCAAAATGGGTTAGGGTTTAGGGTTAGGGCTTCTACCCATCATGATGAGGCGAGCATTATAGGGTAGGGCGGTCAGGGTTTAGGGTTTAGAGTTCCTACCCATCACAATGAGATGAGCAGAGGCAGACTTGGTCTCCATGTCAGTCTGCACCAGGCAGGTGTAGTTCCCTTCATCTGCTCTGTTCACACTGGTGATCACCAGGTTGGAGTCATCCAGAGAGATCCTGAAATATATATAATATAAAATTATAATACAATATATTAATAATAATATAACTATGTTCACACATCATCATCTGGAGACATTCTGAAACATAATAATATAATACAATATACGCGGATGGTTTTAGCCCAATCCGGTGGCGGGATTGACTTCTTAACCATTCTCGTCCCAAAGTTTTAACTGTGATTGCAGAAAAAACATTTGACATATCCGAATACCGTTTGAAACACGATAAAGTCGCTGTTCTCACGCTGTTTCACATTTAAATCGTGTTTTACAGTATGCACTGTGGCGAAGTGAGGTGATGTTTTCAGTTTTTTTGTGTTTCTTGCGTCGCCGTGGTAAAGTGTATCGCACACTTTGTCCCGGCCGAGGCTCATGTTTAATGTATATATTGCGGGGGTTGTGTCAACCGTGCGGGCGCTATTACTGTAAGTGTCGAATTTAGCAGGAAGAATATTAATGGCAGATTACAATTACAAGTGTTTTCCCATTACATGGCAGGCACACTTAATTATCATTATTAAAAGTGTGTCACCTCCATCCAGTGCTGACCAGATTTTTGTTCTTCATCCAGCTGGTGGAAACGGTTGTCGTGGCATCAGACGTTACGCTGCATTCCAGCCGCACATCTGTTCCCCGCACGACCCTCGTGTTCTGAGGCCTCTTAACGATCAATGTGGGCTCTGTGGGGGAAATACACTACAGTTCACTGTGGGCTCTGTGGGGGTGGGGGGACACTGTGGGGAAGACCCATATAAACACTACAGTTCACTGTGGGCTCTGTGGGGGTGGGGGGACACTACAGTTCACTGTGGGGAAAGACCCATATAAACACTACAGTTCACTGTGGGCTCTGTGGGGGTGGGGGGACACTACAGTTCACTGTGGGGAAAGACCCATATAAACACTACAGTTCACTGTGGGCTCTGTGGGGGTGGGGGGACACTACAGTTCACTGTGGGGAAAGACCCATATAAACACTACAGTTCACTAGCCTGGGTTCCAGCCTGATTCGCTCCATTCTGTGAATTTGTTTTGTCACATCGCTACTCAGTCTGAAGTCTCCTTTCTCCAAGGTAATCGATCCAAGGCTTCTGCTTGGCTGTGGTGTGGGTTGGGACAAAAACACCAGTTTGACGTATCAATGCACAGCTACTGCTGGTGCCATGCCGTGTCCCCTCATCATTCAATAAATGCAGCGAATCAGGCTGGAAACCAGGCTAGCAGTTCACTGTGGGAAAAGACACACTACAGTTCACTGCACGTGAGCTCTGTGGGGTAATAGCCCCATAAACATTACAGTTGATCATTTTGTCTACTAAAACTCTGGGTAAAAATGTTGGTTGACTACCTTTTGTCACTGACAAACTAAATAAAAACTAAGCTATGATTACTAAAACTAAATAGAAACTAGACTAGGGAGGGACTAGTGGAGAAGAGACACCATCAAGGCTCGCCAATATGTATTTTAGATGACTTAAATCAACTATTATTATTAATATAATATAATATAATATAATTTCTGTTTGAAAACACAATGCTTGACCTTTGACTTCCACTCGGACTTGGCTCTCATCTCGTCCAGCTACGTTGCTGACCACACAGACGTACGTTCCCTCATCGTCTGAACGCAGACGTTTGATCTCCAGAGTGCCGTTTTCATGAAACTTATACCGACTCCCGTCCAGGTTCCCCTGGCCATACTTGGACCTGTGTGGACGGGCGGGCACGCATGCACAGACACACACACACACGCGCGCGCGCACGTGCAGAAACACACACACGCACGCACAGACATACACACACACCATCGTAGCTCAGTACAAAGTTAGGTTTAACAGAATGTAACTCGGTATAAAGTTTAATGGGTCATTCCATCCACCATCGTGGCTCAGTATAAAGTATTGTTAAGTAAGTCAGGGTATCAGCCAGGGTGCGGGAGTCTAATCCCGTTTCACAATGCGCTAGACGCCTGGGAGATGGATTGCTGAGGTGGAGCGCAACACCTACCATCAGCTCCCAGTACTTTCCGACACGACTTCAAGCCATGCTACTCATACGCTGAGTTGGCGGTGCTCGGGATCAAACCCATGACCTTGCGATCGAAAGGCGAGTGCTCTACCGACTGAGCTAAAGTATAGGTATGTGTAGGTAAAGGTAGGTAATGTTCTCACCATTGTGACTCAGTATAAAGTTAGGTTTAACAGAGTTTAACGCGGTATAAAGTTTAACAGGTCATTTTCACCATCGTAACTCTGTATAAAGTATAGGTCATGCTGTGTAGGTAATGTTCTCACCACCGTAGCTCAGGAACCGGCGAACCAAAGTAGCGACAGTCTAAGAAGATACGAGTTCCTTCCACTAGCTTCACATGCTCCACCAGAGGGCCGAGGATACGAGGGGTTGAATCTAAAATATAAATGTATCATTGATGACCATATACTGTATCAATGTACCTTCGCTTTATCAAATATATAAGTGCATCATATCTATAAGACTATATGGTTAAAATGCTTTTGTTTTCTGTTGTGTTATTGTGAACTCATGGATACTTGTAGTTCAGACTGCACACAGTTACCTTTTGCACACAGTACAAACGGGATAGGACCAGACAGTCCACAGAGTTAGACGTTAACCACTTACGTAGCACGTTGACAAAGGCGTTGGCCAGCAGGTATCCGAACGGGTTGGAAGCGTTGCATTGGTACACTGCAGTGTTCTCTAGCGTCGCCCCACGAAACGTCACCGTGTCCCCAGACACCTGGCGGCTGGGGTGGGCCATGGCAGCTGTACGGAGAACACACATTACAATATTTATAAATATTAAAGCCTTACTGGGTAATACCCCGGCTGGCGGGGGCGGCGGTGGCTCAGGGCCAGTTCGAACCCGGGCTCCCCCAGAGTTAGTGTCAAAGTGTCCTTGAGCAAGCCTCTGAAACCCTAATTCCAAACAACAAATTTTTTCCGAGAAAACAAGCGGCAAAGAAAGACAATGAGTGGATCCTTATGGGGTGCGCGCGCAATGATCCTCATGATGGGAAGAAGGTATAGGGGCTGTATAGCAGCCTGGACAGCACAAAAGGTTAGTGTTGAGCTTCGGCTGCTTGGAATTGATATAAACGTTCTAACCCGCCGTATGACGGGTATGGCGACCTTCGGGGTAAAATCTTAACCCGCCATCTGGCGGGTTATGAAGCGTCTTTGCGTTGTGAGTGTTAAGTACTGTCGCATGTGCCAAGCTCTCATTCCCTTGTATTATTTCCCACCACGGAGTAACCTCGTGTCTCAGAGGACAGTCTGGTGAGACCATGGGGGCAAGCGGCCAATCAGGCAGGCGGGGTGTTACCATGTCTATGCTCGGACGTAGAATCAAATTACGCAACAGCCCCCCTCCTTCTGTCTTCCTATTGGTTGACCCACATTACGTCACAGCCCAGATGGGATTTATGATAACAATAGTGGACTCGCTACTCAAGCCCACAATAAATACATAATTGAAATACTTACTTTCGATTGGCTCTCCGTTGATGAACCAGCGAATGGAAGGTCGAGGAACCCCATCAGAACGGCACGTTAAACGACCGCTTTCCTCCGGAGCCAAAACTAGATCTGTAGGTTTCTCCAACCAGAACGGAGAAGCTGGAAGTACATGTCATTATACAGTATAGCAGTGGTGGGAAAAGTACTCACATTCTTTACTTAAAGGTATATTCAGTGATTTCACTTAATTCAAATAGAACATTTTTTTTCTTTTTTTGTGATAATCCTGCCTACTATAGAGTGTGCTGACAATATAATTAGTTCCCCCCCATCCCCAGTGAACCGCAGGGGTAAAAAAAAAACCTAGTTTCGGTTTTGGTGGTGGGCCTTCATCCAATCAGGATAGAGGGGGCCTTCCTCCAATCAGGATTGAGCAGGGCGTGCCTTGGTGCGTGTGCTGTTGGCCTGTTGCTTGTCCCCCCACTGTAGAGCGTGTGCATGTGCATATCTTGTTGTTTTTTTAAATAGCAGCTCACAATGTGTCACACATGTGTCACGACGCATAGTGAGCTTGTAGATCAGCTATTTTCAAATTGCTGAAATGTACATACTGTATATAGGGCTGAAGTGCATGGTTAATGTATGTTTTTGTAATAATATTCCAAATCTACAGCTTTCAAATAAATGTAGTGGAGTAAAAGTACAATATTTGTCTCTGAGACGTAGTGGAGTAGAAGTATTGGAAACTGGAAATACTCAAGTAAAGTACAAATACCTCAAAATTGTACTTGTATACTTAGTTACTTTCCACCACTGATACATGATACTGTGTGTGTGTGTGTGTGTGTGTGTGTGTGTGCGCGTGTGTGCGCGTGCATGTGTGCGTGCGGTAGTTTATAACTGACCTTTCACCCGGACAGTGATGGTGTGTTCGATGTATCGTAGTTTGTTGGTAGCGGTGCAGGTGTATTCACCCTGGTCGTCGAACGAAGATCTGGGGATCTGAATCATCTTGTTGTAGTTTTTCACTTTCATCCTTGGCGTCACCTCTAGGGGCTCTCCGTCTTTCAGCCAGCTGATGCGAGGAGTGGGCCTGTATGCGAGGTGCAAAGGTCATCCACAAGGTCATTCACAGCAGCGAGGAGAAATCTCTCAAAGCTTTCTGACACAAACGTTGTCCAGACACCACATGGCCGTTTCAAAGTCTTTCCTTGATTTTCCTTGAGGGTTAAGCTAATCCTACTCGCGTATATAGCCAGACAACTATTCCACAATCTCCGAATAGCGTCTGGAACTACAACCTCCTCCCGAAAATCCGAGACAGGAAGCTGGCATTTCGGTTCACAAAATATATATTTTAAAATATCCATCCATCCATCCATCTTCAACCGCTTATCTGTAGTTGGGTTGCGGGGGAAACAGCTTCACCAGAGAGCTCGAGACTTCCCTCTCCAGAGCAACATTAGTAACTTTCGCCTGGGGGATCCCGAGGCATTCCAAGGCCACTGAGTTGATGTGATTCATCCAACTGCGCATTGGTCTGCCCTGGGCTCTCCTCCCAGTGGGACGAGTCTCTCTCTCGTAACTGAACTTCTCACCCAATCTCTAAGGGAGATGCTAGCCATTTAAAAAAAACTATTTTATTAATTTCAATTTCTGCTAAGCAGCAAGCTGTATATGCTTAGATGATTTTTATATACGGATACATTTGTGTGACTGTAAAGACAAAACGGAAGTAGGGAGGAGGCTTCACTTCCACGGTGGAATTATTTTGTTGTGCTTTTGCAACTACGCCTAAACATAACCTTAAACCTAATCGCCCCCATATCCCCCCCATCACTCCCCCAACCCCATCAACTCCCCTCATCCTGTCGTCCCTTCACAATAAAGTGTCTCCCCTTTACCTCCCAATGCTGCACATTTTACCCAGATTAATAACGGCAAATAGGTCTAACTTAACAGCGTGGGAGAGAGCAAGGCAGCGAGTGAGCGAGAGAGACAGGGCGAGGGTGGGGGGGGGGGTGCAAGGGTGGGGGGGGGGGGGGGGGGGGGGCGAGCCCCCTAGGGTGGAGGCCCGTTTCAATTGAAACTGATGAAAAATAGCAAAGGCCTCCTATGCCTAAACCTAACCGTAACCTCTCAAACTATGCCTAAAGCTAACCTTAACCTCTCAAAAACTCACACTCCTGCTGCGATGCATTCCAGCAGTAGCTCCTCTCCCTGAAGAACCAGGATGTTGCTGGATGCACCTTTAGGGGACAACCAGGTGGGGGCAGCCTCCGCTATGGAGCGCACTGGAGAGACAACCACCACAGCATGCACAATTCAGCAATGTCAACAAAGGTTCCTGACAAATGATAACAAATAGTAAATCAGCACAAGCAGAGTGTGATTATTTGAGCGAAGCAAGTTTTAAAAAGAAAAAAAAGAAAGAAAAACGCATAAGGAGCACAACACTCACCACAACCACACCACAATGTGGAGAAAAATGTTGAGTCATTTTAGGGGATTGTCTGAAATAAAAATAGCAGGTTGCATATATCCATTAGTTTGTCATAATTAATACACAAGGTTACTGCTGCTAGTGGGGAAAGTGAGTGGTACAATTGATTGATTGAGTAATTAATCATGAACGTACATTTTATGAGGACCAATTACATGAACTAGGTTTTTAGGTTGAAAATTAGTGAATTAAGTGATCTTTTAAGCAAAACAATTAGTGTTACGGCTTGTTCCTGATGGTACTTAAAATGTAAAACTCGAGGACATCACACACATTAAAATGTAATACAGGATATCACATATCAGACATGCTCACACACATTAGATTCATCACTCCATGAATGAACATTGACCATCTTCTATGCTCCAGACAAATGGAACAAACTCCAGGATAGATTGTTCTCTATAGAGAAATGTAGGATAGATTGGTCTCTTTAGAGACATTTAGGAAGGATTACATTATGATGTTTTTACTGTTAATGTTTTTGTATATGTTGTGAACTTGTGATCATGTTGTGCTCAAGGCGTCCTTGAAAAATGGAGTGGTCTTGCCTGAACAAATAAACAAAAACAAAACAAGGAATGATTACATACAGTGTCAGGTGAAAGAGGCTGTCTGAGTCTCCGTTGTCCCACTTTTTGTCTTTGTTTTATTATTATTATTATTAATATGATTTTAGTAACCTGTAGGTTTCTCTGGCGCAACCTTGTGGCTGTTGTTTGTGTTCATTTCCGACGTTCTGTGCATGGTTCAAGTGTTTTGTTGTGGCTTTCCTGCATGCTCTCCAGCTCATAACATTAGCAGCTGTTGTCGCTTCAAGGCTGCGGTCGTACAGCTTGCTCGCTGCGGAAATCAGCTCTTTCGCGGTGCGTGTGGCATAGCTTATAGGAGGCGGGCTATCATACTACACTCCCATTGGCTTAGGCTGCGTGTGTGGCAGCCAATCAGGACTAGGCATTCAGTATGAGTGACTATGACTAGGTCGTCTACATTTCATAAGCTTTCATTAGTCAGGTTTCACTTTCACCTGACAAAAACAGTTGCCAAAAAGAATAGATCTACAAGCTAACTTACTGGTGAGCACTTTGACCACCACGGGTCTCTTCTGGTGAACAGCGTTCCTGTGAGGGAAGCGAGCGTTGCAGCAGAAATCATTCACAGAGTCGTTGAACAGGACGTTGGAGAAGTACAGATCTCCATTCACTCCCATAGACACCCTTCGGTCCTGACGGACAGGTTGCATTGTGGGAAATGCAGTCTGAATGGGCCAATTGAATGGCCTGGCGTAGGAACCTGTAATGACATACATCAATGCTTTGTGGGAAATGCAGTCTGAATGGGCCAGTTGAAATGCCAGGCATAGGAACCTGTAATGAGAAATTTAGTCTGGATGGTGGAAACACCGGAGCCGCATTTCTACGCTAGCTTTGTTTTGGAGTTGATTGATTGGTATAGGAATTGAGAGTTGCGATTGAGAATGTAGTATCTAGTTCAAATGTGCGACGGGCAAATGTCTCTGGCTTATTTAGACCTACACCAGCAGTCAGCCCCGAAACATGACAAGCAGACTAAAGGCTCATTCATAGTCTGGATTTTTGGTGAAATAACGTTGAGCGGTGGTGAGTAAAAACAGAGAGAAGGGCTGGAGCGGTGGCGGTGGTTTGCTCTTCACCGCGGCTCGTGACGTCATGTTGTAGTTCGGTGGTCACCCCACCACCGAACGATTATTTATCAACGGGTTCCAACCCTTCGGCACCGCCTAATACCCTTCGGCACCACCTAATACCTTAGGGGGTAAGGTATTAGATCAGGGTCAGGGTATTAGGGTTTATGGTATTAGGGCAGTGGTTTTCAACCAGTGATCCTTGAGGGGGTTCCAGGTGGTCCCCAGCTAAATGATGGAGTGTTGGTAACCAAATGGAACCCTATAGATACGGGTCATTTGGTTTCATTTTACACTCTCATTTGGGTGTATTGGGGTGTATACTGTACTTACAGCTATTCATCCAGTAGGTCTCTGGTCTCTGGTTTAGGGTATTAGGGTATGAGGGTATATATTAGGGTACTACTTACAGCTATTCATCCAGTAGGTCTCTGGTCTCGGGGGTCCAGGAGGAGGCTCACATTTCAGAACAAGAGGTACACCTGCACTGACCACCACTGGTTCTAGGATCTCTCTGGGCCACAGTGGTGGTCCTGGAAACAATTAAATGTTGTATGAAACTGTTGATTCAAAACAGTTTTTCAGCATAACAATGATGATTATCAAACGTTTACATTTCAACTACACCCAGTTTGACGAGCTAGTGTCCATGTCAGTGATGTATAACCAGGTCTGCCACTATCTGAACGACATGTGCATGACTGTGAATTTCAAGACGTTGCCAGCTCAAGCAAATGTGTGAGAGTGGCCCCTATAGTACCATGGCCACTCCCTCACAGAGTCTGATACCATAAATTATTATGGCATCAGCATGATGACATACAGTAATAATAGAAAACCCCATAGACCCACATGACATCAGAATTTACTCTAGAAACAACTGACAATAACAATAGTGTGGTTGTCCTGTGGCCAACCACACTGATGATTTATAATAACTTACTGGATAGTCTCAGGATGATCTTGTGTGTATAAGCAGATCCATGCTCATTAGACGCGATGCATTGATATTCAGCTTCGTATTCATCAGGGTTGTTCCAGGCGTAGATGTCTAACGTTCCAGACCTTCTCCTCATCGACGTCTGAGGGTCACGTGCCACGTTGAAGTATCGCCCGTTACGCCTCCATGAGAATCTGTAACAATAATCTTAACTAATCATTCTAGAGATTGCGTCCTCAAGATGTGTCCTCAAAATTTTAGGACAAAATTTTAGGACGAAATATGTGGACGTCCTGAGATTGAGATTGCGCACTGTGATTAGCTGAGCATAACGGGTTCGCCACATGAGCCAATAGAACTGGGGAAGAGAAAGAGTTAAAGCAAGGGGGAGAGAGGGAGGAGGGAGGGAGGAGGGAGGGAGGTATGGACTAGTAATAATAACTATGGGCGGCGGTGGCTTAGGGGTAGAGTGCCTGGATGGTAACCGTAAGGTTGCCAGTTCGAACCCGGGCTCCCCCAGAGTTACTATCCTAAGTGTCCTTGAGCAAGACACTGAACCCCTAATTGCTCCCGATGTGCTAGTTGGTGCCTTGCATGGTTTCTGCTGCCATCGGTGTATGAATGTGTGTGTGAATGGGTGAATGTAATGCACAATCTCTGTAAAGCGCCTTGGATAAAGGCGCTATATAAATGCACCATTCTATAACTAGAAAGATGAAATCCTGGGGAATTATGAGTGTAGTTGCCTCTATAGGAATATTGTCCAATTAGAAGAGGGCGGGATATATACACATATATTGTGATGTCACTGTATAGTGTCCAATCATGTGCGGGCAATTATAGCCAGGGGCATGTAAACATCATCCAGTCAGAGGAGAGAACTAAATGACCAATAACAATTGTCTGTTTGCCTATCGGCAACCACACTACTAATAATAACTAGAAAAGTTGCAATTTTGAAAAATTGCAAAGTGTGGTGCTGCAGTCACTTACATAGGCCCCCCCTTAATTAGAAGATTTCTATAACGCTTGAATAGTTTGGCCTTCTGCCCCTGCAAGGGAATTCATGTCTTTATAAACTAGAAAGCAGTTCCTGTAGAAACTGCGTGGGCTCGCGTAAAATGCTTTGTATAAAGTTATTGCCGTGTCAAGTTTGAAACTCGGGGACCGGAGTAATGGTGTTACCATTGGTGTTCTAAATCTATAATCAAAATTTCGGGACTGTAGCATATTGTAAAGAAAAGTAGAAAATGCATTAAAGCTGAAGTAAAAGTTAAAAAAAGTATGAAAATGTGTAAAAACTATAGTTTAAGCAGAATAAAGTATGTGGAAGTTGTAGAAGTGTTTTTAAAGTTTTTCTTTAAATGTAAAAAAAAAAAAAAAATCTAAAAAATTGAAGTTTTTTGTTTTTAAGTAAAAAAGAATTTTTTTTTTTTAAGTTTTCATTTTTTTCAATTTTTTTAATTTTTTTCAATTTTTTAATTTTTTTTCAATTTTTTCATTTTTTTAAATTTTTTTCATTTTTTTTCATTTTTTTATTTTTTTTTAATTTTTTTTAATTTTTTTAATTTTTTAATTTTTCTTTAATTTTTTTAATTTTTTTGAATTTTTTTTTTTAAAATACTTTTTTGAAAATACTTTTTTGAAAATACTTTTTTGAAAATACTTTTTTGAAAATACTTTTTTGAAAATACTTTTGAAAAGACTTTTTTGAAAATACTTTTTCATCTCTATCTGATCTATCTGTGTAAAGGCCATCCAATTGCACAAATAGCAGACCTACAAGCCCACAAGGTATCGCAGAGCAACTCATTGAGATCTTGTAACTTTAATTTCAGCCCTGTAATTAAGCCCTTATATGTCTCAGCCTTGGAAGTGTAAAAGACAAACAAGTGGCGCGCAACTTGATCTCTTATTTTACAATGGTTCTGAATGGGGGGAAACTATGCCCGAACAAATTGCTCTATCGCAAAAAGTAAAAGTCGAATGCAAATAATTCTTTCGCTGTGAGTGGCCTGAGATATTGAGGTACACCATGTGCGATTGTGGTGTTGGTACGATCGAAAATGTGGTTATAAGAGCGAGTTAAGAATTGTCATCGCAATAATTTCCTCGTAAGATTTCTACAATGGATGTCAATGAGCAGATTGACTGTATTTGTGTCACTTAAAAGGCCGTAGTTCACATTCTGTATGTCTCTGTGTTTTGGTGGTCACATTGTGTGAAAGAGGACATGTGTGGCTACAAAATGACCAAAGGACATGCGTGTAAAGTGAATATCTTGGCCGGGACGGCAATTTGTTTGGTAAATTTTCAAGGAAAGATTTTCTGTTCTACGCACTCTAGTGAAAAAAGCCCGCACTCTAAGTTGGCACTAATTAGGCGAAACGGCCTGCGATTGAACTGCGATTTCGGAAAAAACGTTTAACGTATTCGAATACGGTTTGAACCACGAAAAAGTCCAGAGTCGTGTGAGCTTTCTAAAGTTTAAATCACGTTTCTACGACAAAGTATGCCAGAGTAATGAGGCTGCAAAAGTGAGGTTGATTTAGAGATAAATCCCATACATTGTCAATGGGAGGAAAAAACTATAAATAAAGTTAAATATTTTAAAAAGTATAAACTTTTTCAAAACAACTTTTTCACCAATGAAAGTTCAAAGATAGATGAACATTATAAAGTTTGAATGAAGTTTCAAAGTGAAAGTATGACGGAGTAATAAGAGCTCAAAAAAGTTAACTGTGAAAAATGGGACCTTTCTTCCATCGACTCTCACTATAAAGAATGTAAAAAAAAGTTAAAAAGTTAAAAAGTATAAAAAGTATAAAACTTTGTAAAAAAAAAAAAACAAGCATAAATAACTGCAAAGAGCTGAACAGTTTGAAGTTTGAACTAAATTTCTAGTATAAAGTATGCGGAAGTAGTTAGGTGCCAAAAAAAAGGGTGGAATAAACAAATAAGAATAAATAAATATAGACTGCCAATAACTATTGTGTGCTCGCTGTGGCGAGCCCACAACTATTGTAAAACTGCTACTACAAACGTTATGCAAAGCTCGGCCAATCACAGCGGAAGTTAGGTAGCTAGGTTACTCCGCAAAAAGGAAAATAAGAGAGTGTGACAATAACTATAGTCTGGTAATGATAATAATTGAATTACATTGGCAGAGGGTTTCCTTTAGCTTCACATTCTATCACCATGGTGTCTTTAGGGTCAACGATGTGGTCCTTAGGAGACTGTCTGAAGATGGTGGGAGGTTGTCTGACTAGAGGAGATAAATCATTTGCATGACTATATTATTACATTACTTTACAATTTACTATCCACAGTAGCTTACAATAAACAATGTAAACCCATACATAGAATGCAGAGATATGGTGTAGTGTCTTAGTAAACTACGATCACTGGTAAACCAAGAACCTAGGTTCAGTCTAAACAATACACTGACTATACAAATGATAATCTGTACATTGAAACTATAGCATACCAGATAAACAAATGGATCTGGCATCTGGCTAAATTACATATTTTTGAGTAACACTAGCCCATCCAATGCCTGGCTTTGTGTGTGTGTGATTTTTAACCTTTATATGTAAGACATAGACATAGAGTATACAATAGAGTACTTACTTTCCAGAGGTACATCGAGGCCACAGACATGATGCCAGAACAGAACCATCACAGCTGCTCTGAACAGCGCCTCCATCTTTACTGCTGTGCATCGATTGCTTTGTTCTACTGCCTGCTCCTGTATGCAAATTAATACATTTCATTGGCCTGCTGCCTGCTCCTGTATGCAAATTAAAACAATATTATTGGCCTGCTGCCTGCTCCTGTATGCAAATTAAAACAATATTATTGGTCTGCTGCCTGCTCCATATGCAAGTTGAAACAATATGACTATATATACTATAAATTATACTTTGCGGTGACCTCAATGCGAGAACAGCTCCTCTAAAGGTAACTTTAAAGGTACTTTATCACCGACATCAACATGGAGTCTCGCCACACACACACACACACACAGTGCTGGTAGAAGATGTCATCTACATCCGGGGAGGCATGGGGCATTGGGCATGGGAGTTCTACAATGTGCTTTATGCATTTGATGTCGACGCCCACAGATGGTTCAAACCCAGGGTTGATGGGACTGTCCCAGAGGCGAGGAAGGACCACTCAGCCTGTGTCTTGGGGAAGATCATGTTTCTCCATGGAGGATACAGCAGCCTGACTTTACAGTAGACTAATGACTTGTATGAATGTACAAGTTGGACACCTCCGCAATGGTCTGGTCTTTACTTAACACCAGAAGCACTTAACCACATGTTTCATGTGGTCACTCTGCCACCATCATCGGGACAAAGATGTTTGTATTTGGGAGCTACATGCAGGCGGCATCAGAATTTACAACATTGAGTGTTTGACACATAGACCAACCTCTGGCTAAACACGCCTTCTGCACAGCTTCTTCCAGAAGATTGATTGATTGATTGATTGATTGAACAGTTTGCAGAATTACAGTACATTTCAAGTACAACTCAATACAACAACTGTTAACTGTGAGTGGACGACACCATAAAGCATTACACTTGTTTACAATAGGGCCCACCATTTTCAATTAATCAAAACAATTAGAGACGTACGAATATACATAACCATAGTCAAAACAGGAAATCATCATAGAGGAGGTAAAAAGGGAAAAGAAACATACTGTATACATTGAGAGGGAAAAGGGGTGGGTGGGGGATTCAAATTTTGTTGTGGGTGTGGACTTCGTTGACATTAAGGAAGTATTTAGACAGGTACATGGGTATCTTGGTGGTGTATCGAATCTTGTGGACCAGACCCATTGCAAGATGCTGTACTCTGTCGTCAACCCTAAGCCATTCCAGCCTGTCAAAGTGGGCAGGGGTGAGGTGGGTTCGGGGAGTGAGGCCAAGTAGTAGCCTGACCAGTTTGTTTTGGGTAGTCTGGAGCCTAGTTTTAAGGGCCTTAGAGGGATGCTGCTATCATTCAGCCTTTGCCTACAATGGAGAGCTGTACATATTTGGTGGTTGCAACCATAGAGTATATATATCTATAGAGAAGACACCCGAGTTCTCCTCCCATCCACTTGCATTGAGTTGCTCAAAAGCGCATGAGGCGGATTCACTCCTCCTTCCTGGTAGGAACAGAGTGCATTCTGGGACGGATTGTAATAGTGAGTGGCCCCAAACACATGAACGTGCTGCCGTTGAACGCGCACGAGCGTCGTCCGTCGTGAACGTGTACAATGATAGTCAACGGACAGCGCGTTCATGTGTTTGGGGCCAGGCTGCAATACCTTCATTCGGCCACTATGTCCATTTCGCCTCAAGATTTCCTCTGGGTGCCTTCTCTATAAATATATATACTATAAGGTTGCAACGCTAACCAGAAGTTCAATGATCTGTGGAAATTCAGTCCAGAGAGCTTCTCCTGGAAGAAGGTTGAGCCCAAGGGCCCATTTCTGACTTTTTTGTAGTGCTGTTGCATGGTGGGAGATCGTATCTTTGAAGGAAGAGATTCAGCCGGTGACCTGTATGTCTTAGACTTGAGTCCTATAGTCTGAAGCTGCAAGCTGGCAGTTATTCAGTACGATCTGGTTCAGTCTGAACTCTCACACGATGTCAGGTGGGAACTGGCAGCCATGACAACCACACAGTAGATCTGGGGTTCTCAAGCTTTTGGGCTGGTGACCCCCTAAAAAACAATTCTGGTTCTGGCCATGTCCCGCGATGCTGCCTTCTGAAAGAATATTCCTTATTGTGCTTCTACCAGATTAGACCCATTTAAGTGGGGTTTTTTCACATTCAGAAAATAATCTGTACAGCAGAGACTAAAAACAATAGAAGAAAACAGAAAACGAAAGCTATCCAGCACCTCCCTCCGACAGAGCTGGTCATAGCCAGCAGGTGAGTGGAGGGATTGTTAATGTAAGGGAGGATGGTGAAGATTTGTGTTAGTGCGCACATACACACACACACACACACACGCATGCACGCATGCACACGCACAGCAGCACAGCAGCCATGAAGTCTCTCCCACAAAGTTCACAACATCTAACAAACCACTTAACAAGGTTCTTTTGTCATTTTACACACAATACAATACCACGCGCGTACACACACACACACACACACACACACACACACACACACACACACACACACACACACACACACACACACACACACACACACACACACACACACACACACACACACACACACACACACAAACAATACAACTCATCCAGTAGCACATGATCGGTGTTGGGAAAAGTACTCAATTGTTTTAGGCTACTTAAGAAAAAGTATCAATACTGCAATATAGAAATACTTTGTTACAAGCAAAAGTTAGAAATTCAAAATGTACTTGAGACAAAGTACAAAAATATTGGCAACTTATAGTACCAAAAGTGAAAGTGCCCCATTAGGGCTGAAGTGGTTATGTATGTTTCGTAATAATAATCAAATTCTACAAAGTAACTAGTAACTCGAGTTTCCAAATAAATGTATCAGAGTAAAAGTACAATATTTGGATCTGTGATGTAATAGAATAGAAGTGAAAGTATTGGAAAGTGGAAATACTCAAATAAAGTACAAATACCTCAAAGTTTTACTTAAGTACAGTACTTAAGTATATGTACTGATCACATGCACTGACATCTAATCTCTGTATCAAACTATGTATCAAGAATCACATTATTAAACTATATCAAATCTGCATCACATCCACTGAAATTAATCTGTATCAACATATAGTCACATTATTAAACTAGATCTGTATCACATCCACTGAAATTAATCTCACATCCAAGTTCAAATTCTGCATAAATCCATATACAGTTACATTTTTATTATAATTATAATATACAGCCATTACCTTTTTCTCATGTGGTGTCAAATCAGGAATATCTCTCCCTCATCTCCTGATATTTCCACATTTCCATCGATAATTTCAAAATGTGTTCATCCAGGGAATGTCCTTGTTTATTATAAATTAATTAATGCTGTAGTCTCATCAACTCTTTAGTCCTTGGTTCTAGAGTGTTTATTATAAGCAAATTAATTAACGCGGTAGTCTCATTAACTCTTTAGTCCTTGGCTCTTAGAGTGGAAGACGTTTCACTAATAGAGTTTCTGTCTCTCACAGTCGCTCACACTCGGCCCACCCTCCTCATGAATAATTCATGAGCTGTAAATGCCACCAACACAAACACCCACCGTCTCTGTCTGTGCCATGCTGCTGTTATCCATTCCACCAATCACAGCAGTACACTGTCACGCCCACGTCACCACCGGCCACCAATCGCAGCACACCGTGACGCCCACCCCACCGCGGCCCTGTGCCAACCTGCTATATCGTTAATTCTCATCTAAACCAGTGGTGCCCAACATGTGGGTCGGGTCGTCAGGAACCCCAGGTGGACCGCCAGATGATTCGCTTGATGTGCAACATTGGTTTCTCACTCAACAAACTAGTAAATAAATCATACAGTATAGGTGTATATGTTTCTGCACATTTATAAAGTGGCAATTTAAGGACATTTAAGACCTTTTTTAATAAAACATAAATAAATAAAATCATTAGTGCGTCAAAACAGACTATACAAAATTGCAAATATTAAGGAAGAGGCAAACATTGAAATGACAATTGTCTACATGCAGAATCTGAATCAACTTTATTGTCGCATCTCAAAACTAGATTGGCTATTTTCACAATATTTGTCTGTGCAACCGAGTCAAACTAAATGTAATGGGTGCGGGGGGGTCCCCAGTTCAAATATGATTATTTTTGAGTGGTCCCCTATGGTTATTTTGGGAGGTCCCCTGTTCAAGGTCCCCAGTTCAAATAATATGATTAATGTGGGGGTTCTCAGTTCAAATATGATTATTTTGGGGGTCCCCAGTTCGGGGTCCCCCAACATGACTATTAGTAAATTAAGTCATACTATAGTGACTTTTGATTGATCGATTACTTTATTAACAGTTTGCAGAAAAAAGCACAGGGAAGTACAGTTCAATGCTAAGCTGATTTAAACCCCAAGAAAGCCTATATGTCTATATGCCTATTGTGGTCCTTCATATTCAATTCATCGGAAGTTGACTTCCGACTATTCTTGACTATTAGTAAGTTATCACAACATTCTCACCGTCAAGTCATACTATTGTAACGAGTTGACTCGTCATCCGTTTTGACGCCATGGGAAGCTCTGCTGCGTAATTTCTCCAACTCTATTATTACGATGACATGAGAAATGTGTGCTTTGTTGTGGCCTGTAGGGTGAGGGGGCAGAGAATAAAGCCATATTTGTTTCATATGAGTTTCACATCATGTGATTCTACACAACATCAGATAAACATCTGAGAACATTCAAATTAATTCCAACTCTGGGCCGAACCACAACTATCACAAATATTTGTAAAACTTAACCTTTTGTGGCTTGAAGGCTCACATTTTAACACTTCCTCTCTTTCCTCTAGAAAGACCTCTTTTGTCTAGAAATTTTCCGTCAACGACTACCCCCCCATTTCCAACTATCACAACCACGCACTTGCTCAAATGTATGAAGATCATCTTAAGACTTCCTCTTGTGATAAAAGACTTCCATTGTCTCTCGCTCGTTTTTCTGCCAGCGAACAACCTTTCTTCCTGTTTCGGTGTACAGACTGGGGAACGGACTGCAAGCATTCATAAACATTCTGTTGAAAGAGCAAAGGTTGTGTCTGTCTTGTCTGTCTCTGTCTGTCCGTCTGAGAGGAGCATCTAGGGATAGAGACACAGCACCGAGGACTCAGGAGAGGCTGTCCTTGTCATTGTCACTGTGTGTGGGGGGTGTGGGGGTACATTGTCACTGTGGGAGACAAAAGCCATGTGAAGGAACAGTGACCTGTGTGGGCAGGCTGGCATCTCTCTACACTCCCATACAGAACACAATCTAGCAATCTACACTGGCTGTAGACAGTTTACAATGTAGGCATTTATCAGACACTCTTCATCCAGAGTGATTTAACCCTAACCCTGTAAGCAAGGTAAACACGTACACATCTCTTTATCCATAGAAACTGGATAAAAAAAACACAGAGAGGCAGTGTAGTGTCTTAGTAAACTACTGTAGGATCATAGAATGCAGAGAGACTGTGTATAGTGTCTCAGTAAACTATAGGATCATATAATGCTGAGGCAGTGTAGTGTCTCAGTAAACTATAGGATCACAGGTAAACAATGAAGCGTCAGGTTAAGGTTTTGGCTCGGGTTTTTTAGTGTCCAATCTGGTGCATCTAGTGTCGGCTTCAAATAACTTTATTGACATTGTCAACCTGCAGGTTACTTTATACTTACTTATGCCTAGGTCCCTGCATAGGTCCCTGCACCAGGTGGCCTCTCTCTCTTTCTTGTACCTTGCGGGTTCCATCTAAGGGCTTGTCTTGTGATGCTGGTATTGGGCTTCCGGAGTGTGTGGCCGATCCATCCCCAGCTTCTTCTCTTAATCTCCTCTTCCACTGGCAGTAGACTCGCTCTCTGCCAGAGGTCATTATTGCTGATGGTGTCTGGCCAGCGGATGCTCAGGATTCTCCTCAGGCAGCTGTTGATGAATGTTTGCACCTTTATCGTTGTTGCCTTTGTTGTCCTCCACGTCTCTGATCCGTACAATAGTACTGGCTTGACAACCTGCAGGTTAGGTACAGGTTAATAATCTACAGCCACACCGTTGAGCCAATCCACACAAACACTATTCAGGGTTGAACATGAGAATAGCCACACCAAAAATGCGCCACATATGGGCCAAAAATACTAAATGTCACTATATGGGCCACTACAGCAGTGTTTAAAAGGATCCCTGGACAATAAGATAAATATGCCTTAAAACATTATACTTGCCCTCTATACAAATATTGTATTTCTTTCATAAATAAAGAATCTTTCACTCAATCTTTCACTGCTCCCGTTGATGATGTCATATTATGTCCATGTGTGGTCCAACCCTATGGAATGCACATGCTCATATTATCCTTAGGAAGTATTACGTCGTTTTTTATTAGCATATGCGCATTCCATAGGGCTAGACCATATTCCTATTGAGTGAAAGATTCTTTATCCATGAAAGAAATAATAAGGTGTTTTAATTTTTTAATTTTAGTTGAAGAGGGCAAGTATAATGTTTTAAGGCATATTTGTCTTATTAGCCAGGGATCCTTTTGCCATTACCATACCATTGCTCTGATGAACGCAATATAGGACTGGATTTGAAGGCTTGAAAATCTCTCTCTCGAGGTCGTCCTCAGACTTCCAGTCATCCCGGTTCTCCATTACATCTGGCCAGCTTGTTGGTGCTTTGCGCTCCTGCATCTTTCTTGCATCTACATATATGTTAGTGTGGGATGTCCTCGTGACCGGTGCCCGTGTGCTGATTCCCACAGTACAAATTTTCTGGCTGGCAGCCCTTGGTGTCTTTGTCAACATTTAGAAAATGTAGTTAAATAAAATGAGTCCCAGATAATATTTCCAACCATCCTGCTCTCAAGAGTTTCAATGTAATGTCTTGTTTCTCATCTGACTGTCTGTGAATCTGAAAAGACTTGAGTCTCAGCCTTTTCAGACTCCAGTCCTAGCACTTGACCTACAGTAGCCTGGACGACCATGCAGACTTGTGCAAAGGTTAACATGTAATTTACATTACAGTATGTAGTTATGTACAGTATGTTATTTAGACTTATTGCACGGCTTGGTTGAATGCTTGATTCTGATTGGTCAATCGCCAAATTCTGTTATTTTTGGATAATGACAGCTCCGCTCTATAACAGACCTAATCAAACTCTCGGAGCACCTGCTGTGCTCCGCTGATTTACTGCTGTTTCCATGTAAACACACACACACACACACATTTACAGCAAAACATTGCTCTCAAAAATGTTTTTGAAAACATTTGAGCGAGAAATTATATTATATTTGATCAACTCACTTCCTTGTTTTACGACTTCCAGCCAGCACGACACTTATGGGAATACTTTCATTACCAAGCAAGGAAATACGAGTCGTTTTTTTGTGTTTTGGGTCAATTTATTAATTTATGTATTAGTAGCCGTGTAATAAGTGTCGGTGGTTAATCACCCTGTCTGTGATTTATCTATAAACAATGACCACTCAGCCATACATTATCCCCTTACCCTTACATAATTATGCTAGGTCCATTGTCTACCTGTATCGTATAGAGGCTATGCGCTTAACCTACTGAGTGAGTAGCAGAAAACTACTTTCTGCCTTGACAGCCTACTCATTCAAACAGAATAATTATAGTCCTATCATTAAATGTTGACGTTAAACTGACTTTATGCATGTGCATACGCCCTCTATAGTTTACTCATTTACTGAGACACTGCAGTGCATTGTCTCTCTGCATTCTATGTACAGTATGTGTTTGCTTTGTTTATTGTAAGTAACCCCGATAAAAACTGTGATTTTTGGCGAGCAACACATTCTTGCAACAGTAGACACTACTCCAGTACCCCCCTTCTTTATGAATGAAGACATCTTGACCGTAAATATGTGCAGACACTTGTCTTCCTTACTGACCAATGAGAGCACTGTGTGTGTGTGTGTGTGTGTGTGTGTGTGTGTGTGTGTTATGCAGTGATCAGTGCCATGCACCAGACTGCACAGTGAAGTAGGCACAGAGTGTGTGTGTGTGTGCATGCCTGCATGTGCGTGTGCATGAGTGTGTGTGACAACAAACAGGGTCTCTATGCTGGCATCGGGTCTCCGCTGGCACGTGTGGCACTGGGGGGGTACTGGGGGGGCACTGTGAGTCTGTCACCACATGGGGGGCAGGATGGGGGGTGCAGGGCAACTGACTGTTCAGATCACTGTCCAGGGGTCTGTTATGTTAGACTGTTAACCCAAAACTGAACTCCTCACAAACAGTTTGGAAACTTCGGTCCATTATTTCTCCCCTTCAGTAATACCAATTGGTATTGTATTTTATTTATTACGCTTTTTATTGGTTTTTGAAGGGACAGACAGTAGGCTGACAGGAAACGGGAGAGAGATGGGGGATGACATGCAGTAAAGGCCGTGTCGGGCTCGGGAGTCGAACCCGCGGCACACTGCGACTGGATCACCAGTCGGGTGCCCAGACGGTTACGCCACCGCCTGGGCCGTGTAGTCAATATTCACTATGGATTAAAACCATGTTCAACAGTTTACAGATGTAATATTTAGGGCCGGGACTAATTGCGATTAATTACGATTAATTAACTACAGAAAAATTAATGCATTAAAAAAAAATACGCATTTTAATCGCACTATTTTTTTCACCGCGGAACGTTGTCACTGGACAGTTTTCAGAAGGACCTGCACACCAAGTGTCCGTGTCCTCTTCAGACAATAACACCACCAGACACCGCAGACAGTTCACCAGACTGGGGGAAGCCGCTGAGATCACTTTGCTTGTCCCCGTGGATTGGAAATAGGATTTAAAAGGCTATCCGATGGTAGCGTGGATTACAGCACAGTTGTGTGCAATTATTCAATAAAGAATTATTACCCCTATTACTACAAAAACAATGTTTTATTGCTTAAACTTATGTATTCACTATTCATTGATTCACTAGTATACCAAAATCCATTTGAAAAAATTGCTTTCTCACTGTTCTCGGGTCAAATAATGATATGCGATTAAAATGCGATTAATCTAGATTAATTAATCGCAAAGCCTCTGATTAATTAGATTAATTTTTTTAATCGAGTCCCAGCTCTGGTAATATTCACTATGATCTTAAATCAATAGTTCAACAGTTAGATATCTAATATTCACTATGATCTTATACCAATAGTAGGCTACAACAGTTATATCTCAGGTATAGTATCTTCAACTGTACTTGAGCTGTTTACTTCTCACCTGCAGAGCCTGACTCAGTCTCTTATCATTGTTTAAAGTTAAACACACAGCAACATTTATATCTGTAACACACTGTGTGTGATGCTTAGTTACATCATGTTAGGTGAGGATAATAAACCCAATTAGATTAATGAGGTCGTTCATTAATAGCTAGCTAGCTCACGTGTTGTGAGCTTGTAGATCTGCTATTTTCGTAGCAGTCTTTTTTTGCGACATTCTATCTAGTCTAGTCTATCAACATTATTTTAAAATGGTTTTTTTCCTACTACTATTTCCTTCTTTCAAAAGAGAATTGATACTGACCTGGTATCTTCTCACTGGCTGACACGCACACGTGCGCGCGCACACACACACACACACACACACACACACACACACACACACACACACACACACTATAGGACCTTTGTGTCCGTAACAGTGAGTCTTTCATTGCTCACACAGGGAAGGCTCTACCCTTGGGCACAGCGAGGGGGAATTTAACCCCCAACCCTCCGGTGTCCTGTTACACATAACTCACTGTTCCTTAATGAGTCATGATGACGATGACATCACTAACGAGGCTCAAGGACGATGACATCACTAACGAGGAAAACGCTTAATCACGGAGTCAAGAAAACTCCCAAGTGTGGAGTCAGCGGAAAACACAATGTCTATGTGACATCAAAGGAACAATGACACATTAACAATACATGTATTTATTTAAAGCGTAACAAACATAATATAATAATATAAATAATAATATAAATATATTCTCCCAGAAATAATAAATACAATTCTTCACAATCAAAACTAATATATTACACATTCATGAAGCAGTGTGACATAGACTAATGCTCTAGTTCTATTTACAGCTTGGTAAATACAGTAGAACATACACTACCGTGTGTGTGTGTGTGTGTGTGTGTGTGTGTGTGTGTGTGTGTGTTACAAGCTGCTACATTGAACACTGAAAATAACTGATCTACAAGCTCCCAATGTTGCGTCCGTGACATGTTGTTAGCTTGTATGTCGGCTATTTCTTAGCCGACATACCATACCATCATGTGACAATGGTGGTGTCAGTCAAAGCCATGGTTAGTAAGTGGTAAGTGTGCATAAAGACCTGTACACCCCTATAGGTCAGATCTAAATTTAGCTTTCTACCACAAAACCTATTAGCAAGTGTTGCCATCACCCAATTCATTTGCCATTTCTCCTGACAAGGAAACCTAATGGATTTATTCCACTATAACCTCACAAAAAAGGTTGTGTAGTACCGGCTATCCGGTATCAATGTATCAGATACTGGTCATCCAATCAGACCCATCGTTGCTTCTCTCTGGACGAATCAGACCTATCGTTGCTTCTCTCTGGTCCAATCACACCCATCGTTGCTTCAGCTCCCAGGCTCTCTCTCTCATCCAGTCGTGGGCGGTCTGCGGGGCGGATCGCTCCGCCCCCAGCACCAGACAGAGACGGGCCAGCTTGTCGCGGTTGCGGTCCAGGTACACGCCCGTCTCCCCCATCAGGGCGTCCAGTGCGGCGGGGCGGCTCTCGTCCAGAGTCACCGCGCTGCTCAGCATGGGGTTGAACCGGAAGTAGACGTTCGGGGCCAGGAGGTCGTCGAGCAGCGTGTGGACGCCCTCTGTGTCTGTAGCACTGCACACCAGGGTGTTGAGCTTAGCTCTGAGACTGTAAATATAGCATGAGATAATGTTAATATTGTATCATCTGCATAATATAATACGATTCACTTTTCAGCCTTTTTGGGCCATGTCAAAGAAATAACATTTCTGAGTATGATGATGTACTGCATGATGATGTATGATGATCACACGAGTGATTTCTTTTCTTTTTGGGCTTGACCCGTCTTATAACTGCTTGCAGCTATATTATCATATTATTACTGTTTCATCTGCATATATACTACTATACTAACCCACTGTGTCTGTAGCACTGCAGACCATGGGACAGGCATTAGTCCGACACCATATACCCAAAACCCAACCCTAAAGCTAACCTCACAGGAAGCCACGGGTTAGTTGTAACTTGCCACGTATGTCGGGAGCCATTGGTTAGTTTTAACCCGCCACAGGTTCATTTTAACCTGCCACACATGCCAGGAGCGACGGTGTTGTCGGACTAATGCCTGTCGGACTGTTAGTATGTCTAACAAACGAATGCACCCCCGGACGAGGATGCTGAGCTTAGCGTTCAGGGACATTAAAAACGAATTAAAACTAAACTAAACTAAATTAGATAAAAATAAAAATCATAATAACCTGGTGGAGGTAGCAGGGTTCTTCTTGCAGTTGTTATAGCGACCGGTGCCTAGCGACACCACGCACTGGAACGGCTGATTGGGCCACAGGAGACGAGACTCGTGGACCGCCAGAGCACAAGGATTGTTAAGCAGGATCCCTCCATCCTATGGGATATATACATTATATGTATTTATACTGTGTGTGTATACATGGACCATGGTTGTTGATAGGGATTTTCGTTCCTGATCCGATACCACAATTTCTGATACCGATACCGAATACCAGTGTTGTGATCTCGTTCTCGTGTTGTGTTTATAGCTATCTAGCTATATATATATATATATATTAGTGATGCACCGAATATTCGGCCGCAGAAAATATTCGGCTGAAAATGGCTAAAATGCATTTTCGGCCTATTCGGTTTCGGCCAAAATAGGCAGAAAATATATCACCGAATAGTGTATGAAATTAATGCATTCAAAAGAGCTGAATAAATGTTTTATGGATCCATAATAGTGATTATTATTTAAGTTAACATAACATTTGTAGAATCAAACTCAGGTTAATGGGTTAAGTGATGATACTAAAACAGCGATATTCAGTTACACTTCATACCAATGATACTGTGCGGGTGTAGGTATGTTAAGTGATAACCACTTTCAACATGGCATTATAGGCAAAAGCTTTCTAAATCTTTCACATTTTCCAAACATCTACAAGCTTGTAGGTCAAAAAAAATTTCTATTTGTTGTACAACAAAGTATATAGTGCTAAGTGGCATTCTGGACTAGACCTGTATGGCTGGAAACATTGTGGTTGCAAGGACTGCATTTCTGACCTTTCAGATACAGGACTGTGTCACAGTCATTACCAAGTGATTGAGAGATTATTTATTCTGTACTTACTCTGTATAAACATACTATTTTAACTAGTGATGCACCGAATATTCGGCCGCAGAAAATATATAAATATATAAAAATATATCACCGAATAGTGTATGCAATTAATGCATTCAAAAGGGCTGAATAAATGTTTTATGGACCCATAATAGTGATTATTATTTAAGTTAAGTTTGGCCATAACCATTTATTTTGCCATAAATCAGGTAGCTTTAAGGTACGGCCATGACAGCAATGGTAGGAAAAAAGATGTATAATATTAATCATATTCGGGTATTCGGTTTTCGGCCAACTGTTTCCTATATTCGGTATTCGGTTTCGGCCAAGAATTTCCCTTTCGGTGCATCCCTAATATATATATATATATATATATATATATATATATATATATATCTCGTGTTGTGTTTATAGCAGACTCCTCACTCAAACGTGCACTTTGTTCAACTCGAGAAGCAAACCCCATGCCCCCACATTTTATTTACCTGCCGTAGTGTCAACCCCTTACCCCTGTGTCAGATCGGTGGTTAGACTGGCATATTCGCCGATACTGACATGAACCCATATGACAAATCAGGGCCGATACCGATACAGTATCAGGACATCTCTAGTTGTTGAGGAGGATCCCTCCATCCAATGCGATATATAGGCTACATTATATACATTTATACAGATGGCCATAGTTTGGTTATCATGGTTACCATTGCTCTTATCAGCGCAACATAGGACTAGTGGTAAATAAATAAATGACTTGATGAATGTTTAATATTGTTCTTATCAGTGGGACTATTAATAACTTTTAATAATAATTAATAAATTACCTGATGAATGTCACTTTGTAGACGGAACTCCTGGAAGTATCCTGGAGCAGCTGATGACGCTCTGACTGCCTCCCACATCTTATAGTGTGATCCTCCTATAAATATAATATATTCATTATGTATGACTGCCTCCCACATCATCAGTGAATCAGGCATAACAGTGAGGTGTGAAGAAATAGCTGTGCTTTAAAGCTATCTACAGAGGCTGCCTGCCTTTCTTGGGTGTAATGGGAGTTTATTCCAAGCTTCCATTCCATGTTTTTTATGCCATTGTAGGCACTTAGAACAGATGCCCGAAGAAGGTCTTTGACCGAAACGTTGCCTTAATAAAGTTCGTATTGCAAGTACAGACGGTGTGCGGGTCTTTGTGCACTGTGTGTGCATTTTTCGAGGCACTTAGAACAGAAAGACCTAGGCAGCATATCTAGGGAGGAATTCAAGGTGCCAGATCCTAAAAACAAACAGGTTCTGTGTATCGACTCAGAGATCTGGAGGCGTGGTTGTAATGATATTAATTATGTTAATTAAATAATTTGTTAATTACCTGCATATCTACTCAGAGATCCAGGGATATGGTTGTAGTTACGGAACACAAAAGGTTTGGCGCTCGTCCCCCAGTTGACCACAGCACTCACTGCTGACACCTGGAGGACAGAAGAGAAACAACACACCCAGAGATTTTACTCATATGGATAATGAAACATCAACTGATTTTGTAATATGGATATGAAGCATCAACTGATTTTACTCATATGGATATGAACTTATGAAGCATCAACTGGTTCGACAAATTAAACATTATACACACTTTTTCTTTTTATGTTGCCTCAGTAATCAATTTATTTTGATTTATTTTGGTAT
This sequence comes from Protomyctophum parallelum, assembly GCF_964188405.1. Lineage (NCBI taxonomy): Eukaryota > Metazoa > Chordata > Actinopteri > Myctophiformes > Myctophidae > Protomyctophum > Protomyctophum parallelum. The sequence goes on along the minus strand of NC_139705.1, from coordinate 17,552,859 downwards.
TTTATTATGCCTCTCATAGAGACTGATTGCATTGACAGCTGCAGTACACCGTTCTCAATGGTCTCAATTGTGGGCATGATTGTGTAGGCGCCTGTGTGTCTCTATATGGGAACTTATTGATTGATTGATTGATTGATTGAAAATTGTATTAACAGATTGTAGAAGGGACAGTCCAAGGAAGGTACAGGTCAATGCAAAAATAGCCTCGGAAACCCAGACGTTTTAATTTCCAGGGAGAGAAAAAAAGTCTGGGGCCGAGTCCATTTCAATTTGGCATACAGTAGCGCAAACGTCGGTCTCTCTCTGCTGATTTCTGATCGTCTGCACCTTTGTTACAGTAAATTGACGCAGACACGTACACAAACACACACTCCTTTCTCTTTCTCTCTCTGTCGCTCAAATTAATTAGTCTCATGTCCTGCAGCTGCGTCTAGTTTCTCCCGGTGGATCCTGCCGGGAGCTGCCTATGCCATAGAAAGCATAGGTGAGTTCCAGTCCAAAAACTGTTAAGAGGATAAAAACAGAAAAAGCACTAAGACCGATGCCTGTTGGTAGGGCGTTTCACATTTTAGTGGCATAGGAGTGAAATTTATTTAACCCCTTGTTTGAGCCGAATGTGGGTTGAAGGTGGTTTGTTGAACTCCCTCTGGTGTTGTGAGTGTGGACTTTGTTGACCGTATTTTGACAGGTACATGGGTATCTTAGTGGTGTAGCGAATCTTGTAGACCAGGCCCGTTGCAAGTTGCTGTACTCTGTCGTCAACCCTAAGCCATTCCCAGGCTGACCAGTTTGTTTTGGGATGTCTGGAGCCTTGTTTTTAGGGCCTTTGAGGTCCTGTGGTACCATGAGGTGCATGGTATGCATGTTCTTCAACTATGCATGCAGCTCATGGTAAAGAAAGAATGGTTACCTTGGGACTATGGGAACAGTATGGTTACTTTGGGACTATGGGAATGGACATTATAGTTACTATGGGAACAGTAACCGTGGTTACCTTTGGACTCAGCTCCTCCCTAGTTGTGCTGATCAGCAGTTTTTCACCCAACGTCTCTCTGGAAAAAACAAAAGGAAAGAGACAATTGTGACGTTCTGGCAGTCAATGAGTTGGACATGTCACCATGTCCAGTGTAATAGTTCCCAATTACAGTTGAGTTAAAACATTTTTTTTATCCCATGATATCACCCAGTATATCAATTGCCTAAGCTGTAATCCTGGGCGCTACTCTCCCTCTGCCAACCTGGGGAGAGCCCCGAACTAGAGTTGTCCAGACACCATTTCTTTCAGACCGAGTACAAGTACAAGTAATTCATTTTTAGTACTTGCCGATACCGAGTACCGATACTATAACTATAAGCCAATCAAAATGTTAATTGATTCATATGATAGTGTCGCCTATATATTATATATATATATATATATATATATATATATATATATATATATAAACATAGATGCAGATGGATCTCCGATCTAGACTTGTCAGTTGTCATTTATGCTTGTAGATCGGCTGTTTTGGGTCAGACTTGCTCCCGTTGCATTGATCGTACAACCTAGTGTCAACTGAATGTTTTGGTACTCGGGTCAGAATATCGGGCCCGGTTCCGAGTATGAGTACTTGAGGGTGGTATCGGCTCGAGTAACCGATACCAGTATCGGTAACGGAACAACTCTACCCAGAACTGAGTATAGTATATTATAATGTATTACCGTAGTATTTTCTCCCAGGTTTCGGTACTGTAATAAGAATGGCTCCAGCCCATATTGACCGTTCCCACCAGAGGATTCTGACAGAACACTTCTGACCCAAAGCGACGATACATCTGACCACACTCATCCAGAGAGAACCTAGCCACGCCCACCATGAAACCCAGCACCGCACCTTTGAGAGAGAGAGAGAGAGATACCTGGCTTAATATGTTACCTATAGAGGGTTTGCACATGCATACAGTGAGTGGCAAATCCAGTGGCGAAGTGAGTTTAACGTTGTTTAATTTGAATGCAATCATATAGAACTTTTCTGTTTGGATGTACTGTATGGGCTCAGGCTGTCAAGGCCAGAAAGTAGCCTATATGTAATGTATACATTTTGACACTCAGTAGGCGTTCCCGCATAACTTCTGGGTATGATGATGATGTCACGTGCATAGCCTCTATTACCTTTACTCACTCACAGATGTAATCTATTATGTAATATATAGATCGATTACCGCTATACTCATTCTACAGATGGAATCTATAATATAATATAGTCTATACAGTAGATCTTTAAATATTGAATTATGTAATGTATTACCTGTACTCACTCCACAGACGTAATCAAACAGCTGGTGGATCGGTCTTCCTGTCTCTGCTTCCAAAAGCCTCAGAACTTGTAGAGGAACCACACCTCTATGCGCGCACGTGCGTACACACACACACACACACACACACACACACACACACACACACACACGAGAATGTTGACACTTAAATAAGGGGGACATCATAACCAGACCTCACTCTACACACAGTACATCATTATGGAGAGCAGATCTACAAGCTCACAGCACTTTGTACTGGGATGCCATTTAACACTGCAATGCATATGCCAACATAATCCTGCTATATCAATAAAAATGACCTAAAGACGTCCAAGGCCCCCCGTGTATACACGTCCTTAGCACAAAAGGTGTTTTAAAGGAGAAATTCAGACCAAAACTATAATCACCCCTCAAAAAAATGAAGACAACTATAGCTTTCTACCATTATAGCTACATTTTACTGTGGGAGGGGTGGGGAAAATGGAGAACAGGGGGCATCTATGAATTCAAAGGCCAACATGTACTGTATGTTGGGACAGGATTATAGGCTGTGTTTTGGTCTGGATTTATCCTTCAAATGCTTTTTTGTAACCATGGTTACCTCGTTCCCCCTCCATCGATGGAGAGGACTCGTATTCCGCGACCTCTGACCGGATCCACGTAGCCAATCAGAGCCAGCGATTCTCTGATGGCCTCCTGAACTTCCTGGTTGTCTCTGTGCCTCCGTCGATGTCGCAGCAGTTTCACCGCCGTTTTATCCTACAAAATAAATAATTTAGAAAAGGTTGGTGAATAATAACTCTGGCTATAAAATATCTTGCATTAACATTCATGTCATGAGATTGGGGTGCAATAGTTAGTCAAATCAATGCTTTTAAAATATTTAGTCAAATTAATGCTTTTCAAATTGTTTCAATTTGTTTCAAATACTACTAAATGCTTAATCAACCTATTGCATTTGTTTTTGCCTGTATTTGTTGATATTTATATTTTGAGATGTTACTGAGCTATAGGCTTATAGACCGAATCATCAGTACCGAATCAACCCCTCTGAGGGCCCTGGCTCTACACCAAATCAAAAGGCCCCATAACATGCACACACAGGCTGCTCCCCGACGCTGGATCTGCTATGTTTGGGTCGCATCAGTTAAGAACTGTTGAACGACCAAAAACACTTGCTGGGTTTCCTGTGATGCGTTACATTGAAATCGGTGACCTATGAATACTGTTTTGATGGAAGCAACAGCTGTACCTATTTGAAATAGTCTCGCACAGGGCCATGTAAGCTGCGGGCCGTGGCGCTTAAGCTTTACTGAGCTACTGCAGTGGCTAAACTAAACTACACTGGGTAGTGCAGTTTACAGACCAGCCACAGGACTGCACGGCATGCTGGGTAATGTAGTTTACAGACCTGCCACAGGACTGCACGGCATGCCGGGTAGTGCAGCAGGTGCTGGTTGAGCGCGTCAATGCGTTCGGTGAGGTCGTCCGGACAGAAGGCCCCGCCCACGCTGTCAATTAAACCATGTGTTATCAAATCTGCCTGCTGCGTCCCCATGGCAACCTGAAATACACACAACATAAACACACTACAGTTAACACACAACACGATGTAAAATACACAACACACACACAACCGCGAAGACCTGGTTAACACACTGCTCCGGGCAGCGCACCCCCGCCTCCCAGTTCTTCTGCGTGTGTGTGTAGTGTCACACACACACTCGCGTGGACGCGCGCACGTGACAGAGTTTTGGTATGGAATGAACATAATATAATAATTAGGCCTGCATCGCTTTGTGCTTAAATTATCGCTTTTGCTAAAACGCTGAATCCTGCAGATAAAGTCAACTCACCCTTCTCTTCAGTTTGGTCTGATAGGAGGAGGCTGTGAGGTCACTCTGACTGCTCTGGACGCCCCAGGGAGCGACTTTCAGAAGGCCGGCCAGCAAGGAGGGGATGGAGGTGGACGGGTGGCGCAGGACGTCTAGAAAGGACACGGACTTCACCTCGTCCACGGCGGCGGCGGCTGCTCTGGCGGCGGCTGGGACCATCCCTCCGAGGTCGTTCCCGTCCCACTCCACTTCCAGAGAACCTTGGCCCTTGAAGTAGCAGTTGACGTGACCGGCCATCTGAGTGTAGCTCTCCCCGAAGCGAGCTGCATAGCTGCTGCTGTGGAAAAGACCTGCGGTCTGTGGAACAATGGAGTATATAACAAAGTTATGCTGCTGTGGAACAATGGAGTTTATTATAACATACTGTAACTGCTGCTGTGGAACTAGTCCATCTATAACAGTCCACTAGTCCATCTATAACATCTTAATCTAGTTTTTTTTGACGGAATTGTCAACATAATTTAATCCTAGTCATCATAATTTTAGAAATGAACAGATGGAAAGTTTGGAAACACTGACCGGTTCCTCCCTCCTCCTCGTAGACTGTGATGTTGTTCTGGATGCAGATGGTTCCTCCTGCCTGGGCTGAGATGTTATTCTCGATGTGGAGAGTTCCTCCTGCCTGGGCTGTAGTGGTGGTGGAACCCTCAGGGTTCTGGAGGTGGGTGGGTTAGATGCTTCGGAAGATGCTTTTGGATCAGCACCGCTGTTCTCTGCAGCAAAGTGCGCTTTCTGAGGGAGTGGCTGATGATCGCGTTCGTCCGTGACTTTGGCACCAAAGTATCTGTTGATGTGTCCTGCTATGTACTGATAACTGTCCTCCCAGGAGGAGGACGAGACCGGTGGGGAAGCATTGGTTTTTAACCGAGAGCTTTCGGGCTCCGGCTGCAAGTTCGGAACATTACGTCTCAGAACTTTCTTCCTCCTCTGACCGATGTTTGTTGTTGCTGTGGTTACAGATATTATTACCGACGGTTCGAGCAGATTAGTCCCCTCCCCTGCCGGGACGTCGTCTTTTCGCGGCCCTCCGGAGAAAGCGGAGTTGATGTGATTGGACACGTAACTGAAGCTCTCTCCGAACCTGGTGGCCAGAGAGCTGATGTGGAACAGCTGCAGGCCAGAGGAATACACCGGTGGCGGTGAGTCAGTCATCATGTCTGGAGGACTGGAGGTGTTGGACGGTCTGGAGGAGTCCTCTTCATCATGTTTCGCCGTCTTTGTCTCCTGTCTGTCCTCGGTCAGTCTTCTCTGTCTGACCGGCTTTCCTCTCCGCCGGGACAGATGTTCTGGAGCGCCGCTGACCGCACTGCCGTCGCCCCCACCACCACCAGCCATGCAGACCGCCCACGACGACGTGTCTTTCGTCGCAAAAAATGCATTAACATGTCTGGATAAGCGGTCAAACGTGTGGCCCAGGCGGGTTCCCAGTGTCTGGGGGTCCTGGTAGAAGACCCCGACGGGAGCCTGGGCTTTCAGGGCAGAGTCTTTCTCAGAGGTGGAGTAAAAACGGACCGTCTGGACATGTTTCACTTCTCTGTGAAGGTGGTCAGAGGTACTGCGATGATGTAACCACGAGTTATTCAGGAAGGTTCTCCTATAAGTGGGAGGACGGCAGCTCTGGACATCCAGACAGAGGCCGGTGGTAGTCTTGGAGGTCTTGGCCAGATGGCAGTAGTTTCTACGGATGCGTAGCAGCAGATATCTGAGTTTAAAGAACGGCCTCAGTGTCCTGCTACTGCCTCCAGAGAGGTAGCGACCCATGACTTAATGCGATGTCATCAGAGCAGCAACCAATCACAATCTAAACGTTGTCACACAGCGGAGTAATTTCGTACCTACAGTACAAGAGACACAAAGTATTATTATTATTATTATTATTAGAAAAGCGCACTCGATGCACTCAATCTTAGCCAGGATGGAATGGAATATGTATCGGACAAATCCGTCTTGATCACATGACTATAGAGATACTGTGTAGCGATGTGGGTGGTGTTTGGACCAAATCTGTAAGAGAAATATAAAAAAAAGATATTGCAAAAGAAACAGCCTCCTGGTGGCGCTATAACAGGCCAATGTGATTTTCACTGAGAGACACAACTTACACAGCTGTGAGTTTAAACTGCAGTTTATGTCAGGTTGTTGAGAGCTTGTAGATCTATTTGACGGTGAGATTCATTCACGTTCATTTAAACTGGAGTTTGTGTCGTGCTGAGCTTGTAGATCTATTATCATAAATTATCATAAATCAGTTCACAGCTGATCATGTCACCCGACAGCTGTATAAACAACAGCCTAAAACACACCCTAAAACATGATCATCAGGTATTACTATATAAGGAGAGAGATAAAAAAAAAAAAAAAAGTGTACAGTATTTGTTAAAATGTCATTTTTTAGTGGACACGCCAACCAGTTAAATAAGTATAAGTAAGGTTGCATCACACACCTAATCCAGTCCCTCCATCTCCTCCTTTAAGACCACCCACCTGTCCTAGTCCCTCATTGCCCATTTGTTTACAAGACAAGGACAAAGAGGTAACATGCTCTCTTGGGGGGGGGGGGTCATCATCTGTAATAGGTGTGGCCGTAGCCACTCCAACTGTCAACACTTTATGCTAGGAATGGAAGAATAGATGCGTACTGTATATAATTATATATACTGACAGCTGGGTACCCACAGTCCATAAGGCTCATACAAACTCCAGTTTTTGGTGATAGCTTATCACCACGGTGTAGTTTTTAAAGGGTTGGAAAACTACACCATTACGTCAGTCGCGGTGATGATCAGCTATCACCCCGGACACAGACCCATCTCTCTGTTTTTACTATCAGACAAGTCTTTTCACTCTGGAGCTATCACCCCGTTCACTGATTGGTCTAGAAGTTGGGTAAACCACAGGGAGGTATGATGGCCTCAACTCTTATCAAAGTTTTAGGTGATAAGCTATCACCTAAAACGGTGATAACCTATCTCCACAAACTGGAGTATGTATGAGCCTTTACACTGTCTCATTTGGCACTGGACACCTACAGCAACAGAGCTCTGAAAAGACATTATGATATTATGAAATTCTAAATAGTTGAAAATGTGTATAATTAGTTGCAATACAATGAGTATCCATTACAGCAGGGCCATTATTCATATAGCATCACTGCACACATTTGACTACAATGTGTATTCCTTCAGCCTGACATTCCCATTTAACTATAGGCTATGTATTATTTCTATAGCCTACACCCCCGTACTTGAAAATGGAAATGTAAGCTACAGTATAACATTATGCATATAAAACATACTGTATGCTCTCATATTAATGTGCATTCATTAGAGCCATCTCCACCATTGTCCTCCCTTGATAAAATACACTTCTGTCCACACAGGCAGTGTATTTGAGCTTGTAGATCTGCCATTTCCACTATTCATGTTTAAGTATACAGTTATTAAATACAGCTAGAAGTTATCTGTCATGTATAATCTGTACACCTTTTGTTTACCAAGTCCTGACAGACAAACATGAATGTAATATTAATTCATAAATGTTCAACAATTTGAGCAACAATTAAATGTCAATTCAAAAATAGTTCTAGTTAGTAATAACACAGCTGTTATATAATATAAATATAGCCAGTAATAACAGCTGTTATATAATATAAATATAGCCAGTAGTAACACGGCTGTTATATAATCAGTGGTCAGGTGCTGATCACAATACCAACACTACATCCTACCACTGAAATGTTCCCACTAGTTCCTAGTACTGTGTAGCCTTAGAAATGTAACTGGATGCCATTCAACACACACACACACACACACACACACACACACACACACACACACACACACACACACACACACACACACACACAGTCTGACTCTGAATGACCTGTATAAATAACTCCAGAAGACCCGCTGTCCTTAGTTGATCCTGTTTGACTGTAGTTTACATTTTAAACTATAGTAAAACAGTAAACTACATTATACAGAGCTCTGCACAACATTGTCAATGAATAGCATCTAACAAAAAAGACCTAAGAACATGTTTTGTGTGTGTGTGTGTGTGTGTGTGTGTGTGTGTGTGTGTGTGCGTGTGCGGGGGGGGGGGGGGGTGTTGAGCTCCAAAAATAGCTGATCTAAAAGTCACATGTGAGATTGTAGATTGGCTATTTTCTGCACACAACACACACACACACAAGTATAAATGATGCAGGCATTACGCCAACATACATTTTAGTCTACTAAATCAACTGCAAATTTGCCTGACTAAAATCTTCTGATATTTAGTCAACTAAAGCTAGACTGCAGATCAAAACAGTTCAGACTTAATTCAAAAGACCAAAGCTGCATTCATGAACATTTGTTGTCAAAATTAACACCATTTTGCATTAAAAGGAGGAAGGTCAAATAGAACAGTTTCCCAATTATTGCAACTCTCACCTTGAGACAAAACTTGACAGAAGTTGATTCCTCTTGTGGTGTTCAAAACAATGTCCTAATGTCCCCTGTGTCACTCTGGGTCACTCTGTGTCATTTAAAGGGACTGCAATGTTTTCACTCTCAATTCAGTGCTTCCTGTGTACAAATAGCACTATAAAGTCTGATTGGCTGAGTTTACAGCTGCGTGGGGTGGTGGTGGGGGGGTGGGACACAGTTGACCAATGGTCTGTCTGGAGGGAAACAATACTATTTTAAGGTCATGTTGTGGACGGTGGGTGTTGTGTGTCCCAGTGGCCAGCGAGGGGAGACATTTCACCGCATAAACAACACTGAGTCATGTGTCATGTTGTGTCACTGTGTGTTGTCAACTAAAATAAGGACAGGTGACAGAGGTGGAAAACACTTCCTGACCACCTGCCCAGTCTGTCACATGGAGACAGGTGGAGAAAAGTACTCAATTGTTTTACTTAAATGATTAAAGTATCAATACTAGAAATACTAGTAAAAGTCCAGTAATCAAAAAGTACAAAAGTATATTGGCATCAAAATGTGCTGTAGAAAGTAGGCTACTAATTTTGCAGCAGTAGAATGTCCCATTTTATGTTTTCAAATTATGCCTACAAATAAATCATTTGAAAAGCTCACAATGCGTCACATTGCAATGCTGCGCATTGTGAGCTTATAGATCGGCTATTTTCAAATGGCCGAAATGTACAGTATATATAGGGTTGAGGTGTTTAATGTGTGTTTTGTAATAATGAAAATCTACAAAGTAGCTATAGTGACAACTTAAAAAAAAAATGTAGTGGAGTACAATATTTGGATTCGAGATGTAGTGGAGTAGAAAAGTATTGGAAATCGGAAAACACTCAAGTAAAGTACAATTACTTTAAAATTGTACAGTACTTGAGTAAATGTGTCATGTGTGACCAGACAGGTCACACAGTGATAAAGTAACTAAGTACATTTACTTAAGTACAATCTTTAGGTCTTTGTACTATTTTACTTCTACTCCACTACATCTCAGAGGCAAATATTGTACATAATGTGAGGACAAATAAATAACAATGTGTGAACACAGCAGCAAGATCTGTGAACCGTGTCATGATTATTTTATAACCTTATATCTGCTTGACCCAGTGGTGAAACACTTCATCTACGTAAGCTAGTTGATGGTATCCATGATACGATGACCATCAATTACTTTATTATCAGAGAGACTGACCGTCTATGGCACATGTTCTTCAGTTTTTTAATGATTTTACAATAAAGCATACAAAATACACAACTAGCAGTCAAAAACGACCCCAAATGGACAACACCCCTCCACATTCATTTTAATCGATTCACGATGTATCGTTACCTGCCACTTTTAAAGTTTTAATGGAAACCACATTGTTTTCGGGTCATTTTTTTTTTTTTTTTTTTTTTTAAGATATTTTTTTTGCGGCTTACGCCTTTTATTGATTTTTTAAGGGACAGATAGTAGGCTGACAGGAAACGGGAGAGAGATGGGGGGATGACATGCGGTAAAGGCCGTGTCGGGTTCGGGAGTCGAACCCGCGGCACACCGCGACTGGATCACCAGTCCGGTGCCCAGACCGTTACGCTACGGCCTGGGCCTTCGGGTCAGTTTTAAAGGAACGGTTTAAAAGCTTTAAAGGAAACCACATCTTTTCTCAGGACAGTTTCAACCAGATTCAAAGTCGTGGCACCGGTTTGAGAAACATCCTCTTAATGTTGAGCCTGAAGGTGATCAAAGCAGCCTCTGTACCTTAAAGTATAAAGAACCATAATTCCCACAGACCTACAACACCTTTACATTACTATAGAAGATATTCATACATGACCTGTAGCACACTTTCTATAGATCTGTGTTACTTTCTATAGACTACAAAGAGTTACATTCCTATAGAAGCTATGCATGCATGTACCTACACGCACGCACACACGCACACACATGAAGCCGCGCACTCGCACGCACGCACGCACATGAGGCCGCGCGCACGCACTCACACACACACACACACGCACGCACATGCACACGCGCACTCACTCACACACATGAGGCCGCGCGCACTCACTCACACACATGCATGCACGCATGCGCACTCATACACACACGCACGCACGTGTGTGTAGAGAGTAGAGAGTTGTAGAACCAGTGTGGTTGTGAAACAGGAGATCATCCACGCTACAGTTTGAGCTCCGGGGCGGGGCGCGGCGTCGGTGACATTTGACCTCGCCTGTGATTGGCCACGACCTTCGCAATCACTGTCATTACCTCATCTCGCACAAGGCCGGCGATTGGCTTGCGGCTTTCTTTGACTCACTGATTGGCTGTCAACTTTGTTACTCCCTCCCTGTCAGCTCATGACACGGACCAGTAGTATAGCCTGACGGATGATTGAACCTTTGGTGGTGTCTGCTTTGCACAGAGCAGAGCAGTCAGAGCCTTGAACTACACAGCAGAGCAGAGTCTAACCCTAACACATGCAGAGCAGACCGGTGAGAGGGAGTTGAACCACATTGCGTGCAAAGCAGTGAGAGCGAGTTGGAGGGAGTTGTAAGCAGACTGGTTGACAAGACGTGATCAGTCCAAAAAACGCCACGTGATGACACATCAGACCTGGCAGCGGCATTAGATCTACAAACACCACGCATGTGATGACACATCAGACCTGGCAGCGACAATCACAAACACCACGTGATCAGACAGACCACAGACCTGGCTGACAGCAGCATTATTAGATCTACAAACACCACGTGATCAGACAGACCTGGCTGACAGCAGCATTATTAGATCTACAAACACCACGTGATCAGAAGACCACAGACTCACAGACCCGGGTTGGCAGCAACATTAGATCTACAAAACACCACATGATCAGAAGACCACAGACCTGGCTGGCAGCAGCAGCATTACATCTAGAAACACAGCGTGATCAGACCGACCACAGACCTGGCTGGCAGCAACATTATTATTAGATCTACAACCTGTCACAACTTGACTCTCCACTTCATCCTCACACGTTTCAACCATTGCATTTGCCCCCGAGGTAAGATTTATCATTACCTTTACCTTCAGACTGCTTTATTTATATTACATTCACCTTTACGATGCTGTTTATACTGCCTTAGTTTAATACAAGAACGCTCGCCCGGGGTCAAATCCAGCGACCTCAGAACGGTCGCCACCAGGTATTCTTAAACCTAAACCTTATTCCTAACTGTAACCTCAGTAAAACTATGTCCAAACCTAAGCTTATTCCTAACTGTAACCTCAGTAAAACTATGTCCAAACCTACGCTTATTCCTAAACGTAACCTCAGTACAACTATTAAACCTAACATTATTCGTAGAATTTACCTCAGTAAAACCATGTCTAAACCTAACCTTGTTCCTAAACTTAATCTCAGTAAAACTGTGTGTTTTTGGGGCGATGCAATGCGAACGCATTGAATACAGTTGAAGTGTGCGGAAGAATCAAGCGGGGACCAGGCAATCGTATTCGGGAACAGTTTGAATCAAACGGAATGTGAATCTGCCCTCAAATATTTGGGGGCTGACTCTTCTCACTGAATGCTACAAAGTGAATCAAAAAGGAACCACTCAGTGCTTTCCAGCTGTCAGACTGTGATGTGATGTGTGTGATTTCTCATGTTCCTCCAGGCAGCTCCAGGGTGTTTAAACATCTCCAGACTCCTCCAGGGGGGTAAACATCTCCAAGCAGCTCCAGGTAGCTCCAGGGGGTATAAACATCTCCACCATGCCCCCAAAAGCCACCACCACCCTGGGCTACACCCCTCCTGACGGGGGCTGGGGCTGGATGGTGGTCCTGGGCTCCTTCATCTGCATCGGCTTCTCCTACGCCTTCCCCAAGTCCCTGACTATTTACTTCAAGGTACTAGTATATTACTACGTACTATACTATACTATATCTATTATATATATACACTATACGTTTAGGGATAATAAAGCGGCAAGATAGGGCCCCATATGTGCCGTCCGATCCTAAACCAATTCTCTGACCATGTACTTCAAGGTAGTGTATATTACTATGTACTGTGCTATATCTGTTATGTATACTACCTATAATATACACTATATGTACAGTATACAGTCCCATCCTAACCCAAGTCTCTGTCCTTCTACTTCAAGGAGATCCAGGAGTACTTCTCTGTGTCCTACAGTCAGATCGCCTGGGTGTCCTCCATCATGCTGGCTGCTATGTATGCTGGAGGTACAGTATACAATACTACAGTATATATTAGACTACTGTATATAGGGATGTCCCAATCACGTTATTTTTCCCGATCCGATATTTACATTTTTTATAGGACACTTATGCTATATCACAATAGTACTATATTGAAAATCACCGACAATATCCGGTCTAATATCATGATATGGATATAATATTGATACTAGGGATGTTTTTTGCTCCCGATACCATTCCGTCATTTGAAAATGACGTGATCGGCCCCGATTTCCGATCACGTGACAAGACTAACTGTATTTGTATACTGCTCTTATCATCATACATCATCTAATTCCGGCCAATCACAATCATCTATGTCCAGCTTTTAATGTTTGTGTTTACACAAACACTCAAAACTGGCCATTCATTATCAACAGTATTTTATGTTTCTGTTAGGACAAAGTTTGTGTTTACACGGACACTAAAAGCTGGACATAGGAGGGGCTCAAAAACATAGCAAAAATCTCTCAAATATTCAGACCTTGAGAAGGTCATTCATGCTTTAATTAATGACTAGTGCAAAATTCAGCAGCTAGATTACTGATCAACTCCAGGAGGCGTGACCACATTACACCTGTCCTCGCCTTCCTTCACTGGCTGCCTGTGAGTTTTAGGATTGGTTTTAAAATGTTACTGACCACTTGTAAAGCCCTGAATGGCCTGCCCTTCAGCTACAGATATGCTGGAGCCTCATAGGCAAGTAAGTAAGTAAGTAAGTAAGTAAATGTTATTTATAAAGCACCTTTCGTGCTCCTTTCCTATCTTACAGGACCTGTGAGCAGCATCCTGGTGAATCGCTATGGCAGCAGACCTGTTGTCATGGTCGGGGGGGTGATGGTTTCAATCGCCATGGTTAGCGCCTCCTTTGGGACCACCATCATCCACCTGTATCTGTGTGTTGGACTCCTGGGAGGTATATGCTTATAATCATTATTTTGTAATCTATTTTTGTGTATTAATATATCAAAAGTCCATGAGGGTGCCTTGACCACACTTTGAGACCCACTAGTGTAGCAGAGTGCTTCCAGTGAGCCAACATGCACAATATCGGCACCCTGACTCTGTTTGACCAGAATGGAACAGAGCCTTCATTAGTATCATTAACACTGACTCTGTTTGACCAGAATGGAACAGAGCCTTCATTAGTATCATTAACACTGACTCTGTTTGACCAGAATGGAACAGAGCCTTCATTAGTATCATTAACACTGACTCTGTTGGACCAGAATGGAACAGAGCCTTCATTAGTATCATTAACACTGACTCTGTTTGACCAGAATGGAACAGAGCCTTCATTAGTATCATTAACACTGACTCTGTTTGACCAGAATGGAACAGAGCCTTCATTAGTATCATTAACACTGACTCTGTTTGACCAGAATGGAACAGAGCCTTCATTAGTATCATTAACACTGACTCTGTTTGACCAGAATGGAACAGAGCCTTCATTAGTATCATTAACACTGACTCTGTTTGACCAGAATGGAACAGAGCCTTCATTAGTATCATTAACACTGACTCTGTTTGACCAGAATGGAACAGAGCCTTCATTAGTATCATTAACACTGACTCTGTTTGACCAGAATGGAACAGAGCCTTCATTAGTATCATTAACACTGACTCTGTTGGACCAGAATGGAACAGAGCCTGCATTAGTATCATTAACACTGACTCTGTTTGACCAGAATGGAACAGAGCCTTCATTAGTATCATTAACACTGACTCTGTTTGACCAGAATGGAACAAAGCCTTCATTAGTATCATTAACACTGACTCTGTTGGACCAGAATGGAACAGAGCCTGCATTAGTATCATTAACACTGACTCTGTTTGACCAGAATGGAACAGAGCCTTCATTAGTATCATTAACACTGACTCTGTTTGACCAGAATGGAACAGAGCCTTCATTAGTATCATTAACACTGACTCTGTTTGACCAGAATGGAACAAAGCCTTCATTAGTATAGCATTGGTTGGTAACACCAGTGAAGAAAGTATAAGGAAAAGGCCTGCATGTCCATAGAGTCATATGACTATTGTCTTGTTCATTGTTGACGTCATGCTATCAGTTTGCTGCTAACTGTAATATTTACTTATTGATGCTTGGCTGTCATTGGCTGAACACAGAGCAGAGCCGTGATTGGCTGAACACAGAGGAGGGCTAGTTGGCCTGTTTTGATCTTTTTGGATTAACCCTAGAGGCCCTCGCACACACACACACGTGCACACACGCACATGCATGTACACACACATGCAACCACACGCACAGTGTGTGGACAGGGCGGGCATTCAACTATTTAATAGTTTATCGTGTGTGTGTGTGTGTGTGCGCGCGCGTGCGTGCGTGCGTGCGCCTGGAGTCAACATTTCAGACCACAGGCACCAGACCGTACAGCCAGTGCATAACGCCTGTAGGCACAACATAATTATATATACCACACTTATTATTATTTAAATATTTAACTTTCCTATCTATCATCTGTTTTTATGCATGTGGTCCAAACCATGTCATTGTGTTATATGATCCATGAAAGGTCATACAAAGTCATGGGTTTTAAAATGTTAAATATTAAAGAATAAAACATTTAAAAACGTTTCCCCTCCCACAACCTTCCCGCAAACCTTCCTATACTGACCCTAACCTAAACAGTATGGAAGCTCCACCGTTCAACCCAAATTTGGCTCAAATAAGGGGTCAAATGAATCTGCTCATGCCACGAAAATGTGGAACGCCCTGCCAACATTCACGAAGGAATGTGAATCCTAAAGGTTAGAGGAGCACCCTCGTTGCCGGAAGGTTGCCGGTTCGATTCCCCCTACCGGCAGGAAAATGTGTGTGGGAAAGTGAATGGTCATCACTCCCCCAACACAGCTGAAGTGCCCTTCAGCAAGGCACTGAACCCCCGACTGGAGCTTCTGTTGGCGGCCAACAGTATCAGACTGTCGTTGTACTGGTCAGTACAATAGTATCTGACTGTGGTTGTACTGGTCAGTACAACAGTATCAGACTGTGGTTGTACTGGTCAGTACAACAGTATCAGACTGTGGTTGAACTGGTCAGTACAACAGTATTTGTCAGCTCCCAGTACAACAGTATCAGACTGTGGTTGTACTGGTCAGTACAACAGTATTATCAGATTGTGGTTGTACTGGTCAGTACAACAGTATCTGACTGTGGTTGTGCTGGTCAGTACAACAGTATCTTTCTGTGGTTGTACTGGTCAGTACAACAGTATCAGACTGTGGTTGTACTGGTGGTCAGTACAACAGTATCTGACTGTGGTTGTACTGGTCAGTACAACGGTATCTGACTGTGGTTGTACTGGACAGTACAACAGTATTATCAGATTGTGGTTGTACTGGTCAGTACAACAGTATCTGACTGTGGTTGTACTGGTCAGTACAACAGTATCAGTCAGCTCCCAGTACAACAGTATCTGACTGTGGTTGTACTGGTCAGTACAACAGTATTATCAAAGTGTGGTTGTACTGGTCAGTACAACAGTATCAAACTGTGGTTGTACTGGTCAGTACAACAGTATCAGACTGTGGTTGTACTGGTCAACTCCCAGTACAACAGTATCAGACTGTGGTCGTACTGGTCAACTCCCAGTACAACAGTATCAGACTGTGGTTGTACTGGTCAGCTCCCAGTACGACAGTATCAAACTGTAGTTTGTGCGTGCGTGCGTGCGTGCGTGCGTGCGTGCGTGCGTGCGTGTGTTTGCACTAAAGTCCACACACCGAATGCAAATGACCGAAAGTGCCTTTAATAGAGGAGGGGTTAAAACCAGGATAGAAAAAAAGAATGGGAGCCTGTCTCCTGTTTCTGTACCTTTAGTAGTATATTATCTATACAGGACAGTCGAGGACTTCAAGTACCTCGGGGCCTGGACTGCCTCAAATGAACAGGATCTGAAGGTTCGGAGAGCACTTGCCTGGAAAGCCTTGCGCGGGATGAGGAGAGTGTGGAAATCAGATATGGGAGAAGACCTTAAGCTGTTCATAGCTACTGTGGAGTCAGTACTGCTGTATGGACCCTTACAATACAACAGAAAAAAGCCCTGGATGGAGTCTACACAAGAATGCTACGAATGGCACTAGGTGTCAGATGGACGGACCGCATCAGAAATGTGAACCTCTATGGGGACCTACCACGGGTCACGGACAAAGTCAGAGAGAAAAGGATGAGGCTGGCAGGGCACTGCGTCAGGCACCCAGAACTTGAGGCAAGCAAATTGACCCTATGGGAGCCAACCCAGGGCAAAGCCAGGAGAGGAAAGAAGCATACCACCTATGTAGACGTGTTGCGGCACGACAGCTTGGCTGACAACACTGAAGAGCTCAAGAACCTGATGGATAGGAAATTGTGGAGGGCAGCGATCCAGGAATCCCTAGTTGGTGTTGGCTAGACCTCACTCTCGCAGAAACTAACTAACTATCTATACAGGTTTTGGCCTGGCATTCCAAGGAACATATCATTTATGATATTAAACATATCATTTATAAATAATATAATAGTATTATCTCTACAGGTTTTGGCCTAACCTTCCAGCTACGCGTAGCGATACTAATATCACTGCGTCCTCCCACAATTGAGACGGGCCAGACTTAATCTGCCTGGGGCAATATGCATTGCAAAGGCAGATGAAGGCATGCGAGGCTAGCCCTCACCATATAGGAACCTATGGTTTATGATATTAAACATGTCATTAATGTATACAGGTTTCAGCATGGCCTTCCAGCTCCAATCTGCTCTCACCATCATAGGAATCTATACTTTATGATATTAACAGATCATATTAATATTTTTTACAGGTTTCGGCCTAGCCTTCCAGCTGCAACCTGCCCTGACCATCATAGGAACATACTTCCAGGTCAAGCGGCCGATAGCCAACGGCATCGTGATGGCAGGAAGTCCGGTGTTCCTGTCCACCCTGGCTCCTCTCAACCAGTTCCTGTTCGACTCGTTTGGCTGGAGAGGAGCGTTTATGATCCTGGGAGGCTTGGTGTTGAACTGCTGCGTAGCTGGAGCTCTGATGAGACCCGTCAACAAGACCTTAACACAACACAAACCATCAGGCATGTTCTAATAGTAGTGTTGTAGACTTGTAGTTGAGTCCACCTAAAGCGAGTCCACAAGACCGAGTGAGGGAGGGGGTCAAGTCTGAGTTTGGTAGGTACAGAAAACACTGCAAGGTGCCTCAGCTATGCAACGTTACTTAACAATTTAGCTGTCTATAAGCGCCAGACAGCTCTCTTATAATGTTCAATGAATGAATGGGCTCCTCATAATATTGGTATAATAAATGTATTTATTTAAGCCATGTTTTAACTTCCACAAAATCTACAAGTTCACTATAGTGACCTGCTGGGTCACTTCCCAAAACAAACTAATTTGACTACTTCTCTGCCTGGAGCCCATGACCTAAACTGGCTCCAAGTAGAAGACAGAGTTAAGAGTTGAAAATGGGATTGACATTCAACATTGTAAATGCAGCTTTGCCCTCAATGCCCTCAGTACCTGCATACCTGAATAATTATACCTAAAAAAGGGAGCGACACCGACAACCACTATACTAAAGGGAGAAGAACAACGATCTGGTACCACCCACTTATAAAACAAACATGGGTAAATTATCCTTCTAAGCGTGGAATGCCCCAGACCCCTTCCCTTAAAGAATGCAGATCACTGGCATCTCTGAAAGTTAAAATCCTCCTTTCAGCAGGCCTAAGGGAGAGGAAATGATCACTTCTCCCTTAGACAGGTGATCTTCCTTTTCCATCTGTACATAACAGTGTTTTATTCATTTATTTCTGTGATGATATTGAATTTAAATGTTTATGTCATGTCTATGAATTATATCTTTTAGACCATATGGGCCCCATCCTGCTCCAACCTTCACCCTGGTAATCCCTAAACTTATTTGCCATTTTTTACTATTTTAAAACATTTTAAAATAGTTCAACTACCCGATCTACATTAACACATTGTGAGCTATTTGAACTATTTTAAAATGTTTAAAAAAATGGAAAATACATTTTGGCATAAGTGTTAAGGGGTGGCACAAATATAGCTGCATGTGTTACTTTGACTTTGACTGTCCTCTGCTGCTGTTTTTACATTTCTGTCTAATAAATGATTCAATCAATCAATCAAAACGTTCTGTGATCTGGAACCCTCAGAACCTCCTCCTCCTATGGACGCCAACGGAACCGACCCGGAGAAGCTTCCTAACCAAGACACCGCGGCCAGCGCGACAGCAGAGCTGCTGAAGGAAGTGGACGCGGCAGTGGAGGACAGCAAACAGGAAGGGGCAGAGGACAGGAAACGAGGAGGAGGAGGGTGCAGCTTCATCGACGTCACCCTGTTCAGACACCGGGGCTTCTTGATCTACCTGGTGGGCAACGTGATCATGTTCTTCGGCTTCTTTGCCCCCGTGGTCTTCCTGGCACCGTACGCCAAGCACCAGGGCGTCGACGAGTACTCAGCCGCCTTCCTCCTGTCCATCTTCGCCCTGGTGGACATGTTCGCCCGGCCGGGGACCGGCCTGCTGGCCAACACCCGCTGGGTGCGGCCCAGGATCCAGTACTTCTTCAGGTGTGTTCAGACCTGAAGATATATCTCTGCAAATTAGTTTACAGTTGCTCCAATCGCTTCACTTTGGTCGTGCAGGTCAGCGTTGATTCACACAAGACGGTTCGCTTCAATATATTTAACATGATTTCTGCTACTATATAATGTATGAGCAGCAAAGTTAGTTCCTATGTCTTTGCACAGGGTTTACTGCATAATTTCTGTGTGTTTTTTCCACCTTTGCCGAGTCCTGTCGATCAGTTCAGTTGAATGGATGAATAAACCAAACAACTGAAACATTTCTGGGCTTCCGGACTACAACAACGTTGATTTGCTGTCAGCAAATGAGCACGCGATGAGTGGCGCCGTCAGGGGGACGCAAACGTCAGTTGGATTTATCCAGCCGGGTGAAGATACCAGGCGGCCGTTCACTTCGTTTGCGTCAGCCCGTTCTTGCCGCGCCCGTTCGCGCCGCGCCCGTTCGTGCCGCGCCCGTTCGCGTGAGTTCTCGTCTTTGCATTGACTTTGTATGTAATCGCGCCGCTCTAACTATCCAAGTCTGAATGCACCTATATTTCCTCCAGCTTCGCCGTGACGTACAACGGGCTCTGCCACCTGCTGCTGCCGCTGCTGCCGGGCTACGCAGGCCTGGTGGTGTATGCGGTCATCTTCGGCGTGGCGTTTGGCATGGTGTGTGCGCTGCTGTTCGAGGTGCTGATGGACATGGTGGGGGCGCCGCGCTTCAGCAGCGCCGTGGGCCTGGTCACCATCATGGAGTGTGGGCCCGTGCTGCTCGGACCCCCCATCTCAGGTGAGCAACCACCTTGACCCGGGCCCTTAACAGTGAGGGTCACGGTGGCACAGTCGGTAGTGCTGTCACATCTCAGCTAGAAGGTCCTGGGTTCGATTCCCGCTGGGGGACGCTGTGGGTGCTGGGGGTGTGTTAATGTTTTACATGAATCAGTTAGAGCTTGCGCTATACTACTGTCTATCAGCGTGTCCGTGTCTAAGGAGATAAACTGGAAGTGGTCCGTCCATCAGTAAAAAAGGTTCCCCTCTTGTTGACTTAGCCGACATCTTAAAGCCCTAACCACACCAAAGGGTCAAGACGGTTTTAGCGTTGTCCCTGCGGTGTGATATGTCTTGTTGCACGTTGAGCCACATTGAGCCACGTTGACTCTAGTGATTCAACGCATGGAATTCAATGGCCCAAACCACACCAAAGGGTCAAGACGGTTTTAGCGTTAACTCCTTGCAACCGTTTGGACCCAAGGAGATTCTAATTCCAGATTCCGATTCCACCATCGAAAACCATTGGTTTTATACATATACATATACATAGTATAACTAGCTCTCAATGATTACGTAATAAAGATATGGATTAAAGGACCCAATGCCGGCCCAGGTCGTAGCGTAACGGTCTGGGCACCGGACTGGTAATCCAGTCGCAGTGTGCCGCGGGTTCGACTCCCGGACCCGACACGGCCTTTACTGCATGTCATCCCCCCATCTCTCTCCCGTTTCCTGTCAGCCTACTGTCTGTCCCTTCAAAAATCAATAAAAGGCGTAAGCCGCAAAAAAATATCTAAAAAAAAAAAAAAAGGACCCAATGCCAGAGTGTAATTGGGTTTTGATGGTGACGTAATGACGATATGTTTTAGTGTTGGGAGGATTAAAGGTAATGCTCCTATGTATACATGTATGTAATCTGGCACCACTGCCGTATCAGGCACAATTAGTCATTATGTCATTTACTGGGACGGTGCATACGCATCAAAATTGGTGGGATGGCTGGGATGGTGCATACGAGTACCGTCTACTTCCGCCTTTTTTCGCCGATTCAGCATTTGGGCACCAAATTTTGGTGCCCAAATGCGGAAGTGCAGCTGGGCTTTAACATTGAGCGCTCGGTTACACTGGGTTTCCTCGTCAAGAATCCACGGGTCCGCCTGCAGTCCTTCCTCTTACCACTAGGGCCCAGCGCTTCAACATTGGAGTGCCTAGCTGGCTCCTTGGTCTTGACTCGTATTTCATAATGTCACGTTGTTGCTGATACGTCATCAGCCAGCGCCACTCTGTCCAATGCTTCTCATTGTGAGAATCGACTTGACTCAAGAGTAAAACCCACAGTAAAAAGTAAACACTAATTTGATTCAGTAGTCCAATGTCAGATGCAGTAGTGCAAAAACAACTGACGGCTGAGTGGGGTGAGTTTAGTTGAATGACACGTACGTTGCAGGACAACAGCAGTAGCTGTGCAGTGCGCATTGATACGACGTCAATCTAGTGTTTTTACCCCAACCCACACCACAGACCAATCAGAAGCCACGGGTCGATTTCTCCCGTTTACATGTCCCGCCTACCTTGGAGATATAGGACCCTTTCCAGACTGAGTGGCTGAGTGACAAAACAAATTCACGGAACGCAGCGAAGCAGGCTGTAACCCAGGCTAACATCTTATTATATATTGTATATATTTTTACAGGAATGCTAGTAGATGTATTCCAGGACTACCGGTACATGTACTACGCATGTGGAGTGATGATGCTGATTCCTGGAATCTTCCTGTTCGTCATGAATTATTACAACTACAAGAAGCTAGAGGAGGAGGAGCAACAGAGACTGGGCGGAGTTATGCAAATGACCAAAAGTGCCTGACATGGAGGAGGGGTTAAGTGTCAGAACAGATGCGATGAATCAGCTGGCTGAAATCTGTGTGTGTGTGTGTGTGTGTGTGTGTGTGTGTGTGTGTGTGTGTGTGTGTGTGTGTGTGTGTGTGTGTGTGTGTGTGTGTGTGTGTGTGTGTGTGTGTGTGTGTGTGTGCGTGCACATGCGTGTGATCAGTGTCATGTGGTGTGCAAAACTCATTGATGCAATGAGAACATCTCAAACAGACTGAAATATCTGACAGCTGAGACCAAACAGAGACATTAAAGGACTAGGTTAGACTTTAGTTAAACATTAACTAGACTGGTAACACACACACGATGAGACAGCTGAAGAGCAAACAAAGCCATATAGAACCTATACAACTAGACCACGGAACAAACAAACAAATACAAAACCTAGACACTACACTGAGACCCCTTTTCCACCGGTTGGGAACCCGTTCAGTTCAGAACCAGTTTTTAGTCCATGAGCCAGACCTCCAAAGTTGGAACGTTAATTATGAATTGAGTGTGAAAAACCATACCTATATTAAATTGTTTATAGGATCAATATAAGTAAATCAATATGTGATAACCCTTCCACAGTATAGTAGCTTTTTCATTTATTTATTTTTTGCATATTTTCCTATATGATGCCTAATTTGCATATTTACATTTTTAAGATTTGTAATACAATAAATCATTGTCTTTGTGTAAGCAATCAACTGGGGAAGTTTCATGGTCATAACAATTTAACATAGGTATGGTTTTGCACACTCAATTCATAATTAACGTTCCAATTGTGGAGGTCTGGCTCATGGACTAAAGAACCAAAAATAACTGAACCAGTTCCCAACCAGTAGAAAAGGGGCCAGAGAGAAGGTTATGTGATATTTTAAATTAAAGGAATGTCTGAATGTCAAATATCACAGAACATAATTAATATATTGACACTAATTATATTGTTGTAAAATTGTCACTTTTTTGTATTGTCATTTTTTTAAGTGAATTACAATTAAACTCTTCTACACAACTTTGTATTGTTTTTCTTTATTATTAGTTTTTTCACTAATATTAAATCTAATATGCACTGCTCCATGTTGACCAGGTGTAGCTAATCAGTGCTGATTACAGCTCAGTAATGGCTGCGCCCAGCCAGGACACCCTCCTTGGATTTGTCCCTGTCTACAGGTCTGGCCAATATAAATTACCATTGATCATGTTATAAGTATAACAAACAGTTTATCTAACCTATGTGTCATACAGTTACTCATATTTAGGCCCAATTAGCTTAATATGCATTCCATTAAAATGCTCACCAGTCGTTTTGGGCGCAAAGATCTAAAATTGCCCACATGAACAAACTGTTAAATCTGACTCCAGTTAAAAGGGCCACAGATGTGATTGCATTACGCAAACTGTATGATGACATTGAGATACAAGTAAGAAGCCTAGATTCAATGGGAGTTGTATCCGACACGTTTGGAAACGTATTGGTTAGCGCATGATAGACGCGCCGACCACGGCAACAACAGACAGGCTGACCACAGTGTTGCAGATGCAGTTATAGTAGTGTAGCAATTAAGCAACTCTGACAATAGTACAGTATTACTGCAGACAGCATTTGGATAGATGCACCAACGAAAGCCAAGTAGCCGCAGGTGCCTATTAGATGGGGATAGCACCCGCAGTTTCATTAAAGAGGATATTTCCAGAGCACTTAACCTGCCATGCAGTTATAGGTAAAGAAACGTTGTATGTGTTTGGTTCCAAAACACCCCAGAGAATTACCTGCATGTGCATGAAAGTGTTGCATGAAAGTGTTGTCCCGCTGTCGGGAGCCGGGCGCGCGGCGCCCAGGCGCGCGGCGAATTCCGCCCGCGGGCTTCACGTCAGTCACTGTCACTCAGTAGATTTTCATTCCTGATGCACAGATCTGTGCATTTACAGCCGTCGTGACGCTCTCCTGAGGCTTGCCCCCCCCCCCCGCCCCTCTCTTTCTCTCTCTCTCTCTCTCTCTCTCTCTCTCTCTCTCTCTCTCTCTCTCTCTCTCTCTCTCGTTTGAGAAATATTATTCAATCAAAGCATTGATGTCCATTTATTGGAAACACCCAAGTTGAGCTCTTCTATGATTAAAGCGCCAAACGGAAAGATAAGGAGGGACTTGGAAGCAAAAGGAATGCCCATAGCAGATGTACCCATCATAGGGATGGATGTAGCCATGATTCATGACTCTCGTATTCATACGAGAGTCATGACGCAACTTCACCCTGGTTTTTGCGAACGCTACATTTACAAATAATTAAAATATATAAACATTCGCATTTCAAATATAAAGTAGGGGAGAGCCGCCACGATTGTAACGCTTCACGGTTGTAACATGGACGTTATCTCTTGATTGGTCAACGCCACCATGACGCCATCGCGTCAGTATGTGTACAGCAACGTACTCTACGTGCCCAGGAAGTTTGAAGTGTTTACCTTTATCCTACGGGGAGTTATTGGCGAAAAACTGACTTTTTTCAAAAGGCGTATAATTTTACACCTGGAGTATATGTGTGCTACAATTTTTTTCTTTGATGTTGGTGAATAAAAATCCACATGGATGTCTTCATGCTTATGTTCTTCATTAGTTTGCATCGTGTTTAGACGGAATTCTGGTCTGTAAGCAACGGCAAAGAACAACTTGCTAAAGTGGGCCATTTGTAACATGTTACAAATGGTCCGCTTTCCATTAAATGCCATTATATGTAATATTTACATATTTGACATATTGGCCAATATTATATGTTCTAAAATTGTATTGTATTGTGTAGTGTATTCTAAAATTATTGTAGGGTTGTATAACATTGTACAACTCAATCAATCAAACGTTTGTTTAATCAATGTATTTCCCCACTGAACTGACCAAAAAAAAAAAAAAAGCCCAAACTGGTACACCCGATAGGCTACTATTTAATATTTCCCTTATTTTTGATACATTTTCTTATCACATCCATGGTATGAAAACAATGCTAAGGAGTTGCTTTAATGAAATATAATTGCTTTAAGCTGAAAACGATATGTTTAATGGTGTTTTTTAGCGTTGTTACATTTATCATGCATGCCGTTACAATTAATCCGATATGCGCAGCAAATGTAACACTGAAACAGCGTCCACGTTCGGTTTAATAACTCCCGATCTGTTTCATCAAAAAAATAACTTGAAGTGGTTTATGGTAGCAGACATGTGTAGGTCCGTTGCCTGAAAATATTACATGTGTAGATAAACGGATCTCTGAGTAAAAAAATGAAACGTGCAAAATGTTACATCCTTGGCGGCTCTCCCCTACTCACAAAGTGTCCCACGGGTGTTAGTTATAGTAGCAGCGCCAGCGATTAGAATTTCTGCATCCCGCGTTGTTTAATAAAAAGCATTTTTATCCGAGGTGTTATTTTGCCATTGGCTTTCAACTACGCGCCCCTATCGGTCGGGAGGAGGGTGGCACTCGGTGT
The DNA here is from genome assembly GCF_964188405.1 of Protomyctophum parallelum. Classification (NCBI taxonomy): domain Eukaryota; kingdom Metazoa; phylum Chordata; class Actinopteri; order Myctophiformes; family Myctophidae; genus Protomyctophum; species Protomyctophum parallelum. Next base: position 17,527,249 of record NC_139705.1, on the reverse strand, counting down.
GTTCGATATAGGTACGCTGACCGCCCTGCCAATACAGACTAATAGGCGAGTGCGCTCCCGGTGTGCAACTGTGGATTTCCCAAACGAACCCCGTTTGAAAAAAGTAGCCGGGGAGCTCGGACAAAAATGCTTTTTATTAAACAACGCGGGACGCAGACATTCTAATCGTTGGTGCTGCTACTAACTAACACCCGTGGGACACTTTGTGAGTAGGCCTACTTTATATTTTAAATCTGAATGTTTATATATACGGAAATCTTGTAAATGCAGCGAGCGCAAAAAACAGGGCAAAGTTACTGCATGACTGTCATGATAATCATCATGGCAGTCATGTTCCAGGGCTAGGATGGATGCAGACATGTATGCAGTGGAATTAGGAGTCCTAATTAATTGGCGGAGACCAATATTGGAAAATGGTCACAGGAAAAATGGAGAGACTGAATGAAGGACTATAGTTGCACAACTTGCACTGGAAAGTGTATTTGGATGGCTGGTGCAAGGAGAAGTCACCACGCTAAATATCATAACTGAAGTTGTGGACATATTGAAGTGATGCACATCAGCGTCGGAGAGGAACAGGCACTGTCAGATCAGTTACGCAACTTTTGGGAAATCGAATCCCTTGGAAATAATCCACATGAAAGAAATGCATTCTGAGAAGGAAGACATGGCAGTAAGCCGTGCATATTCCCACTATAGGCTGAGGAAGAAATGCCACTTGACAACTAGTTTTCAAATCAGCCTCATGGTGGCGCTACAACAGGCCAAGTTGCGTCACACACACACACACACACACACAAACAAACATTAAATTACTCCTAAACATTTTGCCAAACACCACACACTCCTATCCTCCTGGTGGAGACCTGTGCCCAGAAGGGCACTTTTTCTAGTTAATGTCTGCATCTCTTAGGGCCCATTTAACCATGTAATGCATTTGGATGGCAAAAATGGCAGATCTGCAAGTTCAGTGTCTTGAATGAGATGTGCTGTGAGTTTGCATAATATCTGCTATTTTCCAGCATAGGACCGTTGCACAGTGAAGTATAAACAAGGCTTTAGGATTTATACATCGTTTTTAGAATCCTCCTCCTCAGGAGCATATCCACGGATATTCCAAGCCGTGCATATGATATGGTGAGAGATTTTAGAAACAAATCTGTATTAACAGCCATGTTGGAAACCAGTAGGCCTACATCAGTACGGTGACGATAAAGTTAGAAAGTTAATTTGTAGTGTTTTAATGGCTGGTGTGTGTTCGGGTGTTCGACTGTCAGACTTGGTCTGCGATTATACCTCATTACCACCAGGCGGCAGCAAAGCCTATATTTTGGTTATTGACCACTTTGGTAGAGGTTTGGGTTGTGTATAGTGGCGTACCTTAATTGCCATGATGCAACTCCAAATGTGGACAATAAATACAAAAATGATTCCTCTAGTGATTAGATATTGATAATTCAAAATAAGATCCTCACTGTCTTACATTGTACGCTGAAACAGCTCTCAAAGTCACTCTTTTAGTAGGCCTACGTAAAGTCGTAAACAAACACAAAGTTGATTCCGACAATAAAACATCACCAAACTTTTTTCTTTTCTTTTAATGTTAACTTCCTGTTGATTTTGCCATTTTTATTAGGAAGAAAACCCGGACTGGATCCGGATCCAGATTAGCTTTTATGTTCGTTTACGTACTAAAAGAGTGATTTTGAGAGCTGTTTCAGTGTAAGTCAATAAGGAGCATATTTTGAATGATACATGTCTAAATGTCTAATCACTGTAGCAATTATTTTAGATTTCTTGTCCACCTTTGAAAGAGGTCACGTTATGTTAGCAGCAGTAAGTGTATACACTAATTACATATGTAATTAAAGGTAGAAATTGCAGTATAAAGGTAGTAATTGACATATATACCCTGTATACATATTTTGGTGTACAAATTATATTTGACACCTATGGTTTCCGGTACACTATCACGGTATTGTGCTGTATTGTTTCATTTTCTGGAAATCTGGCACGAAACGTTGTATGTGTGCGGAGTGGAGTAACAAGTCGACTGTGCAGCCTGAACAGCTGTTTGGTCATGATGGTGTCCCTCTAAGGCAGACAAGATGTTCAGATCAATATGTTTATGATTAGAAATATTTAACTAACCCTCTAAGGCACACGATGATGTTCAGATCAATATGTTTATGATTAGGAACATTTAACTAACCCTAACCCTCTAAGGCACAGATGATGTTCAGATCAATATGTTTATCATTATAAACATTTCACCTCATCATTAAAAAAAAAGGAGATACATTACCTCTGTTGTTGAAAGCAGATGTTTTCATAATATTATTGTTTTTAATAACTGCATGAATGAATTATGGTGGCAGCCAGGCAGGCAGGCAGTCAGTCAGTCAGTCAGTCAGTCAGTCAGTCAGTCAGTCAGTGCAGAAGTGACTCATGGGTGGCCGGATGGGAACAGCAAGGTTACCAGTTCAAACCCGGACTCCCCCAGAGTTAGTGTTGAAGTGTCCTTGAGCAAGACTGAACCCCTAATCGCTCCCGATGTGCAGGTTGGTGGTTTGCTTTCCTCCGCCTTTGATGTGTGAATGGGTGAATGTAATGTACAATCTATGTAAAGTGCCTTGGATAAAAGTGCTATATAAAAATGCACCATGTCAGACATATATTGTCACACCATTATCAAAAGGATAAGCTTTGCCTGCCTGCCTGCCTGCCTGCCTGCCTGCCTGCCTGCCTTGCCTGCCTGCCTGCCTGCCTGCCTGCCTGCCTGCCTGCCCGCCCACCCGCCCCCTGCGTGGGTTTGCACTTAAGTCCACACACGCACAAAGTGTCCTGTCAGGGTTAGCACTGGAGGAGAATATCCTTATGGATGTCAGTCCTATAGCACCCATAGGTGTAGGAAAGTGTCCTTGAGGGAAAAGTGTGGGTGTGCCTCCTTCCACACTGGGGGGGGGGGGGGGGGGGGGGGGGGTAGATACATACAATGAACAACATTATAAACCTAAACTACTGTATGACTGGACTGCAAATTAAGTAGAAGCTAGCCAGGATGGCTGTGCAACCAGTGGTGTACGTAATCCAGCATGTGTTATTTATCCGTGCTAATCCTCTTCCTGTGTGTGTGTGTGTGTGTGTGTGTGTGTGTGTGTGTGTGTGTGTGTGTGTGTGTGTGTGTGTGTGTGTGTGTGTGTGTGTGTGTGTGTGTGTGTGTTTATTAATGTGTGTTAATCTTCTTTCCCACAACTAATCTGCGTTGAATGACTCTTCACAATGTTTACCCTAGACTCCTAGAGAGAGAGAGAGAGAGAGAGAGAGAGAGAGAGAGTAGTAAATATCCTTATGGATGTCAGTAGTAAATATGTATAGTTTATATGTATAGTGTATGTATAGTTTCATTATATAGATATTCCACTGTTACTTTCTTAGCTTACGCATGTTTCATGATAAATGCTTTTATGTGATGTATTCCCATGCTTTTGTTCTTGCTTAAATGTAAATCGCTCTGGATTAAGAGCGTCTGCTAAATGCCTAAATTGTAAATTGTAAATTGTAAGAGAGAGAGAGAGAGAGAGAGAGAGACGGGCAGATATAGACTGGGGTTTTAATATTTAAATATCTATGGTTTGATATCAAACTGGCAAGGTTAAAGTTTAATCTGAATGTTAGAACAGTGTGTGCTGTGGTTTAATGTCATATGAGGTCGGCAGACATTTCATTTCACTTCATTTCAAACAGAACTATTAAATTTAGACGTTATGTTTCTGAACTCAGACAGAACTATTAAATATGGATGTTATGTTTCTGAACTCAGACAAAAGGAACCGAACTCGACCCGCCTCCCATTGATGTTGAACTCTTGTAAAGAGCCATTGAGAAGCGACGCTTGAGGACTTAATGCGATTATTATGTTTATGCCATAATTATCACATTGTCAAACACATTTCTCTAAAATAGGCTCAGTGAAGCCTTTCATTCTCTGCTGTTTAGCCTAAATTGCCAGCTGATTGATATACTTCATCGTACAATAGGGTTGCATGATGCCAGAAAATATAGCCGATCTACAAGCTCATAACAGGTGGCGTATGTATGTTGTGAGCTTGTAGATCGGCTATGTTCCGCATGCCACCTTCATACGACAAAGCATAAATATAGCAACAATAGTGTGAATTATCAGTAAACGTATTCGCTGCCACAGACGTTTTTTGATGTTTTTTTATTAACTCATTCTGTGCTAATGACGAAAAAAATACATCAGAAAGCTCTGAGGTCAACATTGGCAATGACATTTTTAGATTTCTATTGATTAAGTTTGATGTTGCTCTTCACCAATTCACCAATTTACAGAAAAACAAGCCTAAAGTCGCTTATAATAAGCAGACATGTCACACAGTCCATGTCAGCAGTGCTAATCTGTTCAGTAACAAAACTCTCTCTCTCTCTCTCTCTCTCTCTCTCTCTCTCTTTCTCTCTCTCTCTCTCTCTCTCTCTCTCTCTCTCTTTCTCTCTCTCTCTCTCTCTCTCTCTCTCTCTCTCTCTCTCTCTCTCTCTCTGTGCATGTGTGAGTGTTTTGTTTCTGTTTATCTGCTCAACACACACTGTCTGGGGATGAATCATTACATAGGCCTACTTGTACAGGGACCTGGACTGACACTGGTTGATTATCTGGAACATTATTTGTGTGGGTCTTGGGGTGGTGGTGGTGGGGAGCAAATATCCCAAAAATATTACCAGGTGGCCTTTCATCCATGGCCTAGTGGGAATCTGTGTGCAAAGTTTCACAGAAATCAGACGCTGTGTTTATGATTTGAGGCAAATCAAAATCCAAAACGGACCACTCCTGGTCAAAAGGGCCTTTCTGTGTCGAGTTTGCATGTTTGCCCCGTGTAAGGTACCCTCACCAAAAACATGCCGTATATTCCTGGTCTCTCTACTGCCTCCCCCTGGCCAGCCGGGGCGCCTGATGGAGGGGAAAGGAACTGGTTGGAATAACGTGTTCCTTCCACATGCTACGTCCAACCGGGGAAACTCCCCGCTGTCAGGTGAAAAGAAGTGGACTGCTCATGCATAGAAGGAAGCATGAGGTCAGTCCATTGCTCTCCCCAGGTTGGCAGAGGGAGTGTATAGAGTCCATGATTACATTTGATTAGATAGTTGACACTGGGTGAAAAAATGGGTTACAAAATCGTGGGATACATTTAAGAAAAATACATTTCCAATCAGGGAAGATTACTCAGATCCGTGTTGAACACATGACTATAGAGATAATGTGTAGGCCTACCGATTGGCGTCGGCTGGATATAAACTAAGTAGGACGTGGCCTCATATTGGTCCAACAGTGCCAAAGATTACCTGCACACACACACACACACACACACACACACAGCCACCTCGTTCCGTCTGCAGCAGTAGCAGCCTGTTGGCTCCAGTGTTGTGATTTTAGAAAGCCTTAACAAAGAATATTTTGTGTTACTCACCAGTACAGCTGCGAAGAAAATCATCTTGGTTAATTGGAAATCTGAAAAATCACCTTCACAGAGACACTGGCTGAATGAGCTTTCATCATACTGTACTCCTGAAAGGATACTGTACAATGTAAGAAGAAGGCCTGCTACTTTTGAAAAGATATGGGGCAGGTTCTTTGAGGTTCTACCTTCAATATCTCCTCTAGGTTGATTTTAGTTTTAGTTTTATTTATATTTATTTTCATTTATTTATCCGAGTTGATGTTGTCAAGTGGTGTTGTGTACAATACAGAGTAATGAGAGCTGTGTAGTTTTCCTTTCTGGGGTTGGGGTTGGGTGGGGGGGGGGGGGTTGTTTTTACTGTTTTTTGTCTTTTCTTGTTTAAAAAAAAGAAAATAAATCATGATTCTGTAATTCGTTGTTGTAAATGATATCTGCATTATCGATAAATAAATCTTTATAAAACAAAAAGAAAGGTGCAGCTACTGTCGTTTTCCCATAACTTTGTCTGATAATTTACAGTATAGTGAGAACTGTAAGCACGTTGTTTTGTGTGTCAGATTGATGGCCTTATCAATAAAACTAATAATAAATAATATATTATGCGATGATGGGAGCAGAGCCTTATCAATAATTCATAAGAGAGACACAGAGGAGAAGCAGAGCCATACATTCACAGGGTCGTAACAATGATTATGCATAAGAGACAAACAGAGAAGCGGCGCCATATACATTCACAGGGTTAC
>NC_139705.1:17321029-17516029 GCF_964188405.1 Protomyctophum parallelum | reverse complement strand
GGACATTTTGGTCAAAATTGTATTGTTGCCACGGACATACAAAATGACCGAACAATAATATTTCAAGAAAGAAACACATAAAGAGCTAGCCCTGAATGACCATAACCGATCCATAACATAACCATCATAACACCAGTAAGGTCGTGTGGGGGTCAGATCAACATGGAATTAACTCTGTACTGGCCATATAAGGAGCATGTCTTGAGTGTACAGGGTTTGATGAGGTCAGTCAGATCAACATGGAATGTCAGAAGTTAGAACAGGTCAGCTCTATATATGGAGATCTAAGAGTGGTAGCGGGGACATTCTCTTGAGTACAGGGTTTCATTCAGATTTTACGGGGGCCAGTTTAGCAGTTTTTCCCTTTGAGAGAGGTTTCAAGGGATTTGCATGTCTTAATGACTGTAAGTAGGGCGTTCCACATTTTGGTGGCATAGGAGTGAAAATAATTTAGTCCCTTGTTTGTGCCGAATCTGGGTTGCACATGGTTTGTTTGCCTCTGGTGTTGTGGGTGTGGATTTATTGTGGAAGTATTTAGACAGGGGTTGAGGCCAAGTAGGAGTCTGACCAGTTTGTTTTGGGTCTGGAGCCTTGTTTTAAGGGCTGTGGTACCAAGAGGTGCATGCGTAGTCGAAGAAACCTTGTACGAGGGCTCCTGTTAGGGTCTTCAAGGTGTTTTTGTTGACCAGTGAGGAGATCCTGTAAAGGAATCTTGTTCTTTGGTTGACTTTTTGATTACGTGGCCATTTTATCACCGGAAAGATTAGCCTCCAGCATGGAACCTAGGTCTTTTCGTGTGATAATATTGTCACCCACTAAACCAATAAGCCATCTGCCTTGCTGAGATTACTATTTGATCCAAAGGGAATGGATTCAGTCTTTCCCAGGTGTAAAGATAGTTTGTTCTCAGTGAGCCAGGTGCAGATTCTATCGAGTTCAGAGCTGAGGGTCTTTTCAACCTCCAGTTTGTTCCTGCTCGAGACCATGCAGTGCTGAGTCATCTGCGAACAGGAACAAGTTGCAGTCACAGGCTGATGTCATGTCATGTCGTTTACATATTTTAGGAACAGTAAAGACCCTATAGTATGCTTCCTTGTGGAACGCCACAGCTCACTGATGTGCTATCAAAACCAATTGCTTTTAGTTTGTTAACCAGTATGGAGTGGTTCACGGTGTCAAAAACCTTTTGGAGGTCCAGCATGACCATGCCACAGTATTTGCTAGCATTCACCTCGTGTTTGATGTGGTCGCTCAAAAAGAGGAGGCATGTGTCAGTGGAGTGGGATGTTCTGAAGCCAGATTGGAACTCATACATAAATTTATTTGTGGCAAGATACTTTTCAACCTTTTCCATCACTTTCGAGATGGAGCTTAGAATAGAAATAGGGCGGTAGTTGCCGCGCAGCCGCGGTCTAATTTACTTTACCCTTTCTTGTGCAGGGGGGTTACTTTGGCCAGTTTGAAATCTTGGGGGACCTGTCCCTGTTTGATGGAGAGGTTTATATAAAGGTTATGGTTCTAAATTTGGCTTTATTGGATCATGTCTCCTTAGAGCAGCAGTCCCCAAAAGTTTTTGGCCGTGCAGTGCACCCCCTGGCCCCTGTTACCTCCTGACCTAGCTGACGCACCCCCCAACACTCAGTCTCCTTTCTCGGCCCCACCCCTTTCCCATTGTTTATATTGTGTTTAGGATCCAAGATGGCCGCAGCACCAGGAGGGGGTGGGGTGGAGTGGAGGTGAGCGGGCGGGGTCAACATATGCCCTTATTGGGCTGCATTCAAGACACTTTCCTTGTGTCTGACACCTGACTTGTGTCTGAACACAGCTTTGATGGATGTTTTCTGCCCCCTTCCCCCCCATCAAACAAAATGTTTGGTCAAACCATGTGGGCTTCCATTGGAAATGCATTGGAGCGGCCATTAAACACAGTCACAAGACAGGTGTCTTGAATGTGTGAACGCAGCCCAGTAAGGGCATATGTCGACCCCACCCACTCACCTCCACCCCACCCCCTCTCCATTTTGGATACTAAACACTATATAAACAATTGGAGTAAATAAACAATGTGGCCGAGAAAGGCCCTCATTATAATATTATTTTATTTTTTATATGATTATGGCAAATAATCACGGAATGCACGGACTGCACTGAGAGACACGCAGCTGATGTAAACTCCCGCAGCTGCTCTATACACCACAAAGGGTGCACGCATCACAGTTTGGGAACCACTGCCTTAGAGGATCCAGGCCCTTATAGATAGCGATAGAGTATGTTTATACTAAGGTTTTAGCACAGGTTGTGTGTTGATGCAGTGTGTATTTTGTGTTTGTGTGTGTTTGTTGCAGACATGTTGGGGGCGTGTCTTAGTGCTACAGACATGTTGGGGGCGTGGCTCAGTGTATCCATTGCAATCCAACTGTGTCAGGCCAGCCTCTATGACACCATCCAACAGCATCCAACCAGCATCCAGCATCCAACCATCAAACAGCATCCTGGGGCCAGGGCTGGACCAACATCCATCCTGATAGGTCAGTCTGGCACGCACGCATGCATGCATGCACGCACGCACACACGCACGCAGTAATGTGGCGATCACATTACAAGAGCAGTCTCAGTGCTGTGGTGTGGTTGAAAACCTGACTGGAACATATATCAAGTCCATTGTTTAATGTTAAGAAGCTGTTCAGTTGTTGAAATACAGCAAAAGGAAGGAAAATTCATGGCAGGCTCTGGTGGATAATGTTCAGAGGCTACAGACGCAGGAGGATTGGTTAATCTGTCGACAGTTGCAGACAAAGCACATGGATTGTTTCTGCTTTTAGCAATGATGTCAGAAAAGAATGACCGCCTTGCATTTCTTCAGTTCCAAATGATGAATGATAAACGTGAAGTCTCTCTTTATAGATGTCATAATGAATATAGAGATGTGTTTTACGCCATCTGTGTTCAGCTTTCCCACCTTCTCTCCTTTCTGTCTGTACCAGCACGTTATTTCTCAGATGAGATTGCAGCTTTTCTTGCTGAAGACGACCTTTAACTTCAGAATTGAATTGAAAATGTTTTACAAGCTTGTTTACTGGGCCCCAAGGGCGGACAGGTATGGAAGAGGAAGCCTGCATACTTTGTCACTGGCGGCTTCCGTGATGAATCCTTTTGTGATTATGTCTTTTTTAATATTTCCGTGCACAGACCTTTAGCTTTCTTAGAACAGAGTTCCCAAACATGTTCACGTCACAGACCCCCAAATTGACTCTAATTAGCCCGCGGACCCCCATTTGATTGAGATATTCCAGGGACCCCCATGAGAGAAGATTTTTACGGCTCTAGCAGTGATTCTCAACCCGTTGAATTTCAAGGACCATACATGCATTAGTCTATGGACCCCCATGTAATGGCATTTATATCTCTGGGACCCCCAATTTATATTGTAAAATCAATGTTAATTTAACTCTGAGAGTGTACAAATAGAACCAAATATATTTGGTTCCATTTGTACACTCTCAGAGTTACAAACCCATAAGGGTCTATTTGGTTACAAACTATCATTTAGCTGGGGACCCCCTGGAAGTTAACTCCCTCAAGGACCCGGACCCCAATTTGGGAACCACCGTCTTAGAAGATACAGAAATGATCAAATCACGCAGACTTGGCCAGAGCGACTTTGGATATGTCCAGGCCTTTGGAAAATGACCAGGTATAGAGTGTGTTCGCATGTTAACAACCACATTTTATAGTCAAAACCCTCCTAACTCCACTTGAGCTGCATTTGTGATGATAATATAATATTGTTCAAGTATCTGACAATGTATAAAGTCAGAATACTGCATCACCGTTGACTTTGGCACGGGGACATTTGCGTGCGTGCGTGTGCGTGTGTGTGCGAGCGTGCGCTGGTGGATTGGTGGCAGCATTGAGGGTGACGGGTCATGAATTGATGCCAGCAGGTCAGCCTGGTAGAGCAGCAGTAAATCATTAAAGTTCAGCTTCCCCTCTAACCTACCGCCATGAGCCATCAACACCCTGGAGTCTAACCTACCACCATCACCATCGGAAACTGAGATTAGAAAAGGTTCCACATCTTGTTGTTTGTAATATAAAGTATGGAGTGAGAATGGTGGCAGATTCCTTAGGAAGAAAAAGAAAATCAGGAAATGAAGAAAACCATATATTTCTTTGCGATGAGGCAACACTGCCTCATCAAAGTTGTAAAGTATTGTGACTTCATATATTGTATTGCCAGATACTTGCATGAGCGTGAGAGAGGGGTTGGAGTTAGCTGCTTTAAGGCCTATTCATACTCCAGTTTTGGGTGATAAGGTGACCACCGAAAACTACAAAATGATGTCACACCTTTAGCTGGTTCCATCTGGTTCCATCATTCCAGACCCCATTCATTTTTCGCGAAGAGATTTCCAAAAGAACTCGTAACACTTGCTATGCATCCCATGTTTATAATGCATTATGAACACATATAAGACATTATAATCTTCTCATAACCATGTATGATATTATATTTATACGCACTCATACATAATCATAATTATTTATAACTGTAATCATAACACATTATAAACTTTATTATATTGACTTATGATATCAAGTATTATAATACTTCATAACTTGCTATGTATTCCATGTTTATAAAAAATATTGTAAGACAGTATAAGTTTCTCAAACATTTATAATAAATTATTATAAATGTAAAATTATTATAAAAAGTTCATGATTATAAAAATAATCATAAAAATAATCATGAACTTTATCATAACATATTATAAAGCTTATTTGGGATGCATAGCAAGTGTTACCATTTTATTAATTTTTTACTGGGGAGTCATATTTTGACGGCAGTAACTGCCTGTCATAATTTTCACTCCCTATCTAAGTATTGGACAGTATTAAGATGATGAGTTCATTTTGTGTTCATCTTTAGGGCCCCTAGAAAGTGTCTATTTGACTGGGGTGTCATATTTTGAGTTTTTGACACTATATTTTGACATTATACTATTGGACATATAGTATTGGACAGTATATTTTAATTTTGTACTCAACTTTATCATACCCTAGAAAGCCCAAGTGTCTATTTCAAACATAAAGTGTTTTAGGTATTATAATACTTGACATTAATAAGTCAGTATAATAAGCTTTATAATGTGTTATGATAAGTACTTGGTAAACATGGAATAAATAGCAAGTTATGAAGTATTATAATACTTGATATTATAAGTCATTATAATAAAGTTTATAGTGTGGTATGATTAAGCTTATAAAGTATAATGATTATTTACCAGCGCTTATAAATATAATTATACATGTTTATGAGAAGAATATAATATCTTATAAATGTGTTCATAATGCGTGAGATGCGTTACCCCCATGGTATGTTACCATGTACATGGTGCCATGTTACCATGTACATGCAGTGCCATGTTACCATGTACATGTTACCATTTACATGGTGCCCTGTTACCATGTACATGGTGCCCTGTTACCATGTACATGGTGCCATGTTACCATGTACTGTACATGGTGCCACTTCTTTTGAAAATTGTAAGCAATCCAATTCAAGTGAGATTTGTGTTTAGTTATTGTATGTTAATTTTATTAGGGTGATTTTGCCGCTCCCCTGCAATATTTCTCGGCCAAAACGAATCGCCCGCGTTAAAAAGATTACTCTAGCCCAGGGGTCTCAACTCCTATAAAACCGGCACTGGGTAAGATGGTGCCAACATGAACACAGAGCCATGATCTGAAGTCTTCCTGGGGCCTGTTTCACGAAACTTGGATTAACTAATCCAGGATTTAGGCCAAAGCCAGGCTTTTTAAATCCTGATCTTTACAGCCTGGTTTATTCCGTTCCACTAAAGCCAAGCGAGGCTCAGAATTGGCGGATTTGGCGAGCCGGGACCAGCAAGCCTGTCTTAATAGACACTAGTCTGGCTTTTTGTCTCTAGACCCATTATGTGGATCACAGATTTACTGATCCTTCTTCTTCATGGGGTATTAAGGCAGTTTGCATCCTTAATAGTTGCATTACAGCCCCCTTCTGTATATCTCATTATCTTTACTAATCTATTCAAGACTTACTGATACAAGGACTTAAGCTTCTAAAATAAATACTGCTGCTGTAATTAAAGAGAGAACATACTCTCAATAGTGGATAGACTGAATGATTAACTACCCCAAAAATATAGTTTACATTTTACCACTACTATTAACTTAAAACTTAAAACAGAATTAATATAGTAAGCATAATGATATTGTCGCATTGTGATATTTGGTCATAACTCCCTCCTCTGAGGGAGCTACCTTTGGGGAAGGGGGTTGTTGTCCAGACAGGGGCCAGACTGGTGAGGGTCATGGGTTCATGTAGCATGCCAAAGTTTGTGCTATTGCCATTGAGAATGCATTGGGCGTTTAAGTTAAATAACTCAGAAACTACAAAACATTTCAAAGTAAAAAGTTCCAGCATGTGTCTCCACAGTAAGCTGAATTTTACAAAGTGTGAATGGAGTTTCTAGGTGAAAGTGATTTTTTTAAGTGCCACTATCTGCCTATAAATGTCTCAAATTTGAAAGCACTATATTTCTAAAACTATGAAACATTTAAAAGATTCCTTTTCAGGCACACATGTCCACCGTAGGATGAACCTAAATAGGTTTGAATGGGGTTTCTAGTTGTATGTATGTATGACTAGTAGTGGGTGAAACGTTACAATGGTAATATGTTGTAAAACAATGAGTAATGGTAATATTTAGTGGTTTTGACTTTTACAAAAAATAAAAATAATAATATAATATAATAATTCTTCTTAACCGTGCACTTGCACGACAGCAAACCTATTTATGGGGAACATTCACCAAAAGCAGCTGATCTAAAACTCACAAGCTGTCATGATGTTGTGCAGCCTATATATTTTGGTTATTTGATTTTATATAGTGCTTAAATTAGTCCTTTAATGCAGACCGATACAAATAAGGCAACATAAACCCATAATAATTGAATAAATCTGGAAAACATAATTGGTTTGTGATCAGTTTGACTGCTTAATGAACAGTAAAGACATCAGGATTAGGTTAAACCTGGCTGTTAGCCTGCTCCGGAGCAGGCTAAGTCCAAAGCATTAGTTTCCATGGTAACTAATGTAGCATCACTTTCATGAAACCGAATCAAGCCTCAACATATCCAGGTTAACTGGTTAAATTAATCTGGCAAGATCAACCAGCTTTCATGAAACCGGTTAATCACTGATCCAGGATATATTAAGCCAGGATATGTGTTAAAGCCCGGCTTAATCTCTAATCCAAGTTTTGTGGAACGGGCCCCTGGTGGAAGGATTGTTTTGTTGTGTTTTCCTTTTCCTTTCCTCCTGGCCTACTGTTTGAAATGTTTAAAATCTTGAACCAGGCTAGTTTTGCAGAGTTGATGGGGTACTATTAATTGACACATATAGCATTTATTAAGTATCACACTTGTGTATTGTGAAGTGAGGGGGCGCTATTATCGTCATACATGTTCAATCATACATCACATTCCGTGCTCAGCCAATCAGCTGAGTACATTCCGTGCTCATAAGGCTGTGCATAGGAAGGGCTAGCGCCCCTCAAAAATGGAGATACGAGGTTTCTGCTCCAAACTAGTAGCAACAACTGTTATGGTTTGTTGAAAAGCATCCTGCACACCTGTGAGCTGAATAACACCACAGGGCCTCATTTGCATTTGTATTGGATTATAATTTATTCTTCCACTGGTTGTTGTGGTTTCCACATTTAGAGCCTGTTTCATTGATCCTGTGGTTGTTTGCTTTATAGCAACACAGACATCGAGTTAAGTCTGTTCTTTTACTAGCTAGTTTATTATTTTAATTGTGTTATTTTAATGTTTCATTATTTATTTTAAATAGATCAAAGGGGGAAATGTGGGGCTTGTCTTCTGCAATTAAAATTAATTGCAGTAAGAAGGACCGCTGCTATATCTTCATTGACTGCCAAGAACGTCTAGAGACATCCTATTAAATCCAACACTTCACTGCCAAAAACGTATATAGATGTTCAATGGTCTTTTCAGTGGTTTATGATGGGGTCGTGCTCTTAACGCCAACGTATGAACATAGACTGTAAAAAATATGGACAAAGCGTTCCCCGGGTCTAACATGAACGTAAAATGAAGCCTGTAATGATATGCTAATTCCTGATGTAAGTCGCCATCTTTTGGTACCAGCTGGCCATTGGCTGGCTCCGTTTTGTACCAGCTGGTCATTGACTCTTGAGTGGGAGGGGAATCCCGATCATAGACTGTAACGGTAGCCACGCCCCTCAGAACATACGCGACTTTATGGTCATTTTTTTAATTAATGGGACCATAATTTTCCAAAAAGAATATTATGACATTAGAAATGAGACTTTAAACTAGTGACTGGAAGAAGAAAGTATTCATGACCATGTTTATTAAGGTAATACAGTCTAGGTGAAGTTGGGCCAAAATACATGGGCCTCTATGGAGCTATGGGGCTTTTTGGGTCCAGTCCAGCGCCACAACAGGCCATTATATGAACTACCGATTTCAAATGAGGCTTCACGAAATATCTGGCTGACTGCCCCCCTGCGTATGAATGGTTCTAGGTTGCTATGCGACAGATAAAACCGGAAATGAACCAGAAGTGAACATTTGTAAATGTGATAATGGTGAGGCGGATGCCATCCACCTCAACGTTATCACATTTAGAAATGAACCAGAAGTGAACATTTGTAAATGTCATACGGTTGAGGCCTTAGGCCCGCATTTATCAATTGAGTGTAAAATCTGCCCCAAGCCTCGCCCTCGTTTTTTGCGACATGCACAACTGCAATACGACCAAACAACGCATAGTAACCATAGTTACACGATGAAAAAAGCAAATTTCCCCCGCCTCACAACCCCCCCCCCCCCCCCCCCCCCCTCATACACATACACATACACAGACGCATGCACGCACACGCAACTTGCAAGCCCAACTGGTGTGTTGTATCTTAAATATATAAAGAACGAACACCTACATGAATTAAATAAAGCTATAGGCCTACCCTGTCTGTTTCTCCTCTCGCCTCGCTTGCCTTTCTGGTTAGTAAACCACAGCATGCAAGCCGCCTTTGTTTTAAATGCCCCCCCCCCCCATGCTCATTTGATCCACGCTACACGCCTGCTGTGTGTTGTTAGTTGTACTGTTGTAGCCTGTATTACATTATTAAAGTCTTTATTCATTTAATATACAACAAGATATATTAGTGAACGAAAACCTGAACCTGTGAACCATGAATTAAATAACAAATAGTTGCGCACACACGCTGCTGTTTTGCAAATAGGTGCATCTCCTCCCTCCTGTCCTGTCTGTCTGTCTCTATCACTGTGGTCCGTCCGTGACACCGTGGTCGGTGACCAACTGACCATGCACGTTCGACAGTCTATTTAGATTGCCTCGCAGTCGCTAGTCGCTGCAGTGGCTGGGCTGTCAACTGTCAATTATATGAATGTGCAGCCAAAACCGTAGCCTCATGTGGCACTCACTGGCACTGGTGGTGGTGGGCTGGCTGGGTTAGCCTATAGCCTACCTATCTTGGTTCCCACTTGCGCTAGCAGCACGGTACATTTGGCATTTGAGCGAAGCGTCGGGTTTATTAAACGAGGAGGAGATTGCACATACTGTAAGCATCTAACTTGCAACATTGTTTTTAGTTGTGCGATTTTAATTGCTTGCACACTTGGAAATATCCTACCAATTTCATATGACATGCCTTTACAAAATATATTTTTTTCACATGTATTATAAGTTTTATACATTTTAGGAGTGAAAACATATGTTTAGATGCCTGTGACAGCATGTCAGCAGTTCAGACAATGCTGCTCCGCTTGTGTACGACAGAAAAACAGGTGAGGACAAAGCGTACGACAACTCCCGACCTAACGTGATGTTTGTCCTGGCACACATTCAAGTTCAAGGTTTTGCGGAAATGGTAAATACCGTGAAATTGTGGTAATTCCGGCGTGCACCCATATTTTGGCATACGCCGAGTTGATAAATGAGGGCCTTTAGAGTATAAATATAATAGAGACATCACCGAGAGGAAACCCTGAGGCGAAATGGACATAGTGGCCGAATGGTGAAAGGACCTTTCTGTGTGGAGTTTGCATGTTCTCCCTGTGTCCCCTAGGGTAGGTAGGTACCCTCACAAAAAACATGCAGTTATCCAGGTCTCTATACTACCTCCCCCTGCCCAGCCTGGGGGGGGCATTCACTGTTATAAATGCAGATTTCATGTTGGGTAACTTGGGTCAAATTGATAAACTGCGTGAGCCACGCATGTTCTACACGGTTGAATAACGAGCTTGTCCATCGGGTGCAAACGTACAGTAGTCTTCTACCTCTTTCCTCCTACCTGCAGTCCTCCTGTCTTCTTGTTTTATTGTTCTAAATAAATTATTCCATCCGAAAAGTTCCTTAATTCAGCAACAGCTTCCAAGATGCTAACTGAAGTTGTGAAAATGTTTTTTTTTTTTAAAGAAAAAGAAAAACATCCACTCGTGACCAAGGTTATAATAGTTTTGGTTTTTTCATTATAGTTTAGTTTTAGTTAGTTTTGACTTGTTTTTTTCTAATTCAGTTAGTTTTAGTTAGTTTTTAGAGCGGCTTTGCTAGTTTTTATTTTGTTTTTATTTTGTTGAAATGCTTAGTTTTAGTTTAGTTTTAGTTTAGTTATAGTTTAGTTTGAGTTTTCTTTTTCGTACTTTGGTTTATTTGTCAGGTATAGGATTAAAAAAGATCAATAAGTATTGTGTAATAAAACCTAAAAGATATACCATTTAAAAATATAAACTAAAAGTTCAGAAACGTAACTTTGGTCTTTTATTTCTCCACTTTGATGATACCATTTCGTATTGTGTTTTAAATCATTTTAATCGTTGATCGTTGTCACCTGTACAACGAGGTATAGTCTGTATAGATTGTAAGAATCGGGCATTCGTGGAATGAGCAACACTAAAGCTAAACGTGTGGGTAGCGCCCCCAAACAATGTGCCAAAATTGCCACTGGCCCTGTTTCTCCCTGGCTTCAGAATCTCACTGCATTGAGATTGCCTTTAATGATGACAAGTTCTGTTCCATACCAAACCAAGCTGTTGTGGCAAGGGTGAATAAATACCAACCACTTGCCATTTTGGCAAATGTTTTGGCAAATGTGTGCTACCCACACATTTAGCTGTGTTGCTCATTCCACAAATGCCTGATCCTTATATAATAGGCCTATACCCTTCCGAAGTGCTCCGCATATTTTACTATCATCCTTTTCCACAAGGCACTTCCTTGCGTCTCTCTCCCATATTGGACTGTCTCTTTCTTCCAACTTTTCCTGGCAGTGTCCGAGCACGAAAATAGCGTTTGTTCACCACCAAGTGTCACTGTTGCACAGCCTAACACACAGACACACACAGGCCAGGGAGGAGGGCTTACAGTACAGTACAGTACAGTACAGTACAGTACAGTACAGTACAGTACAGTACAGTACAGTACAGTACAGTACAGTACAGTACAGTACCACTCACTTAAGACGGGTCTGATTTTCCAAGTAACATGCAGTCAGTTTCAGGCAGTGCATAATGTAAACAAGCAATGTAAAGTGTGGCTACATGCTGCCGTACGGTGCTGAAAACAGCCATAAAACAGTCGTAAAAAAATGAGGAAATTAATCGAATGAATTTAAAAGGTTTATATTATGAATTTCCGAAATGCATATAAATATTGATAAAAACTACAACTAAGGGTATTTTTTCTATAATTTAAGTTAGTTTTAGATAGTTTTGTGAACACACAATACAGTTTCAGTTTAGTTATCGTTTGTAATTTATTTTTAGTTTTTATTTAGTTTCAGTTAACTCATTTTATTTATTTATTCTAGTTTTCGTTTTTTAGTTAGTTTTAGTTAGCTATTATAACCTTGCTCGTGACTCGACCCATACGCACAGCTGGGTATACAGAGTTGACACGTTGTCTCTCACTCTATCGCCTGTAGTCAATTAAACATCGTTAAGCTTCCCAACGTGTTTAACAAACTACACTACAACAGAAAGTAACATTTTGAATCCTTAAAATGAACTGAAACAACCTAGGAGCAGTGAGTGACATGAGGTGTTGTTTTTTCCTTAGACAATTTAATGCAGACATAGGCCTGTACTTCTGTGAAAATCTTATTTCTTTATTTGCTTTTTAATTGTCATAACTTGCTTTAGGCCTGTCTGTTCATGGGCAGGGTCGGGCCAAGGCATCAGTATTATATTCATATAATTAGACTGTATATTGTGATTTTACATATTGTAATTGGCATAAGTGTTATTTTCCTGTTGACAGCTATGTGTGTAATGTCCCTGTGTCCCTGTATCCGAGCACGGAAATAGCATAATTATTGCCACCACCAAGTGTCACTGTTGTGCAGCCTAACACGCAGACAGAGGCCAGGGAGGAGAGCTTGTACAGTACAGTACAGTACAGTACAGTACAGTACAGTACTGGAAAAAAAAAAGATCTATTTCTCAGATAAAAAAATCGCTATCGGGGGGGAAAAAGCTATATCGTGAGTATATCGTTATTGTGATATGAGATTTTGTCATATCGCCCAGACCTACCGGGGATAAGCGAACTGCTCACTTTCCATGCATTGAAGGAAGCCGGAGCTCATTACAACAATACGCAGACCTGTAAGGGTCCATTTGGTTCCATTGTCCCGATACACTTGTTTTGTTTCCGATCCGATCCCGATAACACAATTTCTGTGTAAGCCAATACCGATACCACTAGAGAATAATATTTATAATAATACAAAAAGAAAAGATCTTATTTTGAAGTCCACCGACCGGGAATAGTGTTTATAGCTATCTAGCTATATATCTCGTGTTATGTTTATAGCAGACTCCTCATTCATATGTGCACTTGCAGTTTAGGCAACTCCAAAGCAAACTCCACATGCCCCAACATTTTATTTACCTGCTATAGTGTCAACCCCTTACCCCTGTGTCGGATCTGTAGTTAGACTGGCATATTTGCAGATACCGTTATGACCAAATAAGGGCCGATGCGATACTTTTCCCATACCGATACACTAGGGACATCTCTAATTTGTTCTCTCTCTCGCTCTCTCTCTCTCTCTCTCTCTCTCTCTCTAATGCACTGTATGGAGAGAGAGGTGAGTGACCGGTGGGCAGAGAGAGATAGGGAGAGATGAGTAAGAGGTGGTCAAAGGGTCTAGTAGCTTCAGTCCACTCCTACTCATTTAATTGGTCCCCTCATTTAAATATTCCCCTCAGAATAGGAATGCTGGGGTTCAAGTTGTTGAGGGGCGCTAGCCTCTCCTATATACAGGTTAAATGTTTGTTTTTAGTTAAACAAACATTTAAACGCCATTGACAATGGCCAGACTTTAATGTTTGTGTAGTCGCTAACACAAACATTAAATGCCATTAACAATAAAGAGAGTTTTCTGTTTGTTTTACATCACCTAATCATAGCAACATGAGTTAGACTTTAATATATTAGCGCCCCTCACTTCACACGGGTGTGATTTTCTTTATATACAAATTTGAGGACTCCATCAGATTAACATTCATGTTTCTGTTTCTTCAGAGGGAGGAACATGTGAGGTCATCGCTGCTCACAGATGCTGCAACAAGAATCGCATCGAGGAAAGATCACAGACCGTTAAATGTTCCTGTCTGCCAGGAAAAGTGGCCGGAACGACCCGGAACCGACCGTCATGTGTAGATGGTGAGTAGATATGTAGACCCACCAGAAACGGATCTGTAGAGCCACCTGAAACAGATGCATAGACCCACCAGAAACAGATGTATAGACCCACCAGAAACAGATGTATAGACCCACTAGAAACAGATGTGTAGAACCACCTGAAACAGATCTGTAGATCCATAGTAACACTTGTTCTGTCTTCCTCCTAGCATTCATAGTAACACTTTTTCTCTGCGTCTTTGTCCTAGCTTCCATAGTGATCTTCACCTTGTCTTTGCCCTAGCATCCATAGTGATCTTCACCTTGGCTTTGTCCTAGCATCCATAGTGATCTCCTTGTCTTTAACCCCTTAGCATTCATAGTGATCTTCTCCTTGTCTTTACACCATAGCATCCATAGTGATCTTCTCCTTGTCTTAGCATCCATAGTGAACTTCTCCTTGTCTTTACATCCATAGTGATTTTCTCTTTGGCCCTCATTTATCAACCGTGTGTATGTACGCCAAAATATGGGTGCACGCCGAAATTACCGACATTTTCGGCATTTACCATTTCCGCCAAAGCTTGAAATTGAACTTGACAAAGTTCAAAACTCACATCTGGTCAGGAGCTGTTTGACCAGCTGAGAGGCTGTCACAGGCATCTAAACATATGTTTTCACTCCTAAAATGTATAAAACTAATAATAGCCTACATGTGAAAAAAATATATTTTGTAAAGGCATGTCATATGAAATTGGTAGGATATTACCAAGTGTGCAATCTTATTAAAAACAATGCTTTAAGCCATTTAAATAGTGTTTTGCATTCTGAGCGCATACCGGTAGCCCCCCGACCCCCTCCCCCCCTCTCCTAACTTAATTCCATGACTGGATCGAGAGGCATTTGCAGTGCTGCAGCTTTAGATTTTCTTTTCGCAGATAAGTAAGCCTGGGACCGAGGCTATGCAGCTATAGTCAAGTCTACCAGGCAACTGCAATCTACAGCAATGTCTTTCTCGCGTTACGTCTCGTCCTTTTAATTAAGGATAAACCCGACGCGCTCGAATGCCAATAAATGTGACATATGCCGACAGTGTCGAGGCAGCGCAAAGTGGGGACCGCTTCTTTTTTTTTGTCATATGGAAAATCACGGGTTATCGCCAACTTCACTTCCTAAACTTTAGGCTGCGCAGGGAGGCAATCTAATATACAGTGAGTAATGTCATAAACGTGCATGCAGGTCAGTGACAGAGAGAGACAGACAGAACAGGAGCGGAGGAAAACAGCATTTGTCACGTGCGTGTCCAAACTCATTCCAATGACGTCGTGAGCAATGTTATTTAATTAATGCTTCACATAATCACAGCTTCAGGTTTTCGTTCATTCATCTTGTTGTATATTAAATGAATAAACATTTTAATAATTGCATATACAACTAACACACAGTGACAGTTGCTTGCAATTTGCATGTGCGTGCGTCTGTGTGTGCGTGTGTGTGTGTGTGTGTATGAGAGGGGGGTGTGGCGGTCAGCAAGGCAAGGAAGGCTTGACTTGATGTAACTATGGTTTCCAAGATCATACTGCAGTTGTTCATGTGGCAAAAACGAGGGCGAGGCTTGATTTCATAGGGCGTGCCAGATAGATTTCAGCCGTCACATTTATTAACGTCGGAACGAAATTAAGGAAGGATCAGCTGTTTGCGATCACTTTATAAATGCCGTGGCGACGTGGGTGTACTACGAAACCTACACTCGAATCTGTGGCAGATTTTACACTCAATTGATAAATGAGGGCCTTTGTCTTTACACCATCCATAGTGATCTTCTCTTTGTCTTTAACCCCTTAGCATCCATAGTGATCTTCTCCTTGTCTTAGCATCCATAGTGATCTTCTCCTTGTCTTAGCATCCATAGTGATAGGGAGGTGGTGGTGTGAGATGGAACCGTGTCTGGAGGACGAAGAATGCAAAACGCTGCCTGACAACTCTGGATGGATGTGTTACCATGGCAACAAGATTACAACTACCAGGGTAAGGTTTAACCTCTAATGTACCTAAACCTACTAACCTGATAACCTACCTAATACAGGGTATGCACATGCCTAAAGTGAATGGCAGATCGAGTGGCAAATCGAATGGCAAAGTGAGTGACAAAGTGAGTGTAATGTCGTTTAATTTAATGCAATCAAATACAACTTTTCTGTTTGGATACATGGGATGTCAAGGCCAGAAAGTAGTTTTTTGCCACTCAGTAGGCGTTCCCGCATAACTTCCGGGTTTGATGATGATGTCACACGCATACCCTCTATATAAAACTACCAGGGTAAAACTGAACTAACTCTGGATTAAAACTATCTCTAATGTAACTAACCTATGCTCAGGTCGCTCAATATGAGAGTGAATACCAACAGAAAAGTAAAGGTGATTAATCAACGATTAACAATGACAATAATAACAATAACAGTAATAATAATGTTTCTCCTATAGAACTCACATCCCTTCACAACATCTACATATTGACCATAAAGGTGACCAGCAGCAAGATGAGCTGGACTTACAGGTTAGTGAAATGAACATAATAATTTATTATCATTATTAATGCGCTGGACTCACAGGTTAGTGGAAATGAAAATAATCATTTATTATAATTATTGTTTATTATAGCAGTGACCAATAAAGCTCAATGAAGACTATAATTAATCGTCCATTTGTGCTCCAGTTCAATGGAATGCATGTGATAATAAAAACATATTTAAAACATTGTTTTGATGCTATTATCCTGTAGGAAGTTGTTGACAATTTACGTCATGTGTCATTATTGTTAATGGCGTTTAATGTTTGTCTTTGAACTTTGCACCGTTTGTTTCGCATCACCATTACATCACCTAATCAACATGAGTTAGACTTTAATATATTAGCGCCCCTCACTTCACACAGGTGTGATTTTCTATTAGGCCCGTAAAGAATGAAACAAAGATTTTAGACGTGACCCAGACTACAGTATATCCATCATTCGGCCTGGGGGAAACAAATAAAGATTTCAGTCTATTTCTGCTCTGCTGGGTTTTCTCTGCTTACTAAATAAATGTGTTATATTCACTCATTGGAACGTAACGAAAGACATCCAAACGTACTTTACTTTTAAGGAGTGAATTACATCTTAGTGTGAAAACATGTCAAAATAACCTGTAAAAACTGAAAAACACATCAGTCTGATTTGGACTTTAGTCGTTTGCTGTGAAATAGCAGATGCAGATAGCAGATCACTGAAAATAGCAGATGTACAAGCTCACAGCACGTCCGACAATAGCAGATCTACAAGCTCACAGTGGCGTGTCGAGGCACAGTTTCTGTCGAGGCTTGTTGAGAAAACAGAAAAAGCAGAGAGAACACCTGGTGATGACAAAACTATTTCTGTTTTTATTCACCTTCACTGTCAAGGAGGAAGGAACGGGAACAGCAGGAAAAACACCTGGATGTCTTCTAGAGGCACTTCCCTTCTCATTATGCGAAGAGGACAGATGTCTTCTTTTATATGAGGACAGACAGGACAGATGGCTATCTCACGTGACGATTTTGTAACCCCTATTTTTTCACCTGGTGCCAAATGCCTAAGCTGTAATCCTGGGCGCTACTCTCCCCCTGCCAACCTGGGGAGAGCCCTGAACTGAGCTCATGCTTCCTTCAATGCACGAGGAGTGAGCAGCTTCTTATCACCTTACAGGTGGGGAGTTTCCCCAGTTGGACGTATCGTGTGGAAGGAACACGCTATTCCAACCAGTTCCTTTCCCCTTCGCCAGGCGCCCCGGCTGACCACGGGGAGGCAGTATAGAGACCAGGATTACTGCATGTTTTTTGTGAGGGTACCTACCATAGGGGACATGGGGAGAACATGCAAACTCCACACAGAAAGGCCCTTTTGCCAACCCCACCTAGGGTATGGGCGCTGATGACGTGGAGGAGAGAACACGCTTCCAGTGCCCACAGCGTCCCCGGCAGGAATCGAACCCAAGGACCTTCTAGCTGTGAGGCGACAGTGCTAATGACTGCACCCCCGAACAGATGTCTTCTTGAGGACAGACAGAGGACAGATGTCTTAAAATATGGGTGTAAACAGCTTAGTGAATCGGACCAATTATGTGGCATAACGGTGTATCCCCCAACATCCACCACTAGCGTAAGCTTTCTGTCTACCGAGCAATCTTCGTTCCTACTCTAACCTATGGTCATAAAGTGTGGGTCATGACCGAAAGAATGAGGTCGTGGATATTAAGTGACCAAAATGACTTTTCTCAGATTGATGGGTGGCTAGCATCTCCATTAGAGATAGTAGGTGTTTCTGGCATCTGGTTAGGATGCCTCTCGGGCGTCTCCCTAGGGAGGTCCTCGATGCATGTTCCACTGGAAGGAGACCCCCAAGCAGACCCCCAAGCAGAACAAGGATGAGTTAGTTAGAGAGTTTATATCTCCAAATTCTGATGGGAATGGTAGAGCTGTTGCCCCCGCGGCATGACTAGGGATAAGCGGTTGAAGATGGATGGATGAATGGATGGATCCACCACTAAACCCAGGGACCCTGCAGGCATAGTGGTGAATCCCCCTACATCTGCCACTAAGGCCCAGGGGCCATGCATGCATTCCTAGACCCTTCATTACATTAAAGTAAATAGACCTCCACAGTCCACAAGACCACATACAGAACCACCAACACCCTCCCACCACATTGGCCTGATGGTCCGTTCCAGTTGGTCAGAAGGTCCCCAGTTCATTAGAACAATAGGAACCATTCCTCTGTTCGTGAGAATACTAGAAACCTACATGTATGGTTAATCCTAACCATAACCTGAAGGGTTGACCAACCTATGGGCCCTCCACCCCCTCCTTCCCTCCCCAGTAGAATGCAGCGGAGATCACTGACGTCACCAAATTTGGAGTTACACCCCTCTGTTATTGGTTTACCGAAATACAAAGTTCACTCCCACTGCTCAGCTCGCTCTGGCTTTTCTTTTTCTCCTTTAAAAACAAAACGCCTGTAGTTTCCGAGGCTACCCTAACCATAACCCATAACACGTTCTGTTTTATGAAACAGAAACTCAACTCACTGACTAAATCAAGGACTTACAACTTTATGTAAAAAAAAATGTAAGAAATGTACAAAGATGTGTTTTTGCTATTGCTGATCGAGGAGAAGGGGGGTAGAAGAGGGCATTTTGAGTCTTGATTCCTCAACCTTTTCCCGATTTGTATTGTATTGTTTTATTTATTTATTAGTATTTATTGTATTGTGTATTTATGTCTGTTTGCCTTTGCTCTACGTTCACACTGGCAACACAAATCTGATGTTTTTTGGTCTATTGTTGAAATCAGATCAACAAAATAAATAGAATAAAACAGTCTTAGCCTGGACACTGGATCTACATGCATGCTGTTACTTTGTTGAGCCGAGTGAGGAATAAGCTCTATGCAGCCAAATTGTAAAGAAATTGGACCTCATCTTATCTTAATTCCTTGTGTGTTACCGATGATACTAATGAAGGTTCTGTTCCATTCTGGTCAAACAAAGTCAGTTAATGATACTTATGAAGGCTCTCTTCCATTCTGGTCAAACAGAGTCAGTTAATGATACTTATGAAGGCTCTGTTCCATTCTGGTCAAACAAGAGTCAGTTAATGATATTTATGAAGGCTCTGTTCCATTCTGGTCAAACAGAGTCAGTTAATGATATTTATGAAGGCTCTGTTCCATTCTGGTCAAACAGAGTCCGGCTGGGTGTGAAATCCTGACAGTGTATGGGTCCATTTTGGTTCCATTTGTACACCGAGATATGGGGGTCTAGTAAGAGGTTTGAGAACCACTGTGCTACACAAACTGGAACAGAGCCTTTATTAGTCAAATTGGCAACACCTATGAAGGAAGTAATTAAGGAAGAGGTCCAATTTCTGTCCAATATGGATATGGTTGCTGTGCATAGAGCATATTCCCCTTTAGGCTAGTGGTTAAGATGTTAGCTTTCTACGTGGGAGACCTGCAGGGTTGGAATCCCGGGTGTGGAACACAACCAATGCAGAGAGGTAGACGATGCCTGAATGAAACCTGACCCTTGAACCACTGACCACCTGACCTCAGCCACGCCTTCGCCATGGCGGAGACAACAAGGTATTTATACTTTACACGTGTTTATAATATAAAGGGGACGGGACTTGTGACTAAATAAGAACTACATTGGACCAGAATTCAGTTTTTTTTTACATACCAACCGACTAGGCTGTCGGTTGCTGCCATGTTGAACTGATATAAGGATGTTTTGCACATGTGGGCTTGTAAATCAAATCACATGTGTGGGTTTGTATGGATTCCTATGTTTTTATTAATCGTTAATGGGATCGAAAAATCGATTATTAAAAACAGTTTAAGGGCCATAAACGTCAAGACGTCTAATTGCCAATTATGTACCGGATGCCACGGACGTCAAGACGTGATCCCTTGGGATTCTTTTTATATTCTCTTATTTTTTATCAATATTTTGAAAATTCCTCTAATCTGGTGTACAGGTGATGACATGCACATTACATGCATAATATAATTACAAATTATTTATTTCTTTATAATGGGAGAATTGGCACTCAAAGCCTAAACTGGTGACCACCAGGTGGCGCTGAAAGAGTTAAATCTAATATATAAATGTTTGTATCTGTTATCTGTTGCAAAGGCTATATTGTCATCCAAACCCTGCCCATAGTAATTACATTTTATAGGATACCATTTATTTTGTTAGCTCAGGCCTATACTGCAGGTGACTCAATGACGAGTACAAGGCTACAGGCCTACCATGTGCCTGCATTATTGGTATTTATGGTAATAGTATCTGTTATCATTAGCCTGATTGAGGCAACATTTATGTGGATGGATAACCTATTTATTTTTCTACAATGATGCTTTTTTATGGTTTATTAAAAAAAAACTAGGATCACATGCAGAGAGACTGTGTAGCACAGAATGCAGATTTCTCAGAAAACTACAGGATCACAGAATGCAGAGAGACTGTAGTGTCTCAGCAAACTATAGGATCACATAGAATGCAGAGAGACAGTGTAGCACAGAATGCAGATTTCTCAGTAAACTACAGGATCACAGAATGCAGAGAGAGTGTAGTGTCTCAGCAAACTATAGGATCACAGAATGCAGATAGAATGTGTAGTGTCTCAGTAAACTATAGAATGCAGAGAGACAGTGTAGTGTCTCAATGAACTATATAATGCAGAGAGACAGTGTCTCAGTAAACTATAGGATCACATAGAATGCAGAGCCATTCCGACGCACTCAATACTAACCTTGTCCCTAACCCTAACTGCACGCAGAAGCCACATAGTCAGAGTGGCGTTGCGTCGGAAAGCCACTTTGTTCCCTTCTCTGGATACGAGTGTCTGATAAATGCCTACATTGTTATCATAAACTGAGTATGGAAACCACCAGTGTCCTAGAGTATTGCATATACTGTACCATACATATTGGAACAGTCACTAACGAAAGTTACAGTTTGCAGGTTTTAGGCTTCAGGAAATAATATTTGTGGTTTTGAATCCTGTAGCATGTTATTCCTCATGATAACAATTCCATCAGGGAATAAAATATAATAAAATAAAGCTTTATTTTTTTTATCCTTGTTGAGGAAACGCAAACTGCATGGTAAGAATGCTTATAAAATAATTATACAATAAACAAACAATGTATACAGTTAAAATAGACTAGGCTAATAAAATAAAAAACAATGACATAAAATAAATAGAACCAAACACAGGATACATGTAAGAGTTGACATACAAATAATAATAAAGTGGTTAGACTTAAAGGACAACTTTAGTTTTTTTTCAACCAAGGTTCATGTTTTAGGTTGTTATTAGACAAAGTAAAAGGTGAGTGTTGTTTTATTTTCATTTGCTGCTTTCTTTCGTTTTAGCGATTTTAGCAAATACATCCTTTTTTACAAAATGTATTTATTAATATTTACTATAGTCCTACTAGACCCCAATATGACATGTTGCCACAAAAGATCACAGTATCTACTGAATGTGAAGGTAGAGGTACTGGGATGCCATACTGTGTGTAGTAGGCTCAATATGTCACATATGTAATAGATCCTGTGATATTTTCTGGCCAGTTATAATTTCTTGGGGTCTAGTAGGACTAAGTAAATAATACAAAAAAAAAATCACTTTCTTTGTAAAATAAATACATAATTAGGAGTCGGACCATGTTCGAATGCCCCCTGTCAAAAATCACTAAAACGAAAGAAAGCAGCAAATGAAAAAAAATGAACACTCATCTATTACTTTCTCTAATAACAACCTAAAACATGAACCTTGGTTGAAAAAAACTGAAAGTTTTCCAGAATCAATACATACATTATATCAGTGTTACCGTGGTCAACAGTGTCCTCTAGTGGCTTCAGGTAGAATGACAGTACAGTGTCCTCTAGTCTAGTACAGAGGGTCCCAACCACTGTTACTACCACTGGTGGTACTTGAGCCCTCCTCTGGTGGTACACAGAGAAGTCGCCCAAAAAAGGAGAATAAAATATTAGGCTGGCCCAGGCCGTAGCGTAACGGTCTGGGCACCGGACTGGTGATCCAGTCGCGGTGTGCCGCGGGTTCGACTCCCGAACCCGACACGGCCTTTACCGCATGTCATCCCCCCATCTCTCTCCCGTTTCCTGTCAGCCTACTATCTGTCCCTTAAAAAATCAATAAAAGGCGTAAGCCGCAAAAAAATATATATATCAAAAAAAAAAAATATTAGGCTATCCAGCTTAATAGAAGATTTGAGAATTTATAACATTAGAAATATCATCAGTTGTGCTGATTAGTGATTAGTGTTTTATCAGAGCAGCAGCATTATTGGCTTAGGAATGGAACAAAAAGTGCAGTTATTATGGTGGTACAGAATATTATCTGAGGTGGTACTTCAGTAGACTATAAAACTGAAAAACAAAAACTGGGTCGCGGACAGATTTTTATAGGTCCCTTTATTTATTTTCGTTTCCTACATTTTTAAAACATTTTCAAAAAACATTCCCAAAAAAGGGAAGCAAACATTTTCACGAATTAAAAACTAAATTCATTGTTTGTTTTTTTTCTTCAGTAATTTCATGAAGAAATGAATGAAAAATCTAAGAAATCCCATACATTAGATTCTAATGTATGGAATTTCTTACATCTTCTTTGTTTTCTAATGATTAGAAAAGTAGGGCACGTTCGAAAATGTACAATGCAAACTAGGCGAGTGCGCTCCAATGCGGTATTTCCAAACGTTCCCCAAATGTTTAATAAGTAGTGACGGCAGCCGATCTACGGCTCTCACAACATGACGTAAAGCAACACGTTGTGAGAGCGGTAGATCGGCTATTTTCACTCGTTTAGGTCCCTGGGAGACATAACATTTATTTTTTGGGTCACAGGCTAAAAAGGTTTTGGAACCACTGCGCTAGTCGGTGTCCTCAAGTCTAGTCAGGTAGAATGACAGTCTGTCATGTCAGCGTTAACGTGTCACCTGCAAAAGAACACAATGTTGTCAGTTAATTAACCCCTGGTTAATTAGCCCTTTAGCAAGACATTTGTAATGTAGTCTCACCCACACCCAGCCCTGAACCTCCTCACCTTGGTGGTCCTCACTTTGTTCCCAGAGATGCAGGACCAGCCACTGAGGTCCGGGAGAACTCTGCATTCTTCGGAGACCAAACATGGTTCCATCTGACACCAGGACCTCTGGCGTACGATGGACCCTATAACACCATAAACATAGTTCTGACACCAAGACCTCTGATGTACAATGGACCCTAAAATATAATGTTTATAACACTGTAGATATAGCACGTAGCACTCTTTAATGTATACTCATAGCCTCACTGTACAGATAATCTACTGTTGGACAGATATCAGGTTCTTTGCTTGCTTATTATCCTTGATGACTTTCTATATGTATTTGATGTATTACCACGTACTGTTCTAAATTGATCTGGATTAAAGGATCATTTCGTACTAGAAGGCTTTCTCACCTTTAGTTGCAGTTGTTTAGTCCTCAAAAGTGGTCCAGTTGTTATTTTGTGAAAAAAAACAAGCTGCCCTACCCAACCATGTGTTTTTTTCACAAAATAACAACTGGACCACTTTTATGAGGTCTAAACAACTAAAGGTGAGAAAGCCTTCAAGCACGAAATTCTCCTTTAAGAGCTCCTGCTAAATGCCTAAATTGTAACAACCTAAACATTGTTCTGACACCAGAACCTCTGATGTATACGATGGACCCTTTAACATCATAATAAATACTATTATTACGATGGAGCCATTAAAGGGTTAGTTCACATTTTTGGACTTATAGCTGTAGGAAATACTTGCCCTTAATATAGTGTTTGTAAGGTAATAATTGATCGCCTGAGTTCCGTGGTGGGAGTTTTGGTCTGGTTTTGGTTGGGATCTGGACTCTGGGGGCAACTCGTTAAAAATAAATGTATCCACAAAACTATAGCGTAATTTGTATTGTTGACCTGTTTCTACCATATAGAGCAACTTTCACATGGAACTATTTTTTGCCAGGAATAGTTCCATAATTATGACAGTGGGTCCAAAATTGAACGAAAGTTGAGCTACATGGTAGAAATAGGTAAACGATACAAACCACTGTATTAATGGCAAGTGTGTCCTACGCTTTAACTTAAATAAATCTGAACTACGCCTTTAATATAAGTATTACCTTCAACACAGGACGGCACCGCTCTGGTGGTTCCTGCCACCTGTCCAGGTAATCATACATTTGATTCTTATTATTTAATTATATTATATTGAATTACGGTAATTTAAATTATTCTATTCAATTTTGATTTACCTGTCCAGGATAACAGGAACATTTGACAGTTTGAGAACGTTCTTCAATCTTGTTCTTATTGCAGCATCGATGAGCAGCAACCACCTCACATGTTCCTATAAATATAACATACACAACAGTAGTACACAATACTATACATACAGTACTAGTGTTGTAGTCGAGTCCACCTAAAGCAAGTCCAATTAAGTCGAGACCTCAAATTATGAGCGAGACTGACACGAGACTAGCCTCGGTCCCAGGCTTACTCATCTGCGAAGACGAAGAGAAAAGCCTGGTCACAACCTAAGGCAGAGACG
Source organism: Protomyctophum parallelum (assembly GCF_964188405.1). Taxonomy (NCBI): domain Eukaryota; kingdom Metazoa; phylum Chordata; class Actinopteri; order Myctophiformes; family Myctophidae; genus Protomyctophum; species Protomyctophum parallelum. The sequence continues at coordinate 17,491,114 of NC_139705.1, read as the reverse complement.
GTATTGGCGAAAGTGTCGGGCCGGAACATCCGTCAGATGTATTTCCCCTGGATACGATATTTTTTCGACCAATCACAACACACAACTTCCCACAACTTCCGGCCCCCAAAAAATGATACCGTCTACAGCGTAGGTCTTGCACAGCGTGCACGAGACAGAGTAAATGACAATGTGGAGTCGAGACCGCACTCGAGTAGGCTACTACATATGACTACAACACTACATCGATGATCTGCAACCATCTCACATGTTCCTAGACTGTGTGCGCCGCGCAGTCCACGTACCTGTTGTGTTGCTACAGGATCCGGGCTGGATACACAGAGTGACACAGAGCAGCAGCAGAAAGATACTGTTTAACTCCATGATGCCTAAAATAATATAAAGCATTATATTATTTAATACTATTATTTACTATGAGATCCTGCATCTCTTGTCCGTCACACCTCCATATATGGTCATGCGTGACATTACGTGACATCATCAGGGATCTCCATATATGGGCATATGATATATGTAGTCGCGATCCCCCACAGAGATGACCAGTGCCTTGGCAAATGCATCACCAGACCTAGCTGGTGATGCAACTTCTTCGAAACCTCCTTGAGCGTCTCAGAAGAGGGCTCGTGCTTGGTGCAGTACTTGGTAAGGTACTGACTGCATGGTGGCTTGTGACCGGCTTGATGTCCATGTTGGCGCGCCAGCACAGGAAGGCATCTGTCTTAATCGGGTACTTATTCATCAACAGATCATTTCGCACTGGGACATAGACGATGTCAATATATGGCCATATATTGTGACATGCAGTGTCATGATAACCAGGGTGGTTGCCACGACACGAGTCACACTTGCAAACTAACCAAGTTGGTACAACTTGGTACAACTCCATATGTGGAGCTGACTATCCTCACCTGGATCTCCATATATGAAGATCACGACACAGAACTCATCAAACCCTGGATAGCCATATATGGTTTGACATACTGGATCTGCGTACATGATTCCCAGATTAATAGTTCAACTTTACCGCATTAAGATTAAGAAGTTATGTTGTTTCAGCGTGACCTCACCCTCGTTTCTCTTCCTCAGGGCGTCTTACTGGTACAAATACTGTTTTACCTCCATGTTACCTGAAATATAATATTTATACTGTTTTCCTCCCTGACTGTTATATAAACATATAACATACATACATACATCCTGCCTACAAATGTAAACAGACATATGTAAATGTAAAACATTAAATGTAATATAAAACACTGTAATAACATAAAACAATGTATACTTCATCCTGCCTAAATAGAAATAATTAATGGGTGTCACTCTCACTATCGGTTATTTTAGGCACACAGCTAAGTTTAAATCAGGCATTGCGACGCTAACGTAGGCCTACATTTAGTCCTAGAAGTCGACTAAATCAACTGTAGCTAAAATGTTAAGTGAACTAAAACGTTAAATCACTAAAATATGAAACTTATACATACAAATAACTACACGCACACTCACTGCCCTACCTTCTCTGCTCATATTAGCTCTTGCTCTTGTAAAAAAAAAAATCTAGATGTCATCTTCTTCATACATGCACAACTCCATTTGTTTTCATTCGGTTTAGTTCCTGATGCCGGTTGTTTAAAAAATAAAGAGGGAGAGAGAAAAAACCCATCCACAATTAATCAGCTGCTAACTGCTATCAAAGTGATCTGTTTAATGTAAAATCACACCGTCTTGCTGTCAGGGAGGCGTAACAGCAGCACTGACCTGGACCCTCTGGATGTGACTGTATGCATCTCTCATTAACAACAGTCTTAATCATCAGCCTCTCTTAATCAAGACACAATAAACCATCTGCTACAGAGCCGTGCACTTTCATCAGCATTTAAGAAGCTTAAAGTGTTTATTGAGAACAGCTGTGGCAGTTTGTTTTGCTTACTCCGTGAGATGACGACAGTAGCACCATGGACAGTGAAGATGTGGAACACATGCCAGCTCCATCTGGCATTACATGAAGATATGGTTGAACGTGGATGAAGCTTAATTGTATCAATACTGCAATGTAGAAATACTCTAGTAAAGGTCTGGTAATCAAAATTAATACAACATATTATTATTTCATACAGAAGGATGGTCTTCCTGCTAGGAGGACTGTCGCACCTCCAACGGTGCCCACGGTGGACTATATGCATGGCAGGGGCGTCCTCTTCCCCAGGCCTATAAACCTGACCACATACCAAAAAAGAACGTTTTGCTGGGGACCACCATTCATGGATGTTTCGCCCCTTACCCAGAACATCTCCTGCATGGTGGCGGGCAGGCAGTGAACAGGGATGTCTCCCTGACACCTCCTGCAGCCCAACTCCCCCTCCCCCCAAGTCTTGTTGTTGGGTCACTTGGGGGGTACTTGGGTCACTTGGGTACAAAGGTATTGGCATCGGCGCATCAGTCTGTTGCGGGTTTGAGTTCCAAACCCGACAAACTTTGCTGTGTGTCTTCCCCCCCCCCCCCCCCCCCCCCCCCATCTCGCTCCCCGTTCCCTGTCAACCAATCTGAGAACCCATCGTCAAAAAATAAAGGAATAACAGCGCCCTCTTTTCCTTTCAACAGTCTTGACCTAACCTCGCGTCACCATGCCTTTCCACCTCGGAAGGAAGCCTGGTCTGTGTTACAAAATTGCAGTGTGATCCGGTCGGGAGCAAATTATATCGTACACTCGTACAGTCATGTTGTAGTCATTGTTTTGTAGTCATCAGGCAGGAAATCTCAATCTGAAACTTCCTAAAAATCGGTTTGAGGGGAAGGAAGTTTCAGATTGAGGGTTCCCGACCGGATCACAAAACCGGGAAAAAGAATGTACTTAAGGTACTAAAAGTAATCATTATGCAGAATGTCCCATTTCAAGTTTTCAAACTTGAAATGGGACAAAAATGTATGTTTAGTTACTTTCCACCACTGATCCTTTTAGGAATTCTGCTCCAGGACACATTCCACAGAAAGAATTCACCTGGTGTGGTGTCACACAATAGTCTCTATACCGGTTGGGTCATATCATTTATGAATGGCTTGCTTGCCATGTTTGCTTATTATAAGCGACATTGGGCTTGTTTTTCTGTAAAGTCGCTTGCAAATGTGCGTTGCTGTAGTTCAGTTTTCAAAAAATAAATAAATGTTGAAACATTTCATGTCCCTGGCACTAAATATCTTTCTGATGGGGGTCAGCGGCCAAATGCATATTAATTTAGGGGTCTTTGACATGAAAATGTTTCAGAACCAGTGCTCTAAATCAACAAACAATACAGTTTGATCAATTTATTTCCCTAGTTGCTTCTTTTTGGGCTTGTTTTCGTAGACCTGCTTGCTTGATTATCTCGTGAAATCTGGCAACGTTGTTTCAAAGATCTGAATGCTTTCCCTCTCTCTCTCTCTCTCTCTCTCTCTCTCTCTCTCTCTCTCTCTCTCTCTCTCTCTCTCTCTTTCATTCAAAGCATTCAAAGATTGTGGAAGAGATAGTTTGGCTTCAGAGACTATCACTACAGGCTGTGCATCCAGATGTAAGGTATGACTTGTCTTCACCTTTCTTCTTTTATAGTCTTTACACAAGGATTTAAAGGCTCATTCATAGTCTGGATTCTCGTGACGTCATGTTGTAGTTCGGTGGTCACCCCACCACCGAAGATCCAGACTATGTATGAGCCTTAAGGCCTATTCATACTCCAGTTTTATGTGATGAGGTGATCACCGAAACGTTAGTAAAAACAGAGAAATAGTGTTTAGGTGAGCGGTGAGTCTCTTACCACCGCGGCGTGACTTCATGTTGTAGTTTTCGGTGGTCACCTTATAACCTAAAACTGGAGTATGAATAGGCCTTTATACAGTATGTATTTATTATGGGATTCAGCAACAACAAAGCATATATTCAGCGTCATTGGTGTATTCAAATGAATGGAAAATACAACACACACACACACACAAGCTTCTGTTGTCTGCCTTTAACATGAAGTAAACTCCCCATGTTTATTTGGCATTCGTTCAGTGCATTATAGTCGTTAAATTGTGTACATTTAGTTGTAGGCTTTCAATACATGCTAATAGGCTACTGTATGGAGGGGGGCTTGATAAAGCTGGCAAAGGAAGCTCCATAATATATCAAAGGCAAGAACATATATTTCTACTTTCATTTTGGTGTTCTAAGTTCGGCTAAACCAAAATCATTTACATCATGTGTGTTGTTTATCTCTTTGTGTTCACATGCACGCTGAATCGCTGATACAACGGGACCACAGGGTGGAAACTGCCAAAACTACTACCCGACTTCCCCTATATGTGAAGGCCTTGGAGTTGATGGGATACGGAAACCCAGGACTCCAGTCTACTCTGTGCACCATGTCTCACACCGACGACGTCCTGCAGGGGAGGCTCACACAAAGCGCTGTGTCCTTCGTCGCTCTCTTCACTCGCGACAAAGGCTGCCGTCTTCGAGCGACCGCCGACAAGTATAGAGAGCTGGCCGTCGCTCTCTGCGCGTGTCCCAAATCTCGGACAGGCAGAAAGCTGCCCAGCCTGTGCGTGGCCATGGGAGGTGCGGTCCTGGGCGCGGGCGTCGGCGCGCTTACCGGCGCAATGAGCGGAGCTTGGGGCGGAGTCGTGGCGGCAGCCTGTGAAAAATATTTTACTGATGCAACGGCCTTTGAAAACATTTTTACTGGTGTGATGGGCGCGGCCTGTGTCGGAGTCGTGACGGCGGCCTGTGACACGATGCTCGACGGTATCGGTGCGGTCGACACGATCCATGGTGTTTTCGGTAGCGTCATGGGCGGAGCGGCCGGAGGCGCGGCCATAGGTGCTGTGGGTGGTGCAATCGGCGGTGCGCTCATATCGTCAGGCGGCTCGGTGCAGTGGTACTACCACGCCTCACTGCGCGTGGCCACCATTGCGATTCTGGTCGTAGCGGCTCCGATCAATCTGTGGGCTGAAGCTGCCGAAGCCAGCCACATTGAGTTAATGGAAATCAGGATCGTGCAGGAGTTCCAGGAAACGATCGACCCGCTTGTGAAAGAGCTGGAGGCCGTTAAAACGATCTGTGACTCTTTCCACGATCCTGGTGCCACGGTGCAGGCCATCGCCAGGCGCAGCAGGAACGCTCTGGCTGCCGTCGACAGCACGAAGAGAACTTTCGCTGAATCCACGGCCGGGTCCACGAAACACAAAGACACGTTGGCCGCTGCTCGCTTTGAAAGGTCTGCGAGGCACTGTACGCAAACCATCGAGGAGCTTGAGAAGCTCAGAGAAGAACTTGGAAACTTTTTAGCTTCGATAGAAAGTCAGGTTTAATTTTGCAGCAGTAACTTTAGACGGGTATCACGTGTTTCTGTTCAAATGCAAAACATCTGTGATTATCTGTGAGTATTTAATGTAATTTAATGTATGTAATGAACCCGACCAGGCCCGACCCGACCCGACATTTTAGGGCCGGGTCGGGCCTAAAATCTATGCTAATTAGAGTTAGTTAGTTAGTTGCTTTTTGACACAAATGTATAAACATTGGTTCCAAACAATCCTGTGAATAAAAACTTACAAAATTTACAATACATTAAAATATACAATACACAACACAAAATACCTTTACTCATACAAACAGGAGCTTTCTGTTGCTCCAAAAGTGACAGCCAGGCATGTAGCATACGCAAAGTTTGTCTGTTAGTGACCACAAAAGAGTGAGCTCAAATCAATAAACTGATGTCCATATTTCACTCTGACCACACCCAGTATTTGCTGTTTGTTTTGTACCACACTCACATTGACAGTACATCGTGTTGTTAGAGAGGCTTGTAAGGAAATAAATGTAACTTTACTGTATGAACCAGATGGTACCTTTCATTTTTTTTATTAAAGTTTCAAATGACTTAAATGCAAGGATTTAAATGGCCATCCAAGTGCTCAAAGCAATATGTAGTGCATATTGTAAGGTCAGGTTTTTACCTTTCAAGACTAGAACCCATTTTTGGGTTGTTGTTTTTGAATAAATATTTAAGATTTTAGATTCGGCCTCACATCAGGTCTAAATGGAATAATCACCTCTTAGACACATACCTGACTAACTAAAAAGTGAGCGACACCCTTATGAACAGACCTGAAATCCACCTTTCAAGCAGGCCTAAAGCCAAATTCCAATACCCAAAATCTCGGCCACTCGTTCACTCCCACTCGGTCACTCCAGCATTGGTGACCTGCCGAAATATGTTACCATCTTGTGGACTTCACACAACTTACATGGAGGTCTTTAAATAATGTGGCCTGAATACCGCTAGGTTGAACTCTGCTAATGAACAAACTGCAACGATTTGCATTCGGACACTGACATTATGTGATGTCTACATGATTGTCACATATTTCAGCAGCTCACCAATTTCACCATAACACTGCCATGCTGGAGTGAACGAGTGTGAGTGAGCGAGTGGCCGAGATTTTGGGTATTGGAATCCAATTCATACACCGATGGCAGCGGAAACCATGCAAGGCACCAACCAGCACATCGGGAGCAATTAGGGGTTCAGCATCTTGCTCAAGGACACTTCGACACTAACTCTGGGGGAGCCCGGGTTCGAACTGGCAACCTTACAATTACCATCCAGCCACTATATCCCTGAGCCACTGCTGCCCTACAAGCTCAAAACGCAGCACGTTTTCATTTTTCACACATCTACTGCGTTACACTTAACTCTTGCATTGATAATATTCTAGATTTCCTCAGAACATGAAAAGGGGAATTATATATTTTGTTGCCATTCACAAAATCTTTAGTAACATATATTCTCCCCTGGCAAAACCATGTTATAGTGTGTGTGATGTGTGTGTGTGTGTGTGTGTGTGTGTGTGTGTGTGAGTGTGTGACTGTGTGTGTGTGTGTGTGTGTGTGTGTGTGTGTGTTTTTGTGTGACATAATGTAATAGGTACACGCCTACTATACGCCGGGGAATTACATAATGTTTGTAGGTCATGTTGCTGTTTATATGCTCAGTCAGCAGTGAGTTGGAGTTGGGACTGGCTGGCATGCTGGCTCTGCTCTAGATCGGTTGAACCAGAGGTACAGTAAGTGACTGAGTCTTATTCTTACTTCACATTCTTACGTCACACATTCACAAGACAGAGTACTGTAGTATAAACCTAATGTGTGTCTTAGATTTTAAATACATTAAAAGGTAGAAGTTCATATCCCATTAAATGACCAAAGCAATGGCACATTAAGGTGAATTCTCCTTAAAGCCTTGAATTCATGGAGCTTGTTTAGTTTTGTGGCATTCCTGAGCAAAAAATGCGATGACCGGCAATGGTCCACTTTGCTTTTCAAAGTCCAGTGTCTCTAGGCTCTGACACAAACACCTTGTCCAGGGTTGGTTTTTGCCCCAATCAGTGGTTGCAGGTGCATTTCCTGACAACCTATTTGAGGTCCTGAACCCTGTTTTGATTGTTTTAGATCCTTGAGCAGAGCTACAGTATATACGGTGAGCTGATTGATCCGTTTGTTAGTGTTGTCTTACTAAAGAACTTTAAAGTTTATAGTTTGTTGATTCTGTTTGTCCATACCCTACCTAACAAGTATGCACCATTGATCGGTGTGTAAAGAACATGTGACAGTGTTTGTTCACACTGTCACAGTGTAGGATAGCATATTGAATATTTACCATGTGAATATAACTCTTACAGATGGAGGAACCACCTCGACCAACACTATTTGACTTTCATGGAGTCTCCATGATCAAGTATTTCACTGACAACTGGGACAATTTGCAGAACTTCAAAGCCAGACCAGATGACATCCTGATAGCTACTTATCCAAAAGCAGGTGATGTGTTTGAATATGGGGTGAAAAAGGATCAAAAAGTGGTATCATTGTTTTGATTGTTTGTTCAGTAACAGCAGGGACAGGGTAGTCTGGCTTGGGACTCCCTTTTTGCTGGAAGGAACCCCCCTCACTACATATTGTATAAACTTGTGTTGGAGATTCAACTTTTTCATAGATTTCATAGCTAACTCCCCAAAAATATAGCCAAGCTTGTAGATCTGCTATTTTCAGCTAATGTGCCTAATCACACAAAGATTTGACGGGCCCCCAATGGTTACTCTGAGGACTCCCTTGGGGTCGTGGTCGCCAGGGTGGACTTTTAGATTCATGTTTAGTTATTTAACATTTAATATTAATTAAAAAAATGCACCACGCAGCTCGGAAGGGGGGGGGGCCTGAAATTTTGTCTAGCCCGGGGGCCCTTGGAAGGTTAAATCCGGCCCTAGTGGTCGTGGACACCCTGTAGAAGGTGCCTGTTGTAAATGTTAGATATTTTGACTTCCAGGAACCACATGGGTCTCTTACATCCTTGACCTTCTGCATTTTGGACAGACGTCTCCACAACACCAGACGTCCAAACCTATTTATCTGAGAGTGCCCTTCCTGGAGAGCATTATGCCTCCACGCCCTACAGGTTGGAACAAAAGATCACCTTCACAGAAGGTTATAATTTAAGGACTTTCAAGAAGCTTTTAATACCAACTTGGTACAATTGTCAAATATTTATACATAAGAAAGAGGGAAACTCCAATTCGAAGTGCTCTTCAGAGTGTGGGCACTGGGGGAATATTATTTTGCGCGGTCGCGACCTGAAAGGTTTGGGAATCTTTGACATAAAGTACTGTACAATGATGACATTATTATAGACGTGTGCTTTCTTCAAAAATACATTCATTAAAGGACAACCAATGTTGATATTTTAGGTTATTAGTGGATAAATATGTATATATTGTTTTTGTATATAACATTTTACAACCATTTATAAGGTTGCGAATACAAGCGGCCGAAATGAGTTTTCTTCGACGGGTGGCTGAAGTTCAGTCACACGAGAGAGACTCGGAGTAGAACCGCTGCAGTGAAGGGGGAGGTGACAAACTGACATATTGAGCCTATGACACAGTATGGTAGGCAGCCCCCTAGGTTCCAGTTGTTCATTCAGACACATGGAAAACTACACGGCTCTGTCAGATCTAATTTCCTGGAGTCTAGTAGGGCTTTAGTAAATAATAAAGAAATCACTGTAAAGGTTTGTGCAAAAAATAAATACATATTTAGCCACTTGTTCGAATCGCCCCGCCCCCTGTCAAAAACAGCTAAAATCGTTAAAACGAAAGAAAGCAGCAAATTAAAAAAAATTATAGAATGAAAAATAACAATCTTTTACTTTCTCTAATCACAACCTAAAACATGAACCTTGGTTGAAAAGAAAAAAACTGTTCTTTAAAAACCTTGCATCACTATTTTGAACATTATAGTAAAACATTTTCAGACAATTCAGACATTTAATATTTATTTGCATTGTGGCATGCTGTGAGCTTGTAGTTTGTATATTTTTACGTTTTTGCTTCCTCCTACTTCCACGGTATAATTATATTATAACTCTAGGCACAGTAATCTCTATTAACTCCATTTTAGCCCTTCAAAATATATTTGATGATCCCCATACTGTATACTGTATGCAGTGTGCCAAGTTTGTGCGATGTTTATTTTTGTATTTTGAAATTGTCTGCTTGTGGTCTTCAAAGGAACAGAGCTGGCGGATAACCTGCCAACTTCCCCTCGCCTCATCAAAACCCACCTGCCAGTCCAGTTTGTGCCCAAGTCCTTCTGGGAGCAAAACTGTCGGGTCAGTATGTTTTTAATACAGCACAATACTGCCTCTTCAATGTTGGTATGATGACTTTATACATACATAGGTTTAAGACCATAAGGAAGGAAGGAAGGAAGGAAGGAAGGAAGGAAGGAAGGAAGGAAGGAAGGAAGGAAGGAAGGAAGGAAGGAAGGAAGGAAGGAAGGAAGGAAGGAAGGAAGGAAGGAAGGAAGGAAGGAAGGAAGGAAGGAAGGAAGGAAGGAAGGAAGGAAGGAAGGAAGGAAGGAAGGAAGGAAGGAAGGAAGGAAGGAAGGAAGGAAGGAAGGAAGGAAGGAAGGAAGGAAGGAAGGAAGGAAGGAAGGAAGGAAGGAAGGAAGGAAGGAAGGAAGGAAGGAAGGAAGGAAGGAAGGAAGGAAGGAAGGAAGGAAGGAAGGAAGGAAGGAAGGAAGGAAGGAAGGAAGGAAGGAAGGAAGGAAGGAAGGAAGGAAGGAAGGAAGGAAGGAAGGAAGGAAGGAAGGAAGGAAGGAAGGAAGGAAGGAAGGAAGGAAGGAAGGAAGGAAGGAAGGAAGGAAGGAAGGAAGGAAGGAAGGAAGGAAGGAAGGAAGGAAGGAAGGAAGGAAGGAAGGAAGGAAGGAAGGAAGGAAGGAAGGAAGGAAGGAAGGAAGGAAGGAAGGAAGGAAGGAAGGAAGGAAGGAAGGAAGGAAGGAAGGAAGGAAGGAAGGAAGGAAGGAAGGAAGGAAGGAAGGAAGGAAGGAAGGAAGGAAGGAAGGAAGGAAGGAAGGAAGGAAGGAAGGAAGGAAGGAAGGAAGGAAGGAAGGAAGGAAGGAAGGAAGGAAGGAAGGAAGGAAGGAAGGAAGGAAGGAAGGAAGGAAGGAAGGAAGGAAGGAAGGAAGGAAGGAAGGAAGGAAGGAAGGAAGGAAGGAAGGAAGGAAGGAAGGAAGGAGATTTGTAACCCACACAAAGATGTGAAGGGTGTTTTAATCGTACAGATTTATTAAAGACAAAGTTTGGAAATAGGAGTTTGTGGCCGACGGCGACGATCACGGCAATATACATACAAACAACAACTGACAGTCTAAATTACAATAATGTCTGTGTCTGTGTACACTTTCTTTCTCTTTGTACAGGTGGTCTATGTGGCTCGGAATGCCAAAGACAATGCAGTGTCCTTTTATCACTTTGACTGTATGAACAAGCTGCAGCCAGAGCCAGGACACTGGGACAGCTTTCTGAACAGATTCATGGAGGGAAACAGTGAGTGCAATGAAATAAAGTACCTGAATGTGTAACAGAGGTGATCTGTGATTGTCGGGACTGATTTGTGTGTAATGAGTGGTACGCACCGCTCCAATGACTGGCCGCGTATGTCCATTGTCTGTCTGTCTGTCTGTCCGTTTGGGGAATGAAACGCTGGTTGAGTGGTTGACCTACCTTCAAGTGTCACTGTTGAGCTTCACACTGTGCACTAACTATAGTACAGAACAGTACAGAGTACAGTATAGGAGTACAGAACACTGTACGGTACAGTACAGACTACAGTACAGTAACTATGACAATACAAGGATAGTTGGATAGAAGAGAGTTAATGTTGAGATGGTTTGGAGTGGACACATGCCGAGGATCGAGGGTTACATTATGAGAAGGATGCTGCAGATGGAACTAGGTGCCAGGAAAGAGAACGGGAAAGGCCAAAGAGGAGGTTCATGGATTTGTGACAGAGGACGAAACAGATGATCCGCTGTGGAGACCCCGATGTGAAGTAGCTGAAAGAAGAAAGTGTAACAGAGTGTCTGTGTGGGTGTTGTCATAATCTCTTATTTAGGTTGAAATCATGATATAACTTTATGTTGTGATAATAAGCAGCATTAGCCTCACTGCCTCAGTCATGAATTACATGTCTTCCGTTCCGTGTGCAACACACTGCCGCCGAATGTGACATTTATTACAATGGTAAAGTCGGGGGGGTTGACGACTTTACCATTGTCCAGCGAGTGGGGGAGAAAGGGGGACGGCGGTCGATTTGGCCGACTGGCAGACTGAGTAGGAGTGAATTTTTTTCAGACATGCTAGTGTTAACCAATATTTATTATAGAATGAGAATACAAGTGTCCATATAATATTTTATCTTGGCGTTCGGCTCTGCTACATTTTTCTCCCTGCTCGGCACAATTAAGCTACCATCATTAAGAGCAGGGAGATAGATATACAATAACAACCCCCCATGGGGAACAGAAATAACAGAGCCCACCGGTGGTGCTGGGGTGGTGGTGGGAGAAAACATCACAAAACAACCAGGAACCATATGCAAAAGGAAGACAGGAAGAAGCATGCAGTCTAGGTGAGCTTAAATACCCCGCCCAATTGGTCAGATCACTGCCACATCAGCGAATGACATGTGGGTCTTGCACACACTGAATACACCCATGTAGTAATGCAGGCATGCAGCATATCAACCCCTTGAGTATGTATGTGCCCTTGAGCACAGCATGAAACCCCTCGAGTATATCTGACTGAACTAGCTCCGCAAGCTACGTATCATTTATCCATAATGTGTTTTGCTCTCTTGTTTCAGTGGTGTTTGGATCTTGGTACGATCACGTCAACGGCTGGTGGGAGAAGCAACAGACTCACTCTAAACTTCATTACATGTTCTATGAAGATCTGGTTGAGGTGAGTGAGTTAGTAATAATGAGTGCTTGTTTTCTGACCTATAATTCAATCATCCAACATGTAAACAACTGTAATAATAACTACAGATGTTTATAACCTACAGAATAGGAGAAAGAGTCTGTCTTAATAATCCAATTTGTTGAATATGTTTATTTTTATTGCCTGTTTGTGTCGACAGGATACTGGAGCACAGATAGACAGGCTGTGCTCCTTCCTGGGTTTGTCTACATCGGCTGAAGAGAAGGAGAGAATCACCACAGGCTCTCAGTTTGACAACATGAAGAAGGATAAAATGGCTAACTACTCTACTTTCCCACTTATGGATTTTACTGTATCCCCCTTCATGAGGAAAGGTACAGTGATTCCTCCCCTACTCTTTGATTCAGATTTAGATTGTGTCAAAGCTCTAGACACAGACACAGGATCTGACACGGATTTTGACCTGATGGTCAAGATTCAATTCATTTTGTATTTATTTATACACAGACAGTGACAATGTGTTTGTGTCTGTGATTCTGCAGGAAAGGTTGGTGACTGGAAGAACCACTTCACTGACGCCCAGAGTCAACACTTTGATGAAGACTACAAGACGAAGAAGATGATGAAGAATCCCACTCTACGATTCCGTACTGAACTTTAGGTATTTGTCTGCAGGTTGTGCAACAATGGTGGCTTAATCTACCTGTATGATCCAGTGCTACCATTACAAATACTGGCTTATTTCAAGGCATTTACCCATGGTGTTGCCAAAAAGCCAAAGCTGTATGGTAACTGCATGTGACCATGACTGACTGACAACCCTTGGACTGAATCTGTGAGACTGTGACGATAGACGTATCATAAATGACTTGATAGTCTATGGTTCAATGAGGAATTATTGATTTGAACAAACAAACACAAGGACTTGTTGTTGGAGCCGAGGAAGACTTATTTAAAAGTCTGTGCTCAACTTCAATCACAGTAATGGAGGTATTACAGGAGGTGCTGTATGTTCAGTAGGGGCTGCGCCTCGTGCATGCACATTTTCGTGCAGAAAAGTGGCTTACACTTTCCCTCTCCACACGCATGAGCTAAATAACACAGGCAATTAACCGGGATAAGGTGCCGATACTGTGTGATACAGCATATTTATTAGGCCTAGTAACAGAAATCTGTTCTGATTAAAATTATTATTATTCTTCCCCTCCTGTCCGAAGGGGGGCTGTGTCTGGGGGGAGGGGGTGCTCCAGCCACCCAGCACCCCTACTTCCCTCAGCCACATACATTAGGATATTTGCTATTGTGATATGGCATAAGTGTTATATAAAAATATAAAGATCGGATCGGGAAAGATCGGTATCGGTATGTCTCAAAATCAAATGATCGGAATCGGACCAGGAGCAAAAGAACGTGACTGGGACATCCCTACTAATACACTATTATATCACTCATTTTCTATCCTCTCTTGACTATTCTGTTTTTAATTGTAATTAAATTCCATTGTGTTAATTTTGCACTTTGTCTCTTAATGGTCTTAATGTTTTGTGTAAGGTGTTTTGAATTGCTTAGACCAGAGGTTCTCAAACATCTTTGGCTTAGGTCACCCCTATAAATAAGTAATTTACTTACTTATGAATAACATTTTCATCCACGGCATCACCTGAATTCTGAATTCCATTGTTACTTTATAGCCCCTTTTGTCATATAGAGGTTATGCGCATGTATAAATCGAGGGGAAAAGTGAATTTAACGTTGTTTAACGTCTGTTGATGCAATCAGATTTTTTTCTGTCTGGATGTATGGGCTGTCAAGGCCAGAAAGTATTTTTTGCCACTCGGTAGGCGGATGGATGGATGGGTTGTTGCACCGTCCTCTTAGGCTAATTGAGTCTTAGCCATGTTTTTGTTTAAAAACCGTCTTGTCTTGTCTCAAAGTTGAAAAGAGTAGCTATGATATGAAAGCCTTACGTGAAAGCTGCAATAAGCTAACCTAGGATTACCTCGGTGAGACGTACAGAACACCCACGTGGGTAGGGGAGATATTGCGTTTTGTGTTGCAGGCACTACGACTTCTGAATGAATGGTGGTCCAAAGATAGGCTACAGCTACAGTATGTCGCAAAGTAAACTGGAGGTTATTTTGTTTCCATTCGAACAGACTGAAAATAAATGTTATACTTTTAAATGTTAAATGTTAAACTTGGCTTAAACCCCAGCCTTCCTTTTCTGGGGGCGAACATTCACCAAAAATACAGATCTACAAGCTCACAATTTGCGTCTGAGCTCCAGAAAACTATGACTGGGGGTGCTATGAGGGGGCTGGCTATTTAGAGCGAGGGCTAATGAATTTTGGTTTAGTAGCCTAAAGACGCCTCTAAGGCCCCCCCTGCCCTTGACCCATCCCTGCTTGTAGATCGGCTGTTTTTGGTGAAGAGACTTGGGGCCCTATTTTCGCTAGGCCTTAACCTTTTACATAACCTTCAAAATAGTAATAAATAAATAAATAAGAAGTAAATAAGTTTAGGAATAAGGGCACTGATGAAAACGGGTCCCCATTTTGTACTGTACGCTGAAAAAGAACGCACCAAGTACAGTTTAACTCAGATCCCTTTTACGAAGTATATAGAGGTATTGTGTGATGTCAAGGCACTCTATGGGTGCCATGGCACCCTTTTTGAGAAGCTCTGCCCTAGTCATTGAAATGTTCTACACAAATAAAGCCCCTGAACCAAGGAGAAACTTGTGCGCTGTCCAGTGAATGTTAAGTGGATCCAGTCATTTGGTTAGGGGTCTGGGGCCCACCGATTAAGAATAAATGAATCCACCAAACTAGTGTCAGTTGTATTGTTGACAAATTTCAACTATAGTCAAACTTTTGTTCAACTTTGACCCCTCTAACACATTGTTTTGTGTCCACAGTATCACTACGCCAGCAGCTGCACAAAACTGTGTGTGTGTGTGTGTGTGTGTGTGTGTGTGTGTGTGTGTAACTGTGTGTGCGTGTGTGTGCACGCGTGTGTGTGTGTCTCTCTCTCTGTCATAATGGTACACGCCTACTAGTCCTATCAGGAAATTACATAATGTCACTGAGTTGGCATGTTGTTGCTCAGTCAGCAGTGAGTTGGAGTTGAGACCGGCTCTGCTCTAGATCTGTTGAAACCACGTACAGTAAGTGAGTTTTATTCTTATGACTTCACATTCACACGACAGAATATTTTGAAATTAGTTACTAGGTAGAACTTCATATCCCAAGAAATGACCAAAGCATGCAATGTTGCACATAGTGTGGTAAATTATCCTCCTTAAGTTCTATTGTTCTTAAAGGAGTAGTTCACCCTTGCACACCCCATGAAGCCTTTAATTCATGGAGTTTTACTGAGCCAATAATTATGAAAACGTCTCCATGAATTCAAGGCTTTATGGGATGTGTAATTGTTTTTTTTTTTAAGATAACTTGAGGGCTACATTGGGCTTTTTGTGGAATGTGAGAGTTACCTCCCCCTCCCCCCGAGCCCAGGCATGTGGTTCCTGTCAGATCACGTACACTGTACACATGGGAGATTGGGATAACATCGAAAAGGGGAAGGACCCGCCCCTGAGGTTCCGTGAGGAAAGGAAAACAATCCTCAACACATTCCAAATGAAATGCTCCCGCTTAACGCAGGCTATGCTGTCAGATTCTTCATTGTTTCTGCACTATATCTTTAATAATTATGGTCCTTAAACATATGGCAGCAAAAGGTATGCAAAAGTCAAAGATAATTTTGTGCACATTACATTCTGGGACCTTACCTTTTAGCTTATAGAAACGGTACATTCATTATACTCTTGAAACGGGTAGAAATTGGATAGAAATTGTTAAATGATTATGCGACTTGGAAGAAATTGAAAATGAAATCCATCTTCCATCCCAATGCACCTGATTGGCACCTGTGGCAGTTCACCCTTCCACTGACTATAGACGAATTCAGAAATGGGTCTCATGGTCACAGCTAGCTTATGTATTTCCTGTAGGTGGAGCCGACATAGCAGCGGTTTAAACCCTCTTCTACTACAGTGAATGGTAGAGCAACTGATGTTAGTCTGCCTCAAACGTTACTCTTTCACCTGTTCATCACCTGATCATACTTTATATACCTCATACTTTAAATGCTTAATATGAGGTATAAAGTACGGCAACCTTGTGTTCATAAAACAGAAAGATTGGGTATTGGGTAAAACATCTTTCAGGACCTTTCACTGCTTCGTCTCAAGTCTCAACCATTACTCTATGGCTCTGGTCTCAGCCACTGCGGTGGATATTTTGACATTCCGTTTTGTTTTAGTTTTTTGAATGTTGCCACTACTGTTGGAGCAGCCATAAAATACACAGGTTCATCCCGATGTTCTGGGCATCTTTGTAATGTTAGTGTTAGTAAAAAGCAGGTAAAAGAGTAACGTTTGAGGCAGACTAACATCAGTCACTCTACCATTCACTGTAGTGGAAGAGGTGCAGGCTTAAACCGCAGCTATGTCTGCTCCGCCTACAGGAAATACATAAGCTGCGACAATGAGACCCGTTTCTGAACATTGACAACCTGTAATAATAATGACTTTATATATAGTTATAGTTTGATGATTATTGATTAATTGACTCCAGTGTAAGGAGCATATCAACTGTTCAATTTAGGTTTGGTATGGCCCAGTGGGAGGGGCTTAGCCTATTTAAGTAGGGCAGTGCAGAGCCATCTCAGTTCAGTTTATTTATTTTGGTCATTAAAAACAGATTAATACAGTGCCTGCTTTGTTTGTTTTTTTTGCAAAATAAATATTGACCAAAAACGTGTAGGCTGAAGCCTAAGCTTATTGTGCCTACCCTTCTAACATATAAATGGCTTTCATAGGTGAAATAATAATAATAATCTTCATCTAATAGAATAGTTATTCTATTGAGATATTGAGGGGGCAGAAACTGAGCGCTGGAGCGCTGTTCATGCAGCCTGAACTGAGACAAGCTGGAGTTGGAACTACATTGTTTTCAACGAGGGCGGTGCAAATAAGAGCTATTTTAAGCATGTGTGCAACATGACAACTGTTTTAAAGTATTGTACAGAAACAACTAGTCTAGTTAATGTTCATGTTGTACTACAAAACCATCTCAAATAAAGGGATTTAAGATCATTAAAGCTGGGCTATTGCCTGAGTCCAATGCATTTCTGCCTACTTCCGGTCCAGGACTCAATAGAGTCCTGGACCGGACTCCAGGTCCTAGTCTATCTAGGAGAGCCGCCATTGGACTGGCCCCATGAAGTGAACGCAGTTTGCGTAACTCTGTCTATATCTAAGGCTCTGGGGCTGTGGCAGTCGAGGTATGACTGTTGAGGTGAGAAGACCCAGGGTCTCAAGCTCTCAAGTATTGTAAATACTTCTGTCAGTGCCGTCTCTATAGCAATACACACTGCACGTAGGGCAACACGCCAAGGGGGGCAACAAAATGTGCCAAAAAGTGCCAAGCCAACCCTCATAATTACAATTTTCTCTGCACGCACGCACGCATGCACACGCACACACACATTCCCTAGTAGGCCCGCCTGACTACAGGGTCTGAGACAACTTCTACTGTACATTATGTTGGTTTGTCTACTGTTGAGTATCACTCAGACAGACCCTGTTAAGTCCACTCCCACAAGGAAACTATCCTTGTGGTCATTGTGCCCAGTGTGGAAATACACATAAGACCTCCTTTTTTAACCATCCTCATACTGGCAAGAATTTCAAGATCAATAACATTATTACTTGTGTGTCAACCCATGTGGTGTATATGATCAAATGTCCCTGTGGTTTAGCATACATAGGCAAAACTACTAGACAGTTAAAACAGAGAATGAGTGAACATAAGAGTTTGATCAGAAGAAACGACCGTGAATACCCTGTTGCAGTGCATTTCAATGACCTTAAACATGACATCTCTACTTTCCGCTTTATTGGTATAGAACAAGTCAAACTTCCAAGAAGAGGTGGTAACCACGATGCCCTTTTAAAACAACGTGAGGCCTACTGGATCCACACTCTACAAACCTTACACCCCAAAGGGCTTAATGATGAACTACTATTGAATGTTATGCTATAGAAAATGTTGATCTGAACTTCTTGTCCAGCCGGTACTATAGGCACTTTAGGTGCAATTTTTATTATATTTTTTTCTTATTCTTTTCCACTCTTTCGGACAGAGTAGGATCTTACATTTGACATTTATTTGCTTATTTTACTGTATGTCTTCCTTGTATGTTGTATGGCATGACATTTATGTATAATTCTTTTCCCCTGTATTATTGTAAACTGTTATTTTCAATGATATATATGAGGAATGTTCACAGAAACACTGCACCTTCAAGTCACGTGACAAGGTTCTTCACAGCTGTTATCTGTTTGGATAAATTCGATTCGATAAATTTGATTGGTTGTTTACACTTCCTGAAATGTATTTAGTGACAATGTCAGCCCATTCTTGAATTAAGCCTGAGGAAGGTCGCGAGACCGAAACGTTGCTCAATTATTAAAATTGCTCTGAACTAGCAAGTGGCAGTGTGCGGATGTTCCTTCTTCCACATTGTCTACTGTTGAGTGAGAAAGCAACTGTGAGCTCAAAATACAAACTCTTACAGATGGAGAAACCACCTCGACCGACACTGTTTGACTTCCACGGAGTCTCCATGATCGACATATTCACGTCCAACTGGGACAATGTGCAGAACTTCAAGGCCAGACCAGATGACATCCTGATAGCTACTTATCCAAAAGCAGGTGACGTGTTTGTGAATATGCATGCATGGAGCTTGATTTCCATCACTCCCAATTGCACTTCTCCAGTAGGCTATGTAGCGTTCAGTTTCCTGATTGCATCAAATGAAACGTGTATTTTATGTTTGCTATCACTGAGCTGGAGAGACCTCTGCTACTTTAAATAAATAGACATAATAAAGACATTTAACCGAGAGAGACAGTGTACACAAACGGAAGATTGTAGGCTACTCTGCTGTCGAGTATGTTAATGAATTAACTTTGTGTAAGCTATATTATTATGACTGACACATGTGACACATATACTGTATGTTGTGTATTTACAGGAACCACATGGGTCTCTTACATCCTTGACCTTCTGCATTTTGGACGGACGTCTCCAGAACTGCAGACATCCACACCTATTCATGAGAGAGTGCCTTTCCTGGAGATCAACGTGTCTCTGTTTGCTCCAGGTTGGAACAAAATTTCCAAAAGCACAGAAAATACATTTTGTACATCGGAAAAGCTTTTTTGTATATCTCAGCTACATTTTAGCTTTAGCCCCTCAAAATATGTGCTCCCATATATAGTACACTGTATAGAGAGTGCCAAAATTATGTTTGTCGTGTTTTGTATTTTGAAATGTGTGTTTTCTGCTTGTGGTCTTCAAAGGAACAGAGCTGGCAGATAAGCTGCCAACTTCCCCTCGCCTCATCAAAACCCACCTGCCAGTCCAGTTTGTGCCCAAGTCCTTCTGGGAGCAAAACTGCAGGGTCAGTATGTTTTTAATACAACACAATACTGCCTCTTCAAAGTTTGTCAGATACTTGCATGTGTCATTATATTATCATCACTTTACCCACATACAGCTTAAGTGGAGTTAGGAGGTTTTTGACCATTAATGTGGAGGTGATTGTTTTGTACATCATTGAATGACCAAGTCAGACGAAAAGGAAAAATCACACCTGTGTGAACTGAGCGGTGCAACTATGCTGTTATTATTATAGGTACTGTATTGAACTCTAGTGCAAACCCCAGGTCACACAGAGCTAGCCTAACAGTGCCATGCCAGGTCACAGATCGCTACTGCAACTGTCCATGCTGAAACGGACATACATACACACACAGTCACACACATTTCGATTTCTTTATTTGAATCCACAAATTACAATAAATTTTACAAGGAAACAAATATAACGGGGTTGACAGTTTGGGTGCGTTCGGAAATGCGCCCTGAATGCACTGGTGTGCTCTCTTGTCGTTCGTTTATTCAGTGCACTCGATGCGTTGTCGTCCTAAAATCCAGTGCGCTGCACACCGGGTGTGCCGAGTGCCCGCACTGAGCGACCCTACCCTGCATGTTCACTTAAGGATACACATAGCACCTCCAAAACAGAACAGTATTTGGCAAGTTGTTTGGCTTTGCTTTTTGTCATGCCAGCTATTCTTAGGCCACTCATGGTCAGTTTATGCACATGGCCCAGGCTTCCGAATGACAGTATGGCAAATCTACATCGATACCCCAGGTTTGTTATACTTCCAAGTAATGGTTGATAAAGGTTGAATCACACACACGCACACACAGCATGCGTATTGGAGCGGCTATAGGCACCGCTCAAAAACCTGAGTTGGAGTTAGGAGGTTTGACTGACAGCTTGAGGATCCAATGGAGTTAGGAGGTTCAGTGCTTTTATAATACTTATCATTGGTCCAATATCTGTAAAACCCACACACAGACGAAGAAGAAGGGTGTTTAATAGCACTGATAATATAAAAAATTGAAAATTGGTGGTTTGCACCTGACAGCGACAGTATGTATAGTAACATCACTGTTGAATGCTCAATGTTTCATTTCAGTTCAAACGTCATGATCGCGGCAACCCTATACCTCCAACTGCTAAAACTACAATGTGTATAAACTTTGTTTCTCTCTGTATAGGTGGTCTATGTAGCTCGGAATGCTAAAGACAATGCAGTGTCCTTTTATCACTTCGATCGTATGAACATGGTCGAGCCAGAGCCAGGAAACTGGGACAGCTTCCTGAAGAGATTCATGGAGGGAAAGAGTGAGTGAGTGCCATGCAATAATAAAGTACCTGAATGTGAGAGGGTCGACAGTCTGTGATTTATATTTTGTGACAGTCTGGTATACCAGTAGGAGTGCGAGGTATGATTAATAAGGCGGTAGCCATGCTCCACACTAGCTTGGAAACTATATAGGGTGACCATATGTATCCCTTTGCGTGGGACAGTCCCTCATTTCCAAGGTTTAATAACAAAATGAGTAGTATTAGGCCTATATGCTCAAATATGACATCATGGCATTTAGTAGCAACTTAGGTAATGTATTGCTAACCCCATCCCGTCCCACTGTCCCACTTGTCTCACACAAGCGATACTTCTGTCCCTAAAATTTTGGATCTGGTCACCCTATTGGAAATGGTGGCACTGACGAAGATTAGAGGACGCCACAATTCTAATTAGGCAGGACAAGTCAAGATGAGAAATTACTACAATAGAGAGTCAGCCCAGGTTAGAAGGTTTGGGCATAAAGCAAAGAGAGGCGAGATTGAGATGGTTTGGACGTGTGCAGATGAGGGCTACGTTGTGAGAATAATACTGCAGGTGGACCGTGGAACCAACTATCAGGTAAGAGGAAGGCCAAGTCCCGACCCACTGTAATCTATGTGGGTGTATTCTACTCTAGCTTTGTTTAGTTATCCATTTGTGTTGTATTCTCGTTTCAGTGGTGTTTGGATCTTGGTATGATCATGTCAACGGCTGGTGGGAGAAGCAACAGATTCACTCTAAACTCCACTACATGTTCTATGAAGATCTGATTGAGGTGAGTGAGTGAATGATAATTACAGATGTTTAATTATAACCTACTGTATAGGAGTAAGAATCTGCACAGAGCACCTTCAAGTGCGTTATGCACACTAGGACCAACAGACAAACTGGCCATTGTTTCAGCCTCTCCCAAATTCCATTCCATCTCACAGTTCTAGTTACACACTCTAGTCAATACCCCCCACCCAAACTCTGCCTCCCCCCACCCCCCTATCCTTTTTTCTTTTCTTTTCTGAAGATGCAAGTAGGCCGGGCGCAGCGCACGCTTGCGACCAGCAGCAATAACTTTGGTTTGACTGATGTATTTATATGTGTTTCAAGCCTTATGACCTGCTGTAAAACCTTTTGCCCTTCGGGGACACTAATAAACAACCTTGAACCTTAGTTACACACTCACCTGTGGCCAATATTATTATTATTGCCTGTTTGTTCTTGACAGGATACTGGAGTGCAGATAGACAGGCTGTGCTCCTTCCTGGGTTTGTCTCCATCGGCTGAAGAGAAGGAGAGAATCACCACAGGCTCTCAGTTTGACAACATGAAGAAGGATAAAATGGCCAACTACTCTACTGTTACAGTTATGGATTTTAACATATCGCCCTTCATGAGGAAAGGTACAGCGATTCATCCCACTTATGACAAACCTTTCTTATGGTAATCTGTGCTCGAAATGTAAATGTGAATGCAACGTTTGTTTGTTTGTTTGGTCGTTCATTCATTCATTCAACTTTATTTAAAATTCTGATCATTGAGGCAGATCAATGTCATTTACACTGATGCACATATAAATAACATAAAAACAACAACAAAAGACATATGTTGATAATGACATCAATCAGTTAACAGTCCTAAAATGGCCAATAAAACAAAAATACATCTCATGGATGCACCTGGGACGTATCCTCAGTAATGTATCCCAAGGTCATCAGGGTTTTGGGTCTCCCAACATCATACCCCTCACTCAGGTGAACCAGCCGGGGTGATCAAGTCCTGACTTACGTCCCAGTAGCTACCCTCGATCAGTCCCATTAGATGCTAGATATCATGTTGGGTGGTAACCTCCACATTCTCCACACACTCCATATTCTTTTTTTATTTTAAAGATCAACACACTTATCTCTTTTCAGATATTTCCCCCCCTGCTTATACTGTAGGGACACAGTTTAACCGAAGAAACATATTAGATCTTGTGCCTAAATTAGATCCACAGGTTTTTCTTTTTCATGAAAATGAACAGTTTTGGACATGGTTTCTATATGTTTGTGTCTGTGATTACGCAGGAAAGGTTGGTGACTGGAAGAACCACTTCACTGAGGCCCAGAGTCAACACTTTGATGAAGACTACAAGACGAAGATGATGAAGAATCCCACTCTACGATTCCGTCCTGAACTTTAGAAGCTTCGGCGTGGGTGCAGGTTGTGCAACAATAGTGGCTTAATGGTAATCCTTATCCTTGTACTACAATACTACCTGGCTTATTTCAATGTGTTTTTGTGTGGCCAAAAAGCCAAAGCTGTATTGTAAATGCATGTGACCATGACAGCCGTTGGACTGAATCTGTGATGATAGACGTATCATAAATGACTTGGACTATAGTCTCTGGTCCAATACAAACACAAGCTGTTTTGATTTCAAAGTCAGCATCAATCACAGTAATGGTTAAAACCACAATGCACACCTGACGTCTTGGTGTAGTCATGGATTCAGAGAATTTGAACAGCCTAGTTTAATATCATTACATGGTCATCCTTCTGTTACCTCAAAGGAATAGATAGTTAACCCAAAACATGACTTATTTTCTATCAATTACACACCCCATCCATACAGCCTTCATGGAGATGTTTTTGATTTTTGTCGCATTCCTGAACCAATAGGAGACCCCCACTGACCAGCCACCCGCTCATCAAATTATTGGCTCAGGAATGTGACAACAACATCGAAATCTCCATGAATTCAAGACTACATGGGATGAGTAATTTATATCGAATATAGATAGAAAAGTTATTTTGATGAACTATACTCCTCTAACAATACATCAAGGACAGTCCTTGATAAGGCAGTAGGATTTGGATAAATGTGTGTCCATGCATTCATTTTCAGTAGACTTTATGGTGTCTTTACAGCAGGTCTTACAAATAATAACGATCAGAACGAAGTTGCTATAGTCCCGACGGTCCTTACCAATACCATGTGAATTCAGGATATAGGCATGGGAATTTCTAAGATATTTCAAATTTAGAGGGCTTATATTTCAAACTATTTGACACTACGCTACTAACTAACTACAACTGTAGAACCACCAAGCCAACATCATTAATCGTACAAAAATAATCTCTCTGCACCTAGCCGACCAGCTTGAATAAAAGCTCTGCCCTGATTTGCCAACCTCATTCAAAGTAGTTACTGACACTTTCCTATAATTTAATAAGTAGTTATAGTTATTATATAGTTGTCTATGCATTCCATGGGTTTTGGGGGATTTACACAGCCAAACACCCCTACAATGTTCTCCTGCCCCCTCGTGGGCTGGTTATGCAGCCCCTGCGTATTGTATTACTCCTGTTCTCAAAATGTTACACTGGCTCCCTGTCAAAGAATTAATTTCAAAATCATACTCAATATTTAAATATATTTTTATATAATGGGCCATGTTTTTATAAAGCATTTAACAATGGATGATGTAAGGGCAAAATGCATGCCTGATCTTTTATGCGCCATACTGCATCTGGCGCAAACTCTCATAACTGCGGTTTGCTGCAACTCTGTTCTTAACAAAACTGAGTTTTGCCACTTTTTTATTATAGTTTCTATTTCATCTTGTTTTCTATTCTCTTAACAAATATCAGTTTTTAATTGTAATTCAATTCCAATGTCATTTTTTATAATGTGTTAACTTTGCACTTGTCTTTTAATGTTTTAATGTTTTGTGTTGTAAGTATTTTGTATTGTCTTATTGCTAAATAATAAACACTCAACCAGTGGTGGAAAAAGTACTCGGTGCTCACATTTGTTTTACCCAAGTAAAATGAAGAAATAAGAAAGTAAAAGTCTGGTGTTCAAAATGTACTCGAGTAAGAGTACAAAAGTATTGGCATCAAAATATACCAAAAACAAAAAAAACATTATGCTCATTATGCAGTATGTGATGTCCCATTTCACAAATCTGTCATGTATGGCAGATTGTGGTATATAACACACCCACACCCACGCTCACTCACTCAATGCTCGCTCTCTCTCTCTCTCTCTCTCTCTCTCTCTCTCTCTCTCCCTCTCTCCTACAGCCCTATTAAAGGTAGCCTACTTCTGTATAAAAGGTCAACTTTGCATCATTACTTATCGGACAGTTTTGGGGGTCTTAACCCCTGATGCTTACATGACTACAATGCTGGTCCTTTATAAGGTTGTAATTAACATACAATACCTTCTCAAAAAATCACACCAGTGTGAACCAAGTGGTGCAACTCCCGTCTATTGGTTCTCTGTATCGTTCCAATTTGTATCGTTCCAATTTATTCTCTGTATCGTTTGCGTCCAGCAGGTGGCAGCCATGTCACATACTTCTCTTGTTCCAATTTCACGCATGCGCACACCACTCGTGCTCACACAGGTACACGCATCACAAACAGGTACACGGACATTGCTGGATGTAGAAGTGGTTGCACCACTTAAAAAGTATACAGCACGTATGGTGTCTAGCATCAAGCCTATATCTCCCTCTAGTGTTTACAAGATGAAAGGCAAAAACATAAAGATTTCTCTGGAGGATACCAGGGGTGGTTGTATTTTGTCTCCCTGCTCTGCTAGAGATCATGTCAAAGGTCATGTCTCGCCTAGACAGGGTCTGACACGAATATTCAATTCATCCGCTGTGCAAGCAGGCCGGCTCTATTACCTGAATGGTAAAATTGTCAGCACTTGCGCAGGAAACCTGGTTCGTTCAAATCTTGCCGGGGGTAGAAAAGTAAAGTAATAGAGTTCAAAGTTCCAGCTGACAGGCCGCTCTGCATGGTGATCAGGCCTTCATTGTTCTTAATTGTCTGATGGAAAATGTTTGCCTTCCGACACATCTCTCCATGTTCCTACTTAGTTTAAACAAACACAGCTACAACTAGAACTGCACTCTGTCGAGTGCATACTTGCTTGTTGCACACTAGTAGGCCATAAATGGCCAACTAGTGCGCAAGCAGAGCGCGCAAGTACTTTCGACTGCTGTAAATGTGGAATCTCAGTATCTCTGTGAAGGAACGTTTGAAATGTCTAATTATTAGGTGTAACTATTTGCTACCTATCTACTTTATGCATGTAAACACCTAGTATTATTAAGTATGGTTCAAGTTTCTATCTATATAAGAAATACACTTTTATCAATTTAGAAATATTCTAGATCCCTTTTTAGTTTTTTTTTTTTAACTCCACGCTTTGATATTTGATCTACCCACGGACGCTGTATGCACTGGATGATAGTCTAATCCTGGGTAAGACCCGGACGCTGTATGCACTGGATGATAGTCTAATCCTGGGTAAGATCTTACAGGACGCTGTATGCACTGGATGATAGTCTAATCCTGGGTAAGATCTAGGTCTGACCTGCTCTTTAGGCCAGTTCTTTGATTGATTGATTGATTGAAATCTTTATTAACAGTTTGTAGAATTTACAGTACATTTTAAGCACAAACTCAATACAAAGACTGTCAACTGTGAGTGGACGACCCAATTAAGCATTACACTTGTTTACAACAGGGTCCACATTGTTCAATTCATCAAAACATTTAAAGACATACAAACATTTAGAGACATACAAATAGACATTTCTCTGTAGGTAAAGAACAGAACAGGAATTCATCATATGGGAAGCAAAAAAGGGAAAAGATACAATATACAGTGAGGGAAAATGGGGTGGGGGGGTGGGGGGGATTCAGATTTTACAGAGGCCAGTTTCGAATTGCAGCCATCCGTAGGTGCCCTTTGAGAGCGGTTTTGAAGGAGTCAAGGGATTCACATGTCTTAATGACTGTTGGTAGGGCGTTCCACATTTTGGTGGCATAGGAGCGAAAAGAATTTAGTCCCTTGTTTGTGCCGAATCTGGGTTGTACATGGTTTGTTGCACTCCCTCTGGTGTTGTGGGTGTGGACTTCGTTTACATTAAGGAAGTATTTAGACAGGTACATGGGTATCTTGGTGGTGTATCGAATCTTGTGGACCAGACCCATTGCAAGATGCTGTACTCTGTCGTCGACCCTAAGCCATCCCAGCCTGTCAAAGTGGGCAGGGGTGAGGTGGGTTCGGGGGGTGAGGCCAAGTAGGAGCCTGACCAGTTTGTTTTGAGAGGTCTGGAGCCTTGTTTTAAGGGCCTTTGAGGTGCTGTGGTACCAAGAGGTGGATGCATAGTCAAAGAAACCTTGTACGAGGGCTCCTGTTAAGGTCTTCAAGGTGTTTTTGCTGACCAGTGAGGAGATCCTGTAAAGGAATCTTGTTCTTTGATTGACTTTTTTGATTACGTTGGTGGCCATTTTATCACCGGAAAGATTGGCCTCCAGGATGGAACCTAGGTAGGTAATTTCATCTTTTCGTGTGATAATATTGTCACCCACTCTAACCAAGAAGCCATCTGCCTTGCTGAGTTTACTATTTGATCCGAAGAGGATGGATTCAGTTTTTCCCAGGTGTAAGGATAGTTTGTTATCAGCGAGCCAGGTGCAGATTCTACCGAGTTCAGAGCTGAGGGTCTTTTCAACCTGCAGTTTGTTCCTGTCCGAGACCAGCAGTGCTGAGTCATCTGCGAACAGGAACAAGTTGCAGTCACAAGCTGAAGTCATGTCGTTAACATAAATTAGGAACAGTAAAGGCCCTAGTATGCTTCCTTGTGGGACGCCACAGCTCACTGGGAGGGGAGGGGACAGTGTTCCGTTCACCTCCACCATCTGTTCTCTCCCCTCCAGGTAGGATTGCATCCAGCTCACTGATGTGCTATCAAAACCAATAGCTTTAAGCTTGTTAACCAGTATGGAGTGGTTCACGGTGTCAAAAGCCTTTTGGAGGTCCAGCATGACCATGCCGCAGTATTTTCCAGCATCCACCTCGTGTTTGATGTGGTCGCTCAAATAGAGGAGGCATGTGTCAGTGGAGTGGGATGTTCTGAAACCAGATTGGAACTCGTACAGCAATTTATTAGTGGCAAGATACTTTTCAACCTGTTCATAGACTATTTTTTCCATCACTTTCGAGATGGAGCTTAGAATAGAAATAGGGCGGTAGTTGCCGGGTTCTAATTTACTCCCTTTTTTGTACAAGGGGGTTACTTTGGCCAGTTTAAAATCTTGGGGGACCTGTCCCTGTTTGATGGAGAGGTTAACTATGTGGGTGATGACTGGAGCTATGGAAAAGGCTGAGTCTCTGAGAAATTTGGAGGGAATATTGTCATGGCCAGTGGCCTTGTGGGGTTGGAGGGCACTCAGTTTTTTAAGTACCTCCTCGGTTGTTACCATTGCCATTTTAAAATCATCTTTACAAACACCAAGGTTTTTGTAGAAGGCTGTGATGTGCTCTACACCAAAACGCCCAGAGTGGGAGGGCAGTTTGCTAACCAGCTTTGTTGCAATGTTTGTAAAGAAGATGTTCAAGTGGTTGGCTACATCGAGTTTGTCAGTGATGAGGGTGTTATTCGATTTGATGTTTATGTTAGTAAACCTGGTTTTTAGTTTCCGACCACAGCCTAGTTGGTTGTTTAGTAACTTCCATAGCTCCCGAGGATTGTTTTTGATTTCCTCGGCTTTATCATTGATAAAGTTACATTTGGCTGATTTGGTCATGGCAATTACACCGTTTCTTAGCTTGTTACACTGGGCTTTTAGGTTGCACAGTTTGGGTGGGAGATCACTGTCGAAGCGCTTGCACTTGGCTATTTTGGACTTGCATTTAAGAAGTTCAGAGCATTTGTTGTCTCTGGCTTTCATTGCAGTCAGTATGTCCGAATTCATCCATGGCTCCGAGCGGGTTTTGACCCTGACGGTTCTCAAAGGAGCCATGATGTTTAGTACTGATGTAAATTTGGTTTTAAAGCCAAGCCATGCTTCTTCGACTAGTGAGCTCCTGAGCACATCGGACCAATCCAGACTCTCCAGTTCAAGGTTAAAGGCCTCACTAGAGTAGGTTTTGAGGTCCCTAGATAGGTCAGTGGTCCCCTCTGAAAGTATATATCTTCTCTTTCTAGAATAAAACGTTAACTTAGTTTTTGCATATATACTTATTATACTTAGATATATACTTAGTTTTTGCACACTACACTAACGTTAAGCTTTATGGTTAACTTTTTGACACTATCGTTACTTTTATACACCCCAGAAACATAATGTTGTATTACTTACGTCATCATTGAGAGCAGTTATATATATACAGTAGAGTATGTAGTTGTACAAATCTGCTGTTTTATTTGCATACGCATCAAAGTGGCGGGTTGGCTGGCACGGTGCACACAGACCGGGCGAAATTATTACTTGCGCGCTCTGCTTGCGCAAGTAACAACACCACAATGTGACTAAATGATGTTATAATGCATAATTCATTGATTTATGTTGAAAAGTCAATTTCAGAATAACACGCAGAATAACACGCGCACGCGCACGCACGCTCCAGGTGTCCCTGTCAGGTGTGTCCAATGTGCATTGTCCCATACACGGCTGTGCTGGCAGTTAAAGTTGTGCAACATGTGTTGACTTGTCTTATCATAACTCACTTACTGGCATGGTGGTCCGGTGGAGAGAGCCACTGGAAAGAGAAACCATGGCAGATAAAATAAAAAAATTCATTAAAAATCTCCCTCGCGTACGAGGTTGGCTTTTAAAAACACGACACCCCTTTAATGGAAAAAATACATGTAGCCTATATTATAGGCCTAAATATGAAATACCATAGGCCTACCTCACCATTCTCTAGCGGTCAAACTCCGCCACCCTGTGGTCAAGATGTGTCACAACAACAACCATAAAAGTCACTTCGACCACGGCGTTGCAACATTCATTCAGTCAGCTCAGCTGCACTTCATTTATTCAGTTTCCTGAGGTGAAGAACACACTCCTCTACTCAACTGGAAACACTTCTCTTCTACTCTGATGTGTTTCTGCTTTCTGTGTGAAAATGAACACGTTGTCAACACTTTGGATCTTTAGATTGTAGAAAAGGGAAGTAAAAGGAACGGCTGACGGCATGTGAATAGAGCAGCAACAACACAGCAAGTATAGCAGTTCTTCCGGGGAATCCGTTCGTGTCTGTTCAACAAACAAACAAACAAACAAGAAACAGTCGAGACACAACAAATTAATGGACTTTAAAGCTTAAGTATACGGTCTCTTAATGTTCGCTATTAAACAAACCGACAACAAGAAGGAGGAGGCACTAAACAGTCAGAGAAGTGAAACAGAAAGTGTTCCAGATGAGCAACGCGGAGCCAGAGGAGATCAAGAGAGACAAACGCTTCCTGCTCAACGGCACCTCCAGCCTCAGAGACATCTTTTTGGCTTATAGCGACAGCGTCAAGCCCCCCACTCCCAGTGCCACCACCCTAGAACCCAGGACCTTCACCCCAGGGCCCAGTGGGTTAGCAGCACCCAGGACCACTACCCCAGGACCCAGTGGGCCAGCAGCACCCAGGACCTTCACCCTAGGGCCCAGTGGGCCAGCAGCACCCAGGACCACTACCCCAGGACCCAGTGGGCCAGCACCCAGGACCACGACCCCAGCACCCAGGACCACTACCCCAGGACCCAGGACCTTCACCCCAGGGCCCAGTGGGCTAGCAGCACCCAGGACCACTACCCCAGGGCCCAGTGGGCTAGCAGCACCCAGGACCACTACCCCAGGACCCAGTGGGCCAGCACCCAGGACCACCACCCCAGCACCCAGGACCTTCACCCCAGGACCCAGTGGGCCAGCACCCAGGGCGTTCACCCCAGCACCCAGGGCGTTCACTCTAGCACCCAGTGGGCCAGCAGCACCCAGGACCTTCACCCAAGGACCCAGTGGGCCAGCACCCAGGACCACCACCCCAGGAACCAGTGGGCCACCCACTCCCAGGACCCCCACAGGACCAGGACCCAGTGGGCCAGCACCAAGGACTACCACAACAGCACCAGGACCCAGCGATATCAACAAGCCACCCACTCCCAGGACCACCACCCCAGGACCTGCAGGACCCAGTAGTGGGCCAACACCCAGTACCACCACCCCAGCACCCAGGACCACCACCCCAGGACCCAGGACCACCACCCCAGGACCCAGTGGGCCACCCACTCCCAGTACCACCACCCCAGCACCCAGTACCACCACCCCAGCACCCAGTACCACCACCCCAGGACCCAGTGGGCCACCCACTCCCAGTACCACCACCCCAGCACCCAGGACCACCACCACAGGACCAGGACCTAGTGGGCCAGCACCCAGTACCACCACCCCAGCACCCAGTACCACCACCCCAGGACTAGTATCCAGTGGGCCAGCACCCAGGACCACCACCACAGGACCAGGACCTAGTGGGCCAGCACCCAGGACCACCATCACAGGACCAGCACCCAGCACCACCACCCCAGCACCCAGTACCACCACCCCAGCACCCAGTACCACCACCCCAGCACCCAGTACCACCACCCCAGCACCCAGTACCACCACCCCAGCACCCAGTACCACCACCCCAGGACCCAGTGGGCCACCCACTCCCAGTACCACCACCCCAGAACTAGGACCCAGTGGGCCAGCACCCGGGACCACCCCTACAGGACCAGTACCCAGTACCTCCACCCCAGGACTCGGACCCAGTGGGCCAGCACCCAGGACTACCATCACAGGACCAGGACCTAGTAGGCCAGCACCCAGGAATACCATCACAGGACCAGGACCTAGTAGGCCAGCACCCAGGACCACCATCACAGGACCAGGACCCAGTGGGCGAGTTTATAGGAACACCAACAAGCCCCCCACTCCCAGGACCACCTCCACAGGACCATCGCACAGTGGGCCAGCTGCAGCACCCAGGAGAGACGTCTTTCTGGCTTATAGTGACACCAACAAATCCCCCAGTCCCAGGACCACCATCACAGGACCAGCACCCTGGAGAGACATATTTCTGCCTTATAGCGACACCCACAAATCCCCCAATCCCAGGACCTCCACAGGAGGACCCAGCAGACCAGCTATGTCGAGCTCCAGTATGATGGACCAGCCCAGACCCAGGAGCACTGGACCCATGGACCAGCCGAGCAAGGTACTAACTACGGTATACAACAGCCATATACTTTATTATGTTGTTTACATTTCGATTTTGTCACTGGAAGAGATGTATGGAGGTATGTTGTTTGCCTCAGGCTTTGTTTGTTAAACACAGACAGATTTTTACAAATCTGTCTGTGTGTATTCAACATTACAATGATTTCAAGATTGATGTAGCATATTACAGGCGTACTCATTAAGTGTTAGATTTAATACTTTATTTGCAGTTTGGATAAAGCACAGGAAAGTACAGTTCAATACTAGGTCTGCTAAGAGGATTTATAACCCAAGACAACCTGTTGGCTCTTTTCTCCATTGGGGTCCTTTATATACTCAATTCATCAAAACATTTAATAACATTCAATGATACAGTACTATCATACTATGCAAACATAAACTGTTAGAAACAAGATGAGAGACTCTTATCTAGCCTATTTGCATATCTATGAACGAAAGTAAAAGTCATTGATGCAAGGCGAGCTGTGTGCATGTAGCTTTGGATCAAGATGTCTATCATAGATGTCAAATATAAATATGATAGTCTTGATTAGGGGTGCACGATTATGAAATTATGACGATTGTTTGCAGGGTCATATCTGCCGATACCGATTCCGATATTATACAGAGGACCACTCGGCCCAAAGCCTGTTAATAAAGTATTCAATCAATAAATATCATATTTGATTTGGCTTTTGTTCTAGACTAGAGGTACTAGAAGCTTTTGATTTATATTGAACTCGTTGATGCATTTTTACATTTAATTTACAATTAAATGTCACAAATAATTGTGATTAACGATTTGTTTTTTGCATTGAACATTGGAAGTAAATGTTGCAATTTGTACTCATTTTAGCCTTTTAAGCTTCATACTGTAATCACAACTTGCACAGGGCAGATATCATATGCAAATGACTTAAATATACAACAAAGAAATCACTGACACATTCAATCATTTTTTATATTGTTTTCTTTACAAAACGATTCCAAAATAGCGTATAGTCGATCAACAAGCTTACATGTGTTGTAAGCTTGTAGATCTGCTGTTTTTGAAAATGTATGGATATTTTTCAACATGAAAACGATTGAGTTGTGAGAAGATAATTGTGATTATCTCAAATAATTGCGATTAGGCAATTATGTAATAATTGTAACAGGCCTATGCATGTATGCATGTGCGGATCTATCAAAAGAAAACATTGGTGCAGTATAATAAATCCATGGCAATCCATGCCACCTGTTAAACAGAAACGCTGGCCAGGTGCCAGAGATATGGGACAAATTAAAGAATAAATAACCGTGGGCGCATCCATGTGCACGTCAGATTACTTTTTTTCTTTTTTAATATATACAATTATTTTTTTTACTTTTTTTTAAATAACGTAACTTTACGTCTTGGCACAGGGGTTTGTATTGCTTAAAACGTAACCAAAAGTTCCTGGCACTAGCTGCATATTGTGTTTTTAGCAGATGTTTGTAATGCTCGATTGAATATGAAATGTACTTGAGACTTTTAACTAAACCACGAAACTGCACTGTTTTCACTTCCCATTTCCCACAGAGCTCTTCTGGTGACAAGAGGCCAAGTGACGGCTTTGTGCCATCATCCTCATCATCTTCATCTTCTGCTGTTAAGGTAAAGATTAATGAGCTACCTATACATTCCCTTTTGGGGATTAAACATACTCCCATCGCTGGTGCTGCACAATTAATCGAAAAAGTTGGTGGTCTAGATTCAGACCAGGGGGGCAGTCAGACAGATATTTTGTGAAGCCTGAAACTCCTGAAAGTTCATATAATGGCCTGTTGTGGCGCTGTAATTGGACCCAGAAAAACCCATAGCCCCATAGAAGTCCATGTATTTGGGCCCAACTTCACCTAGACTGTATTACCTTAATAATCATGGTCATGAATACTTTCTGCTTCCAGTCACTAGTTTAAAGTCTTATTTCTAATGTCATAATATTCTTTTTGGAAAATTATGGTCCCATTTATTTAAAAAAATGACCATAAAGTCGCGCATGTTCTGAGGGGCGTGGCTACCGCTACAGTCTATGATCGGGATTCCCCTCCCACTCGAGTCAAAATAAAAACCAACGGAGAAGAAGGGGGGAAGTCCCGCCTCGTGTCTGGGCCAGCCAATGGCCAGCTGGGCCAAAACGGAGCCAGCCAATGGCCAGCTGGGCCCAAACGGATCTAGAAAGATGGTGACTTACAGTGCAGGAATAACGGGCTTCATTTTACGTCCATGTTAGACCCGGGGAACGCTTTGTCCATATTTTTTTACAGTCTATGATTCAGACACCAATGTGAGCTCATTTCTCAATTTGAGCAAGAATTGTGCAGCACTAGTTGGCTGTCCAATTCATTTTAGTTGCTCTTTTGTTTATTCCTTCCCGACAGGTGTCCTTCCTATAGACTGCAATTCCCATAATGCTTTGGTCCACTTATCCTTGTGGATAGGGGGAGGGCTGTCTTACTGAGACAACATGTAGTCGAGGAAATACGTGAGCCCAGTGTCCATGACATCATGGAGCCCATGGACACTTTGAAATCCTGAAATATCTAAAAACACATATTACCCACATAAATAACCCAGGAAAGTGTCTCTTGTCTCCCAAACATACCTGGTAATTAAAATAAGATCTGGTTGCAAAAGGGGTGAATGATTATATCTGGTTTCAGTATTAATTTATGATATATTTTCTCTATTATTAATGTTATTTTTACAGTCAGTTTGTATTTGGGTGGGGAGGGGGGGCGGGTGTGGGTCGCGGTACAGGGCGCGCGCACATGCGTGCGTGCGTGCATGCGTCTGTGTCCACCAAGGTGTGTCCTATGTGCATGTTTTAAATATACTTAAGTGGGAGCGGCTTATATACAAGGACTGATGCATCTATCTAGTAATTAATTAATTGCATTTTTGGAGGGACAGATCAAATTAATTTTGGGGCAGTTAGATTTATATTTTGGGACAGTTCTAGGCCGGGGGTGACAAAGGTTAGTCTGGAGCCCTGGGGCTAAGGCAGCGGTGAAAATAGCGTCCACAGTATACAGTACATTGGCTATTTGAAAATAGCTGATCTACAAGCTGACAAGGCTGGATAACCTGTCCAGCCAAGCAGGTATCCCCTGCTTCCCAAGTACTGCCGTGTGTGTGTGTGTGTGTGTGTGTGTGTGTGTGTGTGTGTGTTCTTTCTGTCACTTCTTGTGAGAAAAGATGGCACTGTGTGTTGTTCACGTCTGGCGTTTTCATCTGGGTCGGATGAGAGCACTAAGGAAAAAACTAAACAAAAACATACAGCCTTACTTGCCTCTGCCTGGTTCTACTTGTTATTTCAGTCAGTGATTTTGTAATAATGCTGCTACCACTTGTTATTTCAGTCAAGTGTGTTTGTAATAATGCTGCTACAGTACCACTTGTTATTTCAGTCAGTGTGTTTGTAATAATGCTGCTACCACTTGTTATTTCAGTCAGGCCCATTTTCCACTGGGGTTAAACCGGTTCAGTTATTTTTTCCTCGCCTAATATTGAACCAGTTCAGTGTTTCCACTGGAAACTAATTGGTTCAGAACCTTAAAGTTGGTTCGGAACTGGAACCAAAAAATGGCCGCCGGTTCCGTGAAAGCACCACGGTTCCAATAATCTAGAACGGAAGCAGTTCTAGAACCAAAGTTGTTTTGGTGGAAAAAGGTGCCTCGGTGTGTTTGTAATGCTGCTTAACGCTTCTTGTTATTTCAGGAAGAGAAGAAAACTCCTTTCAGACGAATCAGAAGTCCGTCCAGACCCAGAGCCTGGCTGTCCAAAGTACCCACCAGTGCCTATAAAATACCAGGATTCTACAGGCCAAGGCATGTAAAGTACTCGCTAGTATAAAATACCAGGGCAGTGGCTCAGGGGTAGAGTGGCTGGTAGAACATCCGAGGTGAGGCTCGATCCCGGGCTCCCCCAGAGTTAGACCGGCACTATTTTATTTGCATGATAGTGTGCGTTCTTGTTTTCCTTTTTCATGCAGTGTTAATTTTCATAGACTTTAGCTAGGGTGGGGGAGGGTGTTGCATGCTGAAAAGGACGGCATCAAGGCCTGCCAAAATATGTTTTTGTCGACAAAATCAACTGTAGATTGAGGCGACAAAAATCTTAGGATATTTAGTCGAGACTAAAACTAGAATAACTACAACTTTTGAGATGACTAAATGTATTTTTCTTTTTGTTAAATGTTTACAGATACCATGTCCACCACCACGAGACTCCCTTCCGTAAGCCGGGCTTCCATCACTTCTCCTTCAGGCCGCATTACCCATACCCATTACCCAACCACCGCAGGGAGTTCCCCCCGTCCCCGCTGGACATCAAGCGGGAGAAGGACCGGATGCGGGAGAGGGAGAAGGAGAGAGAGATGAAGAAGGACAGGGACAGAGTTTCCAAGAGCTCGTCTCCAAATGACTGCCTCACAGGTAATGCCAACGCCCCTTCCCCTATACTGCCCTACAAAGCTAAAGTGCAGTAACTGCGACGAAAATGATGGGTTTACAAGTGTTTCAACTGGTCAGCCAAATGAGATATTGGCATATAAGCAATATTACACTTTGTATATCTGTTCTTGAGGTAATTGTTTTCCCCCCAAAATCATGAAGGCTAATTTGACCTTTGGGATACCCAAATAATGTATCTCATATAAGTATTTACTGTACTTTGGCGTTGGTCTGTACTTACTGTACTTAGCCCAGTGGTCCTCAACCTGTTGGTTGGAATAACAGTAATTCATGACTTTTAAGACCTTTTTTAATACCTGAAATGAAATGAAAAAATAACATTATTGCATTAAAAGTAATCAACAAACTATACAACTGGTCAAACATTGGCCAAATTGCCAAATAATTGTAAGCCCAATAGCCGAGCTACAAGCTCACAAGGCAAAATACACAATATATCTGTGGAAACTGAGTCAAATTAAATGTAATGCGTTAAACTCCTACAATTCCAAGTACTTGTCAGGGTGGGGTTCACGCGTTCCACACCACCGCAGGGCCTACCTGCATCATTCCAAGTAGGCCAGTGCCCAACGGGGAGCGCTATTATCTATCTCTAAATGCACCAAGTCTCTGTATGTCTGTCAGTGTGTAATCCACATAACTCGAGAACCGTTCAACTCCATATATGGGCATATGGACACAGACATAATATCTGGGTGGGGCATTCATTTACAACTTGCATCGTTCCAAGTAGGCAAGTGCCCAACGGGCACCGCTGTAGAGGCCCCACGGGCACCGCTCTAGTTTAATAAATTTAAGGAAACAAAATTAGGAAACAAACAATGAAGGGATAGGCCTATTATTTACTTGCGACCCTTAAAGATCATATCAAATTTAATTGAATATCTAAAACAAAATTTCCACTTCAGTTTTTTAGAGTCACATTTGAGAATTCAAATTATTATTTTTTTGCAAAGGAGCCGTGGCCAAGACGTTAACAGCAGCAAAAAAGTTGCATGTGAAATCAACGTTTAAAACAAGCGACATAAAATCTCTTGAAACAGCATAAAACAATCCAGATTAGTGCTGTTCAGTTCAGTAGCAGGACATGTGCACACACAGCCACACACTCCACACAGCTGATCAAATAGCTCTTTATCCTGTTTGGAAAGTCCTCCATGTTGATAACAGAGTTCACTTTGAGGTAGCTACCATAGCTTAATCTCACACGTCTTTAAAATAAAGAAATTACAGTTTTAAATGGGTTATTTTAACTCCATGTGTACACTCTCGGCGTCCAAACTTTGGTTGTAGAACTGGTTCTGTTCTAGATTCCGTCCCAGGTTCTATTCCAGGTCAGACCAGCAATGTGTTAAATATGAAGTGGCCTAAGTGTCCATTTAACGGGGGGAATTCTATCGACAATGGCAGATTGTCAGAATGGCAGATTTCTTTAAAAAATAATTAATGATGCTTTTTCGCTTGCTTTTGCCATTGTTTATATCACATCTGCATCTCAACCTGTTGAATGACACACCCACTTTTGTTCCCAGGTTAAGGCAAAAAAAAGTTCCAAACCAACTTTTAGGGTTCTGAACCACATTAATTTGGAGTTGAAACACTCTGAACTGGTTCGAAATTAGGCGGGGGAGAAAAAAGAAGGGAACTGGTTCAACTTGGGTGGAAAGCGGGCCTCTGAGATAAAGACTCGTAAGGGTTCAATGTGGCACCTAACTGTCAATTTAGCTAGGGATACCATGGAACCCTCTAAAGAAACCCTGGGGGGTCCCCGGGTCCCACGTTAAACAGCCAGTGACCTAAATGTGCAACCACAACTACACAGCACATGTTGAACAGTACAAACTGCTATATTTGGGCATGTATAATATATGTGGCCAGTGGGTGGCAGTATAGACCCACACTAGCACAGCCTGAGGCATGGAAGCCCTTGTGTGACTTACAAAGATTTGGAATACTGATTTGTCATTGTAAGGCAAGGCAACTTTAATTGTAAAACTTTGTGTTTTCAACACGGCACAATTCAAAGAGTTTTACACAAATTATTTAAGCATTTAGACATCAATATGGCAAAAAATTATAGGCATATAGAAAAAATAAGAGTACATTTACAGTGCAGAAGAATGACTAAAATAAATGTCAATAAAAGGTAGCTGCATGCAAGCAAAGCTTTGATTGTTGTAGCAGATGTGCAGTTTTCTGGGAGTTTGTTCCAGATGGGTGGAGCATAAAATCTCCATGTTTTAGTTCAGATTCTGTGGACAGAAATGACCTGAGAGGTCTGGATAGTTCATGATGAACTATGAATCTAGATTAGTTTATCGTCTCTGTTCGTGTGGAAACTTCAAATGTCCAAATCTGTTGCTTTTCGGCATTCTAATAAAAAAGTAGCATATCTAAAAGCTCAGAGGGTGTCACTTCACGTCATGGTTCGAGCTTGTAGATCTGCTACTTTTGATGCTTTTGTGTGACGCTGTGGTATGATCGAGTAGTGCATTAATTTGCAAAAAACACAAAGTAAAAATATGGAGTTAAGAGGTTTCTGCCCGACAATGATGCAATTGGGATAATCAAGCAGGTCAATATTGAGAAATAAACCCAGACGAGGTCCTGACTTCATCACGGCAATAAATAATTGAATTGACTCAAAAGTAACAACAAAACAAATGACGTCATTGCTTACGGTAATACAAGTATTCCATTGATTTATACCAAGTGCGTCCAATGCAATGTGTCACCTCGGGAAAACAACAACGGTGAAATAGAATCAATATTTGGTCACTGCACTGTCCATTTCTCGCTTCAAATGTTTTCAAAAACATTCTTGAGAGCAACGTTTAGCTGTAAATGACATAGTGTGTTTGTTTACACGGCTCATGTTGGATACGGAGGGACACAAAATCGAGCAGTGCAGCCAAGTGCTCGGAGGCTTTGATTAGACAGCTTTAGTCTGTCCATTGTTCAGAATTCAGTGAATCAGTGATTGAATCAGAATCATTGGCATTCAACCAAGCCGGGTAATAGTCAAAAATCACACATGTGTGAAGTGAGGGTCGCTCTTATCATCATACATCATCATAAATCATCTCATACTGGCCAATCAGAATGCCTGTTGCCTGTGAATGGTTAGCTGATTTGCTCGTTTACATATGACATACATTTTCCCTTCAATGTCAATGGCGTATAATGTTTTGATGTTTAATTTACGTCATATTTAGCGGAATTCTGACATCATTTCCCCGTTCATTGTCAATGGCAAATATTGAGACGTGAGGGGACAAGATTTAGCGGACATTTTGATCAGAATTCCCTGTTCATTGTCAATGGCAACTCTTGAGACGTGTGGGGACAAAAGCTACTTATATCATGGTTTCTAGCGACATTCTCATGAGGGCCGACGCCGGTGAATGTTCAGTGCTGCTGCTGTTAGACTTAAGTGCAGCATTCGATACAATTGACTACTCCATAGTCCTTGATCGGCTCCATCGGTGGGTGGGATTAACCGGGGTAGCCTTGGAATGGTTCTCTTATCTGTCAGGGCGAAGTGTGGCTGACAATTACGCCTCTTCCTCAGCTCCCTTGACCTGTGGGGTCAAGGGAGTTCCATACTTGGTCCAATCCTTTTCTCCCTTATATGCTCCCCCTTGGCTCTCTCATCAATAGTTTGCTAGTTGGGGGGCGTGAACATTCCTGCTTGGGGCTCCAGATTGCTCAGGACTATGTTTGCTTTAACCTGATTATTTTTATATTGTGTTCACTAGTGTACAGCACTTTGTAACTTTGTTTCGAAAGTTGCTTTATAAATAAAATGTACTTACTTACTCAAAAATAGCAATCACCCAAGCTGTGTAATAAGAGAAAAATCACACCTGTGTGAAGTGAGGGGCGCTCTTATCAGCGTACATCATCATAACGTAAAATAGACACTATGCCTATTTGCTCAGACACTATGACTTTGAAATTCTCCATTCATTGTCAATGGGAATGTATTGTTTGTTTAAGACAAACGCCCCCTAACGTCTTCCATTGCTAGCCTGCTCGCTTTGCCTAAAAAAATGGCAACAAAAAAATACGGGGAAGCAGCTTTTTGCTTCTACGGGCCGACGGCGTGGAACAAACTCCCACTGTACCTTCGACAGGCAGCCTCTGTAGACATTTTTTAAAGCACAGCTCAAGACCCACTTCTATTCTCTTGCTTTTAATTGATCTTAATTTCTTTTGTTATTCATGTCCTCACTGTATTGCATTACTGCTATTATTTTTAATATTTATGCCTTGCTTTTCTTTTCTTTCTTTCTCCATTGCTCTGTAAAGCACCTTGAGCTGCATTTCATGTCATGAAATGTGCTATACAAATAAAGTTTTATTATTATTATTATTAAGACGAAGTTTGTGGACGTGGACGGTAACCAAAAGCTGGATGTAGGAGCCCCTCAAAAAACATAATTGTGATTATCTGAAATAATTAGGATCAGGCGAGCCGCCCTGGGACATCATCAACAGATGCTGTTCTTATTGTCAAGGGGGCTATTAATGGCATCACAGCCATATGAAAATGATAATGGGATCACACACAGCCAGATTAAAACCAGCACATAACGAGCGTAATGAGTTTGTCAACAACAACAACAACAACACATGATTATGTAGTCCAATACTTTAATGAGGCTTTAGTTTCAGCAGTTTTTTTAAAGACTTATTTTTGGGCTTTTATGCCTTTTTTTTATTGATAGGACAGATAGTTTGACAGGAAACTGAGTTAGGGAGTGACACGGAGCAAAGGCTGTTGGAATTGAGGCACTGAGCCTAGGTGCAGCTAGGCCAGCTGTATAGGCCAGGAAGTAAGTGTGTGTGTGTGTGTGTGTGTGTGTGTGTGTGTGTGTGTGTGTGTGTGTGTGTGTGTGTGTGTGTGTGTGTGTGTGTGTGTGTGTGTGTGTGTGTGTGTGTGTGTGTGTGTGAGAAAGAAACTGGTTTCTCTGTGTGTGCCTGAGAGATGGTGCGGTGATGGTGACTCATCGAGAGAGAGAGAGAGATTGGGAGAGAGAGAGAGCGGTATATAATGAGCCATAACAACGGTATCGCCTCACATAGCAGCACTGCAGTCAGACGTTGCGAGGCAGATTTCTCAAATCACACCCAACAGATCCCGCTTAAAGAAACATTAATTTTAGCCCCCAGCCAGCTATCGCTCCTCTCCGCACACACAATACAAGCTCCTCTGACTTTTAGACAGGAGATTGAGCAGAGACAGCCAGTGTAAAACATGCTCTTAAAAATGCAACCGTATCGCAGCACAGCTCCGCTCTGCTCTGCTCTGGGGGAAGGGAGGGGACTATTATGGAAAATATGAATATCCAGTTTAGGCTAGTGTTGACAATTTATTTAAGCAGAGAAACGGCACTTACGGTTCACATAATTGTGATTAACGATCTTACGATCTTCGTAAATGAACGCCCTACATGATCATGCTACAGTAGCACATCTCTAAGCTCGAGCTTGTATTCTGCTACTTTTTAAAAATCTTCATCTTGATCTTTTGCTTAAAGCTCTTGAACCACAAGCATCCACATGCAGTGTGGGAAATGTTTACTGAAAATAGCTTATCTACAAGCTGCTCGTTATAGGTATTTTTGGACGAAGAAGTTTGATATTGAGTGAAATAAGAGGGTACCAAGTCAGTGTGATTTTTACAGGTCTGTTTTATTAACCCATTCAGGGCGACTGTGGCTCAGGAGGTAGAGCAGGTCGTCCAATGATCCGTGGGTCGGCGGTTCGAATCCCAGCTCCTCCTGTCTACATGTCGAAGTGTCCTTGGGCAAGACACTGAACCCCAAATTGCTCCCGATGTGCTGGTTGGTACCTTGCATGGCTTCCGTCGCCATCGGTGAATGTGAATGTGTGTGTGAATTAGTGAATGTAATGCACAATCTATGTAAAGCGCCTTGGATAAAGGCGCTTTACACCATTTAGGATGGGTCGTGAACCGATTTGGTGTTTTAAGCATCATGCTATACTTTAGCTATTGAAAAATATCTAAAAGATCTAAAAGCTCATAGCGCAGCGTGTTGCGCTACAAGCTTGTTCATCTGCTATCCTGAAAATGTGGCGCACATCTTTGAATATATTATTCTTTCACAAGCATTTTTAACATTTTTTAACTCAAATATTTTCTGCTTCTGCAGGGAGGTCCCTGGATCTACATATTTTCAGAAGGGGGTCCACAGCCAAATACAGAAAATTCTGAGGGGTCCTTGACATGAAATAGTTTGAGAACCACTGAAATAGAAACATTTTTCAGAAGTGTGTGTGTGTGTGTGTGTGTGTGTGTGTGTGTGTGTGTGTGTGTGTGTGTGTGTGTGTGTGTGTGTGTGTGTGTGTGTGTGTGTGTGTGTGTGTGTGTGTGTGTGTGTGTGTGTGTGTGTGTGTGTGTGTGTGTGTGTGTGTGTGTGTGTGTGTGTGTGTGTGTGTGTGTGTGTGTGTGTGTGTGTGTGTGTGTGTGTGTAAAAAATAAAATAAGTACGTTTAGGCTAGCTGAGAAGGGACATTAAAAAATAAATAAATTGAGAAGTTGTGAATAGATTCAGAATGTGAGTCAATGTTTTCCCCACCAGTCCTGGCGTTCATGCAACACATTGGTGGAAGAATGGGTTGTGTTCAGTGGTGGAAAAAGTACTCAAAATGTTTTACTTAAGTAAAAGTGTCAATACTGCAATACAGAAATACTGTACTTTCTTGTACTTGTACAGAAGTACAAGTAAAAGTCCAGAATTCAAAATGTAGTAATGGTAAAAGTACTCTATGCAGCATGTCCCATTTCAAGCTTGTAGATTGGCTATTTTCAAATGACCGACATAGGGCTGAGGTGTTTAATGTGTTCTACAAAGTAACTAGTAACTAAAGTTTTCAAATAAATGTAGTGGAGTAAAATTACAATATTTTATAAAATATAAAAGTACAGTACTTGGTTACTTTCCACCACTAGTTGTATTGAAGCAGTGCTGTTGCACTGGGATGTGTTGCATCACAGTGTTATGTTGACTAAAGATTGACTAAAGTTCTCAGTCGCCATAAAACCCCAATGATCTCGGATATGTCATAAAACCAAAGGTTAACCCATTTAGGACTGAGATCAGATTCTACAAAATGTCTTCTAAATCATGATAGTTTTCTGTGTCAGTGGTTCTCAAAGTTTTTCATGTCAAGGACCTGAAAAAAATGTAATTGGCCGCCCACCCCCATCTGAATATGTCGTTCCAGGGACCCCCCCCAGAATCAAAGACTTTTGCTCTGAAAGAATATATTCAAAGATTTGCACTACATTTTCATTTTTGAAAAATTGCTAAATTATAACAAACACCAAGGGGTTCCCGTCCTGA
Source organism: Protomyctophum parallelum (assembly GCF_964188405.1). Classification (NCBI taxonomy): domain Eukaryota; kingdom Metazoa; phylum Chordata; class Actinopteri; order Myctophiformes; family Myctophidae; genus Protomyctophum; species Protomyctophum parallelum. The sequence continues at coordinate 17,447,086 of NC_139705.1, read as the reverse complement.
AGAGGTTAAAGACTCAACGTGTGATTTCTCCAACTGTTTGGCTGTATGATGTTAGAACAGCAGGAACATAATATAGGTTTCAGAACAATAATAACATAAACATTGTAATTCTACACATTGTGATGAATTGTTTAGAATCGGTGGTTTCCAAACTTTTCAGGTCGAGACCCACAAGAGAGATTATAGATGCTTTCCACAAGCAGGACACAAACTAGTGAAAATAGCAGATCTACAACCACACAACGCGTTGCTTTGCCCAGCATTGCAAGCTTGTAGATTGGCTATTTGTTACAGTATGTAATTTCTTAGATTTGTTTTAAAATGTCAAAAATAGTTTTATTACATTTTTATTAAACTAAAAACAAAAAAACGTTTGAAAGAATATATATAATATATATATTTCCTTAAATGTAGGAAAATATAATAAACGTTTTACTTGAGTCATGACTCACAAATGGGTCCCCATTGACCCACTGTTTTTGGGTAATTGGGGGTTTAGATAACAGAGCTGGTGTGTGTGTGGAGGAATCCTTTTCTTGCTGTTTCACAAATCACAGTTTAGCACTTGGCCTGACAAAATGTTGTGTGACATGGTGTGAATTCTCTCTGTGTCTTCCAGCTTCCCTCACCCCTCTGTTCCCCAGGTCTACTTCCAGCAGAGAGAAAGACAAACCGTTCAACGTGAGTAATACAACATGAACCAGTCCTCTTGCTGTATACTGTACTGTAATTAATCTCCTGCAGGTACCAGGGTGTCCGAGTTAAAGTTTCCAGTCGCCGTGACTGATTTCAGTCTGATTCCAGAGAACAATGAACTCTGGGGCAGATTCTGAGGTCTTTACCTGTCCCCCATCTACAATATAATATTTTAGATCACTTATTTGAGCTAGTTTTGGTTGACCTCTTGTACGACTAAGTAAGTAAGCCTTGCCGAGCCATGAGGCCCAGAGTCTTATCTCCTGTTTCTGTAGCGTGAGGCAGCTTGATGTACAAGTACAGACCCTGGACATGATGCTAGTATGTCACAGGGATCCAATCCGTGATGCTGAGTGCCAGGCAGGGAGGCATTGGGTCCCATTTTCATTGTCTTTGGTAATGAGTAATGACCTGGCCAGGGAATCGAGCCCCGACCTCCCAGTCTCTGGGTGGACACTAACCCAGTGATTTTCAACCCTTTTCATATCAAGTTCCATTATTTATTCTGCATTTGAGTCATGGACCACCATTTCATGAGATTTAGCCTCTCAGACCCAAAACGAAAGAATATTTTTATATCGTTGGATAAGATTTTGTCCACAATTTAACTCTTGAGAGTGTAAAATGAAACCAAGGTCCATTTGTTTCATTTTACACTCCCATTTGGTTACCAACTCTCCATCATTAACTGGGGACCACCTGGAACCCCCTCAAGGACCACTGGTTGAAAACCACTGCTCTAACCACAAGGCCACTGCAGCAGTGCAGCTGGTACGACAAAGTAGACAAAACATGGAAATATGGAGGTGCAAGGTTTCTGCCCTACACAGGCCATAGTCCATATAGATCTGCTACTTTAGCTACTGTTGAATTTGAATCGTGAAAAGCAACAGTTTTGTAGCACACAGTCTGGTGGTCGAGAATATGCCACCTCGACGCTTCACTGCTCCTGCTTTGTATGTCTGAGCATGTGACAAAATGAATAACTTCTTCCCAGTCCTGATTGTGATTTATTTATTCCTGTCCTCCTCCTCTTTGTCCGCCACGCTTCTCAGGAGAGCGAGAGAGCCCAGAGTGGAGAGCGAGGCAGAGAGAGGGACCTCCCCTCCACGCTGTGTCGGATAACGGCACGCAACCGAGCCATCCAAAAGAAGAGGAGAGATATAGAGGAGGTGATGGCGGCAACGCGCGTGCACACACACACACACACACACACACACACACACACACACACACACACTAAGGCTGTCCCCGAACATTTGGGGTTCGAACCTTCGCTCGTTAGGGTTGGCACTCGAATCTTAATTAATGGGCTTGAACCATTCGCTTTTACATGTGGCTCTTATTTTGAAGAGGAAGTTATGCACAGGAAGTCTGTTCCAGTTGTAAACAAGCTACTATGACACTTTACCAAAGTTACATGCTCCCAAGCCCCGCTGAGGTTCGGAGAAACAAATTAATTAATTAGAAACGAATGGTTCGAAGGTTCGCTCGAAAATTCATGCCGAAGGTTCGAGTCCTAAAAACAGGGCTAGGGGACGGACGGACGGACGGACGGACGGACGGACTGACGGACGTATGCTTGCTTGCACACCAGGACAGGAGTGGATAAATATGTTTAAAGAAAGTGGAGAGAAAGATTTAAGAGGATTGATTGTAAAGGTGCTGTAAGTAAATAGGTTTTTTGATAGTTTGAAGTTTTTTTTGTTAAAAAGTTCAACTAAATTTTCTGATGATCACTATGCACGAGGATGCTTACGCACACCAAAGTCCTTGTAGCGGTGCCGGCCCATGGGAGAATCAACTGAAGAAAAAAAACAAGAAAGTGGCCGCACACGCTGATAGCCAAAGTGTCAATATTTTATTTAGGACGCCGTAATCACTAACAGACCTGAAAATGTGTTTTCTCTTTTCTAAAGAGCTGGATAGACAGGGAGACAGACCCCTGTTACTGAACAAACACTTTCAGAGTCAGACACTTTTTATTACTTTCGTTATTATTGATTCAGATTGAACATTTATTTTTACCCATTACTACTACAAATGTCTTCTAAAACAGTTTTCTGTTTTCTGTTTTATGTCAGTGGTGCTCAAACCTTTTTCATGTCAAGGTCCCCTAGCATCCCTATTCCGGCCATGTTCTAAGAAAATGGAAGGTTGGTGCGTCCTCCAGACTCGCCGACAGACATTCATGTTTTTTTTTCCGGTTCTGGACAACCGCCAGTCGGACCGAATTCCCACTCGGCAGACGGCACGTCACCCGGGTCATCCGCAGCACGCTAAGTTTGTAGTCAATCAGTCTGACGGTGTCCCAAGTTACCCCCAACACGCGTGCACAGACATACACACACAGTTTTCGTGAATTTATAGAGAGAAGATGACAGAACGCATCGTGAGCTTGTAGACATGCCCATTGCCTAAAGTATAAATCACACACATCGGTGTAACAGGAGGAGGAGGGGATGTTGAAGACAGCTTGTAGACTAGAGAGATGGAGACAGCACATTAATCTGTCGCTGTCTCGTGGAAACCTTGTATGTCCAAAACATTCTCTTTTTATTATTTTTTAAACATTTTATAATAGTGAAAATAGACAATCTGCAAGGTCGTGATTTGACACGTTGTGACCGTGTAGATCTTCTATTTATACTGCTCTTGTGCAACTAACACTCTTGTATGATGAAGTAGACCATCAATTAATGAAAAAACTAAAGAAAACAGTGGAAATGTGGAGATATGAGGTTTCTGCCCGACGACAAACTGTGTAAACAACTGGTCGCCCGAGGCGCTTCAATTTACTGTGCGCCCGACACAAGCATTTCATCTTGCGGACATGATTGATACGGGAGGTTTTAATAGTTAATTAATTGGAGGAGTAAGTGGTGATTTATTCATTTCAAGTTAAATGTGAAAACGTGGCTGTTTGAGGACACCCTCATCTTCATGCAGTGTTGTTAATCTAAATGAACACTGCCAACTTTGCTAGTAACTAAAAGGTGTCAAATACATGTAAAGTAAAAAGTACATTTGATTCTAAGCTACAGCGGAGTAAAAAATATATACTGTATATGAAATTGAGCTGGAGAGACAGGAAGACTCCTGTTACAGCGGAGTAAAAAAAAAGAAATTGAGCTAGAGAGTAACTCTAAAATATAGTTATTTAACACTTATTTTAACAAAGAATATCACTTACCCTACAGTGGTGGAGTAAATGTACTCAGTTACTTTCCACACGTGCTTCGGGGCTCGTCTCCAACGTGACACCAGGCCTTGATTCTCTCCGCTAGAGACACCCAGAAGGCCTTCTGTGCTTTTCATATCGCCATGGTTACGAGAGAAGGTAGAGAGAGGATTAGTGGGGGGGGAAAAAAGTCTGGCAACTACAGTAGCTGATGCAGACATAACACACGCATCAGCGTGTGCGTACGCACGCACGCACGTATTGGACATTTTAGGACAGTGATTTTATTTGAATGTCATTCGTACACTTAACCATACCCCTAAAGCCAAAAGTCAGGATTTAAACACAGGCAAGGGTATGGGAACCTCTTAACATGAGGTGGAAGATCGTTCCACAGTGTGGGAGCGCTAGTACCACGGGAAATCTCCTTATGTCTTCATCTATATTGGTGAGACCGTAAGAATGATTAATCCCTAGTATCTCCAACCTGAATCTCTGAACTGATTCTAATGTTCTAACTTAAGCCCAAAATTATATATATATATGTTTGTTTGTTTTCTATTTCTAGTTCATTCCCTGATGAAGGCTTAACCGCAGAAACATTGGATATTCCTGTCTTACCTGCTGTCCTAATAAATATTGGTACTCTAGCTATTGGTGTGTGCGGCCACCTTCTTGTTTATTCAAGATCTCCTCTACAGTTTTCTCCCGTGTGCCGGCACTGCCACAAGGACTTTGAGCCTCTTTTACACAGTGTTTGTTTTCTAACCATAAAACAACCATTTCTCACAATGCCTATGCTCTTCCTGTGCAGTGAAAAGCTGCCTTACTGCAATGGACCAGAGATCCATTCCGCATCTCACTCACAAGGTTTCGCTTGGACACATCTCACTTTAAGACCTGAGGCCGATTCTAAAAATGTCTTCTAAATCCTGACGGTTTTCTGAAAAACCTATATATCGATATCGGTGGTGCTCAAACCTTTTCATGTCATGTATTTGAACACCGACACCCATCTGAAAATATGGTGTTCCAGGGACCCCCCAGAAGCAAATATTTGATTCAAAATAACGTTGGCTGTGAAAGAATATATATTCATAGATTTGTGACACATTTTCCCCTCACAAGTATAGTAATATAATACAAGTACACTCACACACTCAATGCTCTTGTGGCGTGAAAAGATGTCTGCTTGTGCGCTCACAACGTTCTGCGATGCCAAGTGGCGTTTTTAAAGCTATTTGAAACGGCTTCAATTCAAGGATTATTTTTTGTTTTAGTTTTTGTCACATTCCTAAGCCAATAATTTTTCATGACAAACTTTTGCCTTAGCAATGCGACAAAAACAAAACACAATTTTTGACAATTCAAGGTTTCATAGAAAATGTGTAAAAGTACTCCTTTTAACAAGAGACAAGCTACGTACATAAAAAAAAATGAATTATAACAAACAACAAAACAAAGAGCGGCTGCCTTGGAATCCGAAGGTGTTGTTCGATTCCCAGCTCCTCCTTGAGCAAGCACTATTCAGTATTTAAGTCCGACGTCATTTTGTAGTGCTACGTTACGTCCGGGTCCAAGTGGCACCAGCTCCCGTCCGCATCCCATTGTAAATAGAATATCTAAACGCGTGAATCTTTTTAAATTGACGTTATTTTTCAGAAAGGAAGCCATAGAGGGTTAAAATGGGTCTTAATGCTTCCAACTCGAGTAGAATTATTAATGTTTTGTACAAGTGTCCATGACAACAAAAATATATGATGTGGAGACAATAAAGACTATTATTATCATTATTATTGAAGGTGGCAACAGTCCATTTGCTCGGTAAAATATTTCGGGGGATATTTACAATGTGTGCAGGCTTGAGTATGTTGAATCTAGTTTGCATTAATGAGGATTTAGTTGACACAATCAAATACAATGGCGATAGTATTCCATGTGGGGCAGACGGCCTGTCACAGCCAGATTTTGGAGAGCAGCGCAGCTTTGTTGTTGCGAGGAAAGCGGTAAAATGAGACTTTCGTGGTTGTTTTCGTCTCAGATTTAGTCCGACGGAGCGTCACAGTATAACTCCATGGGGACACAAAAGCGACACAAAAGTAGAACCCGGAAGTATCTCAGGAGGGGGCGCTCACGTCACAGCTAAAATACTGAATAGAAGTATAGAAGGATATCACAGTGTTGTTGTTTTTTTGGCATAAACCCCGTTGTCACGCCCTTTGATGAACTTGAAGAACGAATGAGGCAGTTGTTCTGTGTACTGACGGCTTTATTGTAGCATGGCATCGCTTCCAAAGCCCACGTCAAAACTGACATAAAACACAAATAAATCATGATCAGAATGAGCAACATGAAACAAAGCACATAATGTAATATAAAGAAATTACTCATGTACAAAACAAGTCTTTTACCTCACTGACTGCACGTAATTCAAAGAGCATGAAGTAGTGAGAGGAACCCATGAACACATCATAACCAGGACTTTAACTTTGTACGCTCCATGTTCAATGTGACAAACTCCCGTCTGCTCAGCATGGACGGAAGATGCAATAACTGTGCGATCCTGAGCTTATTCCAATTTCATGAGGGTCCATTTGGTTACCAACTCTCCATCATTTGGCTGGGGACCACCTGGAACCCCCTCAAGGACCACTGGTGGTCCCCTGGACCCCTGGTTGAAGACCGCTGCCCTATAGGCCATTGCACTCAATTCATCGGTGCGTCGTTTTTGTTCCCACTGGACACAGGTGTACCGGCAGGACACGGACACGTTCGCGGTGGTGGTGAGGATGCTGATAGCCAAAGACCCGTCACTGGAGCCCAGTCTGCAGGGGGCGCTGCAGGACAACCTGCGGGACATCGGACAGCGCTGTGTGGAGGCCATGCAGGTGTTCATAGATGAGTACGACGACAAGCACCCCAAGGACCCGTCTCTGTAGTGTGCATGCACACACGCACATCTGCGCGCACACGTACGCACACGCACGCGCGCGCGCACACACACACACACACACACACACACACACACACACACACACACACACACACACACACACACACACACACACACACACACACACACACACACACACACACACACACACACACACACACACACACACACACACTCTCACACATTCCTGGGGGATGTGGGGGCATATAACTGACCAAATTTTTATTTTTAATGTATTTTCTTCATATGCTATAAGAAGTATGTATATAGGGATTAAGTGGTTAACATGTTATGAAAAACCACGTTGTGTCTCAGGTTGTGGCAGATGAAGTGGTGTCTCCAGAGAAAATGGAACTTCTTGGGAACCAATGAATGATAAGTGACTGACTGACGCGCTTTGGTAATTCATTTTCAACGAGAGGCGGGCGATTATTTGTGGACGTGCGTAGAAGTTGAGGCGCGGTCCCGTGGAATTGTCCCGCACGCCGTGCACGTGTTTTTGTGCACGATCCTCGGGGGCGATGAGGCCTTGGATTGTGGTCAGCTTTGTTCTTTTACGCTACGCGGCCCACGCCTGCGTCACTCGCTCCCTTTCTGAAGCGGTCTTTAAGCTTTGGGCCAACCACAGCCCAACTGCCAGCTCACCGCCGCACGCTGCCAAAATAACGTAAATCGGCTATTTTCGGTGTGATATGTGATACACCGCATAAGTAGGCTATATAGCCCGTGTCCACTCCACAGACCAGATAGGAAATAAATGTAATTTAATTATCCCACCAGATCAGTGGATTTCAACCCTTTTTTCATGTCAAGGTTATTATTTATTCAGCATTTGAGCTATGTATTACCAACTCTATCATCTACCTCCTGGTACCCCCTCAAGGACCACTGGTTGAGAACCACTGCACCAGACGCTTAACATTATCTTATTTTAAAGACTACAGCTAAAACAAGACAAATCACAGCCTGGTGTAAATATGTTATTTCACAAAAAAGTATATATTTATTTTAAAGAAACAACCTTGTTTGACACGATTACTTAAGAGTAATATGTACCACATACCACTTAAAATGCTGTGTAGAAGCAGGCTACTGTACTTCTCGACGTTCCCGGACCTTACTCAAATAAAACCTGGAACTGGTACACTACGGTATTCATTTAGGAAAAATAAACCCATAAACAGTTAAAATATGGAGACAAATTTAGGAATGCGTGGCACGAAACAATCTGAAACGCTAACTCTTCTGTGGACAGTGGACATGGCGCTGAAACAAATCAATTATATCTTTACTTTTTGGGGAAAAAAACTGCCAAATCAAAGGAGTAGTTCATGCAAAAATGACTTATTTTGCAAGCGAAATGCAAGTGAAAAATCTGATCACCCTATAAGAGAAATTCCCCTGTGAAATGGGCACTTTGACCGGTCACATTCGACACATTGCTGGCCGTGGGGCAACTGGGGACTCCTGCTCCCCAGACAGTCTAAACCATTCAGCTCTGGTTAGAGATTAATTTGGTTCTGCTTAAGGTTGGTGGAAATGCCAGCCGGTTCGTGGCCGGTTCCGTGAAACAGGGTTCCCCGGTCATGGAATTCCTGGAAATATATTTAAAAAAAAGATATTCTATATTATATGCCTTATTTTTGCTACACTGCCTGTATTTGGCCATTGCACATAGGAATATGAGACTCATTATTGCGCTGAATGATTGTTCTATAGACCTAGAAATTGGGTTAAATATTCTGGAAAGGTTTTGGAAATTCAGTGGTACAAATGTGTGGGAACTCTGGTGAAAGCTCCCAAGTGGTTCCAAAAATCTAGAACGGAACCAGTTCTAAAACATGGTGCTTGTCTGCCTTATGTAACACACAGCCATGGGGAGAGGAGACTTTGTGTGTCACATTGGTTTAAATGCTGCTTAATGATTCTGTATGTTCTTGTAAATCATTCCATGTGCTACCGATGATCCCGCCTGCTGTCGTGTCAAAAGTCAACTCTTGGCATCAAGCCTTTTTCCGCATTGGCCCTGTTTCTTCTTCTTAACGGCTCTGTTAACCACCAGTGGGTGGGATTATCATTATTTGGATTTGGATTTTGTATGTTTTTTCGTAGAATCGTCATTTTATGTGGAGGATAATTCCACCAGTGGTGACGGAGAGAGATACTGTGAATACAAAGGAGGAAAAAAAACAAATACACTGTAGCGATTGCTTAAGAGTGAGTCATCATAGTTGTCGAACGGTGATGTATTCAAATGTCTAATCAAGAAGAAAAGACTGGCATTAATGTGTTTTATGACTAATGTTTTGCCAGTGTGCGAGCATTTTCTTTCTGTTGATACTGGACCGCAGCACTGACGTGGGCTCACTTTGGGAGGCCTTGAGTCAAGAGCACAAACCTTTTTTTCTAGCTTGTTATGTTGAATAATATCGTTTGTAGGGCTCTGTAATTCAATTCCCCTTTTTCTCCCCTTTTGCTATATTAAAATATCAGATGATGATAAATTGTTCTTTAGTGCCTTATTCAATGTCACACTAAATGCCTAATGAAGCCAGAGAGCGATATTTACAAATGGCCTCTGTCGGGTAGGAAACGTCATATGTCCAAAAGTGAGGTGTGTGTGTGTGTGTGTGTGTAATCCACGTAATTCGAGAACCGTTCGCCCCACCGACTTCAAATTCGACACACGTTTCACACCCCCGCAGGAGGTGCAGTGCCCGGTGTCGAGTCGGTCAGACCCACGGTTGTCCAGAACCGCCACAAAAGGCATCTGCCCGGGCTCTGGACAGGGTCCCTTCCCAGTGTCCCTATACGGAGCTGGCCTGTTCTGACATCATTCTGACGTCTGCATAGACTCCATATTTGGGCATGCCTGAACTTCATATACAGCATAAAAGGGACACGGACATAATATCAGGGTGGGGCATTCATTTCCAACTTGCATCGTTCCAAGTAGGCCAGTGCCCAACAGGCACCGCTGTAGAGGCTCCAATGGGCACCGCTCTAGTAATAATAATAAGCAGCAGATCTACAAGCTCTGCTAATTTGTTTGCTTTTGTGGGACACTCTGGTATGATTAAGTGGGGTTAGCTTTAATTCACAGAAAAGAAAAAAACAACAAAAGCTAGAATATGGAGATATGGGGTTTCTGCCCGGCAGCAACGATGTTTACAAATGCAGGTAGGGGTGGTACGAAAGCGGGCCAGACCATCTTTAATGAGACCCATGAGATGATGTGTAATGGAGCGTGCATGTTCTGTGTGACCGCTGTACTGTCTGTAAGCACACTATGCTGACAAACATTTGTTCCGTTTTCCCAGAAGCAGAGAACACCCAGGGCTAAAGTTAGCCCTTAGCATGGGGAAGAGGTGCCAGTCAAAAACATGGCCAAACATGTTTGTGTCGAGGACCCCTGAATTAATGCTTCAAAACCTTTTCAGGCCGCAACCCTGGCTATTTTGGACAAACTGCACATTGTCTGTATTGTAGGCTTATGTTATGTAGCCTACAATACAGACAATGTGTAGTTTGTCCAAAATAGCCAATCTAAGCTACAGGTATCTGTATTTGTGATGTTCCTATAGGGCTTAAGTGGTTAAAAAAAAAGACCTGTTCATGTGTAGTGATCATATGTCCTTGTACTATATCACACTTGATTCTTTTTGGTATATTTGCCACCCAAAACCGCCATGTAATTCATGTAATTTCAGATATATCGCCCCTGGCCGATATCAGCCAGGCATCCAGAGATCAGCGCAATGAGACACCTATTGTCCGGTGAAGTAGTACTCTTTATTTCCAACATGAGACAACAGCCACAAATGAACATGCAACTCTCCCTAGTATAGCTCTACGTCATCTTATACAAATAATGATTCTTTTGATACAAAATATATTTATCATATAAATATCATATGTAAGACCATTATGTACATAACATTTACATTACTACATCCATAACCTTTTATAATAACATTATTTTCTTTGTATTATTACTGTATATACATTTAACAGGTATTATTAATTCATTTATTATTAGGATTATTTATCATCTAAAGGTATAACTCTGAAAAGGAAAACAAAAATAAGCATGTGGCGGAGATTAAAATGGGACCATATATATATATATATATATATATATATATATATATATATATATATATATATGATATATATACCTGACGTTTACTGTGCTTGAATGGCCGAAGGAGAGCAGCGTTTTGTCCTTTGGTGGTGAGAAGCGTGGGTATAAAAAGCGTGATTTTACACTTCGCCGCACGGCGGTCGGTCTCGCGTGCCAGAAAATAAGGCGATCTATAAAACAAGGGTTCACAGACTTTTTGGGTCGCGACCAGAGCCGAAGAGTTTGATCAATCCTCAAGCCGATTAGCATTTGAGTACTTTTTAACACCTCTTGGACAGCCGGCGGAGTAGTCTCTCAAGACAGACTGTTGCCTCGCAACAATTGAGGAACAACAGGGGAGGCGCTGTTTTCCCGAATATTTGACGATGGGATTCTCATATTATTGCCGGCGGAGAGGTCCAAAATGTTTGGAATTCCCAGAAAATATGTAATGTAAATGTAAAATGTCCACGAAAATCTTCATGGGGGCCTAAAGGGGCCCTGGGAGTCTTCATGGGGGCTGCGGCCCCGTGGCCCCCACAGACTCTACGTGGTTGGTCACGACCCTCCCCTGTGGAGAGTGGAGACCCTATCCCACCCAGCACCCTGACAAGCATTTGGAATTGTAGGAGTTGAGGCATTACATTTAGTTTGACTCGGTTCTACAGTTAAAACGTTGTGTACTATCTGCATATATCATGTGTATATACTGTATCTTGGTTTGTTTGAGTGTTTGTTTGAGTGTTGCACATCAACCTAATCATCACCCCTCCCCCAAAATAAGTTTGGGAACCACTGCTCGGCTATTTTTTGGCACGTTGGCGACACTGCCGTGCGACGTCGCGTTAATCGGGTATTTAGTATGCAAAGCACATGGTGTTCAACTGACTATTTTGTACAAGGTGAAAACGGGGCCAAGCCCAATACTAGTATTTTCCAGCAGCTATTCCTTTTTTTTCTTCTTCTTTTTTTGGGGGAGGGGGGGGATTCCACATACACAATTTTGGAATCAAGCACGCAGCTTTCACTATCCCAACACAGAACCGCCCAGGGCAGCAGAACAACCACGTTTAGTAGTTTCACCAATTAAACCCCTTTTGTTATCCTTATGGGGGGGTTATTGATTATCTCCTACACACGCACACACACATCAATTATTTGCTTTATCCACAATATGTTAACCACATGAACCCAGGAGGAACATTAGCCAAAAAAAATGCAGATCTTCAAGCACAAAACCAGCTATTTTTGAGTAGATTGAGTAGATTTTGTGTAGGGGGGAAAGCGGTCCAAGTACAGGTCCACTCCAGGTGATTAAATTCAAGAGAGTTCAAAGGAGTAGATCTCATTTTCAATTACACAGCCCATAAAGCCTTGGAAAAAAAAACTCTTGTCGCATTCCTGAGCCAACAATTTGATGACCGATCTTAAGAGTGAGTCATAATTGCCAAACGGTGATGTGTATAAAGGTCTATTGCTATCTTCAAATATCAGACGATGATAAAATGTTCTTTAGTTCCTTATTCAATGTTACACCGATGACACCACTCAAATAGTATTTTATTCCGAGTCGCCTATATTGATCGACGATGACCCGGTCATAAAATCCCCCGGGAATGCGACAGAAAAAACACCAAACATTATCCTGGTTCCAGCCTGATTCACTGCGTTCCACGGATTTGTTTTGTCTCCACTAAGTAGCAAAGTGACAAAACAAATCCGGCTGGAAACCAGGCTACCAAAACATCTCCATGAATTCAAGGCTTCGTGGGGTGTGTAATCGATAGAAAAAAGCACTCCTTTGAACTGAAGTGGTTAGTGCATTCAAACTGTCAGCAGCTCATCATTGCGCAAGTATGTGCAAACATCCCTGGGTGTTATATAAGCTAGAGCAGCGCTTGCTCGCTGTCATGATTAGATCATGCTGGAGTGTGTAGGTGTGTGTGTGTGTGTGTGTGTGTGCACAAAGCAGCAGCACTCTGTCTATCCTGGACTGGTGCACGAGTTGCATAAGCTCACATACATGGAGAGTGTCCCCTCCTTTTTATGAAGCTCACCTCTTACAGTATTGTTTCACATGCAGTGTTTTACCGACATAATGTACTCGCTAAAAATCCACTCTTATCAGTCTTATCAGAAATGTGAATCTATCACTCTTCGTCATATCAAATCTATAACTCTGTCCATCGATCAGTCTATTCCTCTGTTGCTCTTATCAATCTATCACTATCAATCAATCTGACTCAATCACTCCATGTCTGTCACTGTACCAGTCTATGTCTATCACTATAACTCAGTGGTTTTCAACCCTTTTCGTGTCTAGGTCCATTATTTATTCGGCATTTGAGCCACGGACCACCATTTGATGAGATTTAGCCTCTCGGAGCCAAAACCAAAAAATATTTTGTTAATGTTGGATAAGATTTTGTCCACAACTCCATGCCGTATTGATGTTGGTAGGAACAACAGGCAAACGTTGACCAAAATAACAATTCTTCTATATTCTCTGATTGTGTAGACTTAAGAGAATTAAGTAATGCAGATTTTTATTAACAATAATTTTACTCTTGAGAGCGTAATTTAACTAGTTAAAGATCTATAAAGGGACCATTTGTTTACCAACTCTCCATCATTTAGCTGGGGACCACCTGGACCACTGGTGGTCTCCGGATCACTGGTCTATCACTCTGTCCCGTTTAACTAGTCAAGTCAGTCTACCACTCTGATTCTATCACTATATATAATATCTTGTCTTATATGGCTGGGCATATATCGATACTATTGATATTGTGATATTAGACTAGATATCTGGGGATATAATATATCATAATATTGTGATTCTTTTCAGTTGTAACTTATAACTTAAACGTTGTCAAATAACTATAGCCAAAATAGCAGATCATAGATCGTCTGTTCTTTTTTTTTTTATAGGCCTACCTATGTGATAGTATTGTCGCGATATGATATTACTGTACCTACTCCCTCTTCTCTATACACCCCCCCCCCCCCCCCCTCTCTCTCTCTCTGACACACACTAGCAAAATTCCAATCCTCATACATCCATCCTTGCGCCCTCCTGTCACGCCTAAGCCCCACCTCTGAGCAAAGGAGGCTAGGACCGAGGAACGGATGGTGTTCGCTGTAAGTAATGGGAACGCTCCTCGCTCAGTACAGCGTCATTTTAGAAGCTACGGCAGTTCCTGATGATGACGTGTGTGCTGGATCAGCGGAGTACTCCGGAGCCCGGAGGGTTGTCATGTGGAGGAGGAGACATTATAAGTCACATGTTCCTAAGAGGGAAAAACTAAAAAGAACATCCACAAAGGAGACAGGAAGGATATACTTGACGTATCCTCGCCCAGATCCTCGCTCCAATTAAGCGGCTTGACGGGGAGGAGCCTCCTGTCTCCTTGCTCCCGGCTCCTCCAAAAAAAAGCAAACGGGCTCTATGCACGTACGCCGTTTTGGAAATAACTCTTCCTGCTTTCGGGCCTCTTCTGATTTCATTCAGGTGTTACAGATGATACAAATTAAGTGGTTAATTGTACAGTGGTTCTCAAACTTGTACATTTCAATGACCCCCATAACATGTACAAATGGCACCAAATGGACCCTTACAGGTCTGTAACTGAGAGTGTACATGCATTTGTACATTTTCAGCGTTACGCACCTGTGCGGTGTCCTTAGGAACCCACTCAAGGACACTTTGAGACCCATGCACTGGTGCTGCTATTGTGCACCAGGATGGAATAGAGCCTTCATTAGTATCATCCGTAACACCTGTGAAGAGGCCCGGAAGTAGGCGTATACGTGCATGTAGCGCCTATTGACATTTTCGGGACGTGACCGGTTTCCAGGAGTCGTGCTCGGAGTGCGGAGGAGGATGAAGAGGAAGAGTCACATTTTAGCTCCGCCTCTCTCTCTCTCTTTTAAGAAACCACACAGTTCTTGCTCTTCCTGCGCTGCCGGGTGTGCAGCTGATGATGGCTGCCGTGGGGGGCGTGGTTCCCGTGCAGCAGGGGGGCGTGGTGATGGTGGTGCCCCGCCCCCCCTATGCCCCCGGACGAGGAGGCGGGGCTGTAGCGGTGCCGCAGCTCCTCGTTGATGTACCTGAGCTGCACGGGCCGCGGGATGGGCTCGCCCAGGAAGTAGCCCCCTCCCGCCTCGCCGCCGCCGCCGCCGCCCCCCTCCTCCTCCTGCTCCTCCGAGCCCGACGAGGACGAGGAGCAGCTGTAGCACCACGGCGGCTCTCCCCCGCCGCCCCCTCTCTCTCCCCCGTGGTAGCCGTCGCTACCGGCCCCCCAGCTTGCCCCGGTGCTCCCACCGGCCCCCGGCCCCCTGGGCGGCCAGCCCCCGGGCACTCCGGCGTCCTGCAAAAATGACATGTTACTATTATTGTGGCAAAACATAATTGCGATTAACAATATTATCGCCATAATCAAAATATGCTTAAAACTTAAAATGGCACTTCTATCTAACTAAAATGCACTCTGTACTGTATGTCTGTTATTATTAGCTATTATTAGATTCAATTCATTGTCACTAGTATACAGATGGATACTTTGACAATGAAATGAAGAGTGGCGTCTAGTAGGGCTGGGTGCAATAACCGCAATACCGCCATACCGCCGGTATGTAACGCATACCGCGGTATCGGGTTCATTACCGCGGTTGATTTTTTTTTTTTTTTTTTTTTATGAAATGAAAAGTGTATCATAATAAACAGTGACGCTCAGTCAGTCTAATCATGCCAGCAACACAACAACACCAGAGGGAGTTAAAAAAAACCATGTGCAACCCAGATTCGGCACAAACAAGGATTGATTGATTGATTGATTAAAATATTTATTAACAGTTTGCAGAATTACACTACATTTCAAGCACAACTCAATACAAAGACTGTTAACTGTGAGTGGACACTTGTTTACAAGAGGGTCCACCTAAATTCATTTCACTCCTATGCCACAAAAATGTGGAACGCCCTACAAACTGTCATTAAGATGTAAATCCCTTGACTCCACCCACCCCTTTCCCCCCCTCACTGTATACGTTTTCCCCCTTTTTACCTCCTTTATGATGATTTCCTGTTTTTGGTTTTATAGAAGTGCATAGTGTACAAAATGATATGATGAATTGAAAATGGTGGACCCTCTTGTAAACAAGTGTAATGCTTTATGGCAGGGGTATTAAATTAGATTAGGCCTCCTATGTGACACAGACCGAGTAGAAAGAAACGTGCCATTTTATCATGACTATTAGTGAGGACCTATTATATGAAGATAGGTTCAAAAGTGGTCCTTTAATGATTACCGTCATTATGGTAATCTCACAATTAATATCGCACACACCATACCTGTAACTTTTATTAGCCCTCTTATTATTCTCCCGGGTAATAACCGCCATACCGGCGGTATGGGGGCCGGCAATAACCGCGGTAATAAAAATCCCATACCGCCCCAGCCCTAGCGTCTAGCCAGAAGTGCAATACAGTAATGCAGCAATGAGTGTACGTCTGTAATCCACATAACTCTGGAACCGTTCGTGCCACCGAATTTGACACACACGTTCCACGTGCACAGGGAGAGCAGGCTCTGGACCTGATCACCTCTATATCGGTATCTCCATATATGGAGCTGGCCTGTTCTGGCGTCATTCTGACGTTAGTTAGAATACCAAGTACTTTACAGGGTTTAAAAGGTACTGAATTTGCAGCTCAACAATAGCTAATTCATCCTGGTGTATGACGGAAAACTGGCAGGGTAAAACACAATTTTTGTTTTTCTTCTTCCTAATTATTTGTTCGGCCCAATTTTTTTAATTTGTCATGATTTGTCCGAGACTTACAGGTATTTAAATAAATACTTTCTGAAACGTCTACGGGAAAAATTATCTTCTGGGCCGCTCGTCGCCATGAAAGGAGGCGGGACTGCTTAGTACACTAAGAACCCATATATCATCAGTCTAAAGTTTACCGTTTCAAATAGTAGAATATCCGTATATTGAAACTATAAACACTATATGATACCAGATCAATAATGACCTGGCATCTGCCTATACATAACAGAGAGATAGAGATAGAGATATACTTTATTAGTCTCCCGAGGAAGAAATTTGTCTTAGACAAAGGGCCCGCATGCAAGCGTAGCCCTAGTCCATGTCGCCACAGTGCAGCGCCAAATACATCTTTCTTGCATCATAGAAAAAAAGAAAGAAACATGCTATCATGCAATAATAACGCCATTTTGGTCCCATCCCTTATACCTGCATTTTGGTCCCATCCCTTATACCTGCATTTTGGTCCCATCCCTTATACCTGCATTTTGGTCCCATCCCTTATACCTGCATTTTGGTCCCATCCCTTATACCTGCATTATGGTCCCATCCCTTATACCTGCATTATGGTCCCATCCCTTATACCTGCATTATGGTCCCATCCCTTATACCTGCATTATGGTCCCATCCCTTATACCTGCATTATGGACCCATCCCTTATACCTGCATTATGGTCCCATCCCTTATACCTGCATTATGGTCCCATCCCTTATACCTGCATTATGGTCCCATCCCTTATACCTGCATTATGGTCCCATTATACCTGCATTATGGTCCCATCCCTTATACCTGCATTATGGTCCCATCCCTTATACCTGCATTATGGTCCCATCCCTTATACCTGCATTATGGTCCCATCCCTTATACCTGCATTATGGTCCCATCCCTTATACCTGCATTATGGTCCCATCCCTTATACCTGCATTATGGTCCCATCCCTTATACCTGCATTATGGTCCCATTATACCTGCATTATGGTCCCATCCCTTATACCTGCATTATGGTCCCATCCCTTATACCTGCATTATGGTCCCATCCCTTATACCTGCATTATGGTCCCATCCCTTATACCTGCATTATGGTCCCTTATACCTGCATTATTTTTCTCACCAAAACTCAACTTGAAAGCTGCTTTGTAACGCTGGAGCTTTTAAAAGCTGCGTGTAGCCAATCAGAGCACAGTGTGGTTTGAGGAGGCGGAGTTGAGATCATTTCACAAAACCATTTGCCTCTCCGAAAGCTGTGCGGCCCGAATCTCCGAATTAAAAAATAAACTTTTTAAGTATGGGCTGTATATGAAATATGAATGGATATCTGGCAAGACCATAGCCGATTTTATCGATAGAAATGAAAGTTTATATGAGAAACAAGTTGTCGAAGCGGTGAAAACAGGTTGTGTTCCGTGTTCCCACTGGATTGTCACTTTTTCTCATCAAAGCCATTGATGCGGACTACTGCCCAGTCCAGAACGCTATCCGTCGCTGAATGTGGACTAAACAGTGCACACACACACGGTTGATAAATTAGCAGATATAGATCGATAGATAGACAAACAATTAAACAATATAGTTCCAACCGGTGTCGGAGTTTCCCCCCAAACATTCCCCGAGAAGAGGGGAGGAGAAGCCCGCTCTCAGCCGGTCGTCGTGTGTGTGTGTGTGTGTGTGTGTGTGTGTGTGATATTGAAAGCCCGACACGGGGACACGTGTGTGCGCGCGCGAGAGAGATCAATAATTGATATTATATCAGTTGTATGATATGCATGCGGACATCCCTGATCCGACCTGTCCTGAACTGAGGACTGTAAATGATAATGTGCAGTGTGGAAGAGCGGTCTCCTACTGCCACATATAGCCAGCCGAGGAGGGTCAGTGACAGACAGACAGCGCCGCGGGGAGACTTGGGACTGAATGTCCGGAAATCACACGTAAACATAAGCTGTTTTAATTGCTTTTACGACGTGCTGTATATATACAATTGTATTTCTACGGTATGCTCTTGCTAAATCAACATTAACATTACATACAGAGCCGCTATATAAAAAAATGCCCGGAGGGTTTCGCTCGAGAGGGGGAGAGGAGAGCGGTGTGCAGGGGGGAGATGAGCACTGAAGACTGGGGAGGATTGAGATCCGGTCCGTTCGGTTATTTACAAACAAGTTTACCAAGATTATATTATTTATTCATCGATAAATATAGGTTATGATTAATGGGATTAATAACACACATGGCTTCGATGGAATGGCTTCGATGAGAACCGGGGGGGGGGGGGGGGGGAAT
This sequence comes from Protomyctophum parallelum, assembly GCF_964188405.1. Lineage (NCBI taxonomy): Eukaryota > Metazoa > Chordata > Actinopteri > Myctophiformes > Myctophidae > Protomyctophum > Protomyctophum parallelum. The sequence goes on along the minus strand of NC_139705.1, from coordinate 17,428,022 downwards.
GCAGGATCAATTGTCCCAGAATGAATCCCAGAAGCCATTGATGCGGACTACTGCCCAGTCCAGAACGCTATCCGTCGCTGAATGTGGCCTAAACAGTGCACACACACACACTGGACTCCGTTGCGGTGATATTGATTATTTATTAAGTAGTTAAAGTATGCCTAGCCTACTAGTTGGCACAATGTTTCCCCCGGGGTGGTGGAGGAGCAGACCGCTGGCCGCAGACAGCCGAGGATGGTCAGTGACAGACAGACAGGGCCGAGATAGGGATAGAAAAACAGATCTTTGAGACTGAATGTCTGGAAACAGCACGTAAACATAAGCTGTTTTAATTGCTTTTACGACGTGCTGGATATATACAATTGTATTTCTACGGTATGCTCTTGCTAAATCAACATTAACATTACATACAGAGCCGCTATTTAAAAAAAATGCCCGGAGGGTTTCGCTCGTGGCCTGGGGGAGAGGAGAGCGGAGTGGGGGGTTTCCCCAACCCCAAGACGAGCACTTCAGCTGGGGTAAAAGAGGGAGGATCGAGATCCGGTCCGTAGTCTCGTTCGGTTATTTACAAACAAGTTTACCAAGATTATATTATTTATTCATCCATATGTAGGTTATGATGTAACTAAATATATAATTATTTCTCCTCTACAGTCGCTATTTTACATTTTAGACTTTCAAATGCGCATCTGCTCAAACTGCCTGTTTTCTTTCTCATCTCAAGCCAGTCCAGGCAGCTTGAGTGACAGGTACCTTGTACACGCCCACTTTCTCAAAAAAAAAGCAGCTTCGAAATGAGTTTAGCTTTGCTTTCTTTTCTAGCTTTTTTTGGTCTGAACGGGGCATTATACCTGCATTATGGTCCCATCCCTTATACCTACAGCGTGAGGTCGGAGGTATTATGGTCCCATCCCTTTTACCTGCAGCGTGAGGTCGGACGTAGTCCGGGGGCAGGGCCTCTGCTGCTGTTGTTTGGGGCGGTACGAGGCGGGAGCTAGGCCCAGCAGCTCCCGGGCCGTGTGTCCGGAGGGGAAGCGGTCGTAGTCCTCCTGGACGCGGCGGTACGGCGGCGGCTCGGCGGCGGCCGCTAGGTGGAGTGCGTTGTCGGAGCGGGAGCGGCGGGAGCGCTTGTGGCGCCGCCGGCGATGGTGGTGGTGGTGGTGATGATGCTGGCCCTTGTTGTTGTTGTTGCCGCTGCCATGGTTACCGCGGTGGTGCTTGTGCCATCCTGGCTGCTGCTGCTGGAGGGGGAGGGCCTGCTGCTGCTGCTGCTGTTGTTGTTGTTGCTGCTGCGGGGGGGCGGTCTCCTGGTGGCGGAGCAAGGTTATTATAGTTAACGACCACTAACGAGATAACGAAAGCTAAAATTAAAAAAGATTTTCATTAACTAAAGTAAATAAAAACTATAATGAAAAAATATATATAACTAACTGAAACTGTATGGACACTAACCAAAAATAAGTGAAACATCTAGACAAAATGCTTTTCGATTTAACCATTGATTGTCGTTGATTGTCTAACAACTTATCTTTTGTTGAGTTTTACACAATACTTACAATTACACAGACCTTTTTGAATTCTGCACAATCCTGTATGAAATAAAACTATTAATAAAACCTAAAGTAAAAAAGGGCACAAAAATAAAAACTAATTCAAACTAGCAAATCCCTCTCTAAAAATGAATTAAAACTAACTAGAAAAAAACTAAACTAGAAAAAAAAGAGTCAAAATGAACTAAAACCAAACTAATGACAAAATCCCATATTATTACAACCTGTCGGCGGAGGGGGGTCCGCTCACTGGCCGAGGTGACGCGCAGGTTCCCGCTGCTGCCCGACGGACCGACCCCGCCTACGAAGCGAGCATCGAAGGGCAGCGGACGGCCCCGGGAGGGGGGGTCCCAGTACTGATGCTGCAGAGGGTAGCCCACCCTCGCGGGGTGGTGCAAGTGGGGGTCCATGTTGTTACTGTTGTGGCCGAAGGGGGGCCGCGAGGACGACAGCGACTCGGTGCTGTGGAACTGGCTGAGCGTTCCAATGATGCTCTTCTCCGACACGTGGACCCCGGAGTCCTTGCTGAGGTCGGGCATGGAGAACCGGGACAGATGCTCCTGGCGCTTGGTCGCCCCATCCAGAGAGTTGCCTGCAACCAACACACAGTTAAAGATGGAGTGGAGTCGAATGGAGTTGTCCCCCCCTCCCCCCTAAAACATGACCATCTATGATTAAACTAGGTCCTATAGCATAATCATAGTACCCCATGATCCTAGTAACTAGGAGGAAGAGTTTTTTCAAAAATAGTGTACAGAAAGTGTTTTATGTGGCCACACCCACCAGTTCATTAAGTATACCTGGTTTCCATCTTAGCACCACCCACCTGAACTTAAGCCTCGGCCACACCACAGCTGTGTGTTGTATGATAAAAGGGGAGGGGATAGTGGAGGTGTTAGGGTTAGGATGACACTAAACGTGGTGTAATTCGATTGGGCCTTCGACAGGGAATACATATTTGTAAATATCATGTAAAAAAAACACTATTAGAGTAATGTTAACTCTATAGACACATACAAAACACCTGGGGGTATATTAGTGTAATGTTAACTCCATAGACACATACGCAACAGAATAGTACAAAAGTCACGGCACTCACTGACAGTGTTTTGACAGCACATTTGATGTAGTTTTAATCGTAGTCATTCGTTTTATTCTAGTTTTAGTTGACCTAAGATTTTAATTGACTAAATCTACATTGATTTAGTCAACAGTTTTAGTTGACAAAATCAACACTGCTGTTAGTTCCCTGCAACGACCACACCATCAAATCTCAATCCGGCACTCTTGCTTTGCTGTCACATTTTGTTGCTAATGTTTTGTGTTCTGTTGTAGGCTCTATAGTTATCAGATGCATAGCATTAGTGACTGATGGGTTTGTTCAGTGTAGCTGAGCCCAGAAGCATTTGACAAGCGTAACCCCACTGTGAATTATATTAGTTGCCAGCTGTGTTATTTTCCCCAGCCAGCACACATCTGTGACAAAGGGCTCATGGTTTTGCAAACATTTGTCAACGAGTGGCAGTATTGAGCAACTTGCTCTCTGACAGCAGTGGAGAAGTGTGGGGAGCAGCATCTGTACTGGAATGAATGGATGGATGGATGGATGGATGAATGAATGAATGAATGAATGAATGAATGAATGAATGAATGGATGGATGGATGAATGAATGAATGAATGGATGGATGGATGGATGGATGGGTCAGTGATGGGTTGGGATGCGGAACCAGAGGAATGAATTCCACATTTGGAACCGTTTAATGGAAGCAGGTTTTATCACACTGTCAGAGCTGGTATAATTATAATGGTCCTATACAATTAAAGGTATATTCAGTGATTTCACTTAATTCAAATATCACTTATTTTTTTGTTTTGTTGTGATAATCCTCCCTACTATAGAGTGTGCTGACCATATAAGGAGTTCCTCCCTGTCCCCAGTTAACCCCTGGGGGTCAAAAAACCTTCGTTTTTGACTCTCTATCCTGATTGGACGAAAGGCTGGGTCCCACAGCCAAAAACGAAACCTAAGGTTTTTTGAGTGAAATCACTGAATATACCTTTAAATTTGTTTTAATTTTTGATTTTTTCAGTAAAGGATACGAATCCTGGATATCACAAACATGGTCACATAGACACTTAGATCACCTTTATATAGGTTAATAAGCAAACGTTAAAAGCATTTCCAGTTTTTTGCTATTCATTTGCTCATTATGCTAATTACTCAATTTATGACAAAACCGTTGACTCATGGAGGCAGAACATTAAAGGAGTAGTACCTTTCTATGGCTTACACACCCCCTGAAGCCTTGAATTATGGAGATTTGTTTTATGTTTGTTGCCTAAGCCAATAATTTGATGATTGGTGGAGTCTCCAAAGAGTCTGCTATTGACTATTGACCACCAAATTATTGGCTCAGCAATGTGACAAAACAACAACAACAAAAATCTCCATAAATTCAAGGCTTCACGTGGTGTGTACTATATAGAAAATAACTAATTTTTGGGTGAACCACTCCTGTAAATTGTAATGTCTACCACATACATTTTCTAATCCTGACTAAATCCAAAATACTGGTTCTCAAAGTGGATTACATTGATCCTTACATATCTGTAACTCTGACCCTAACCCTAACCCGTTGGGGTCCATTTGGTTCCATTTGTATGCTGTCAGAGTTAAGGGGAGACTTTGACATGTGTGAGAACCGTTGTCGTATAGGATCCCAACCAGGCCCCAAGAAGCGCTGGGAAACGGTAAACCCAGCCTACCCTACTGGCCAAAGCTGGAACTGCAGGTGGTCAAAATACATGCACGTCGCACGAGCAGCAGGGGTTTAACACAGAACGCTCGCTCATGAATCCATTCAGGCACGTTCTATTCATGGAGTTAGCACTTCACAAGAAAAATGCAGAAGTAGAGCGTTCTCCCGGGCGAGCAACCCCCCACTGAGCAACTTCCATTGAAATTAATAGCTGGGGCGGGGCAGCCCACCCTCTAGTTTATATAGCCTGGCTCAGCCTGTGTGGTCTGGTCTAGAGGAGCGTACTGTGACAGTCGAAAACAGGTAGTGGATCCTATTGGTTCACTGATCTGAGCACCCGCCCCCGCCCCCACCCCCTCTCCGGTAGAAAACAGCGGAGAACACTGACCACCAAATTTGGAGCAGCGCCTCTGCACTGTTATGGAAGTGGGCACCCTATGCCAAGTTTTCCCCAGGCTTTTCTTTTTGAGCCGAATGCGAACGATATTAGCCTGGATACGGAGGCTAGTTTAAAAATAACCCTAGTGTTGTCAATAAAATAAAGTACAAAGCGTATACCTGCAGTGTTGGACATGGTGATGGAGTCCATGGAGCCGCGGGGAGTCTGCTCCAGGGGCGTCAGGGGCTCGTTGAAGCTCAGTGCGCTGACCTGGTTCCTCCTGGTCAGAGGGGGGCGCCCTTCCCTCTGGAAGCCGCCGTGCATGCTGACCGCCCTCTGGTCCAGGAAGGCGTGGTTCTGGTTGTTGGCGTGGCTGGACATCTCGTTGAAGCTCATCTGGGTGCGCAGCTTGCTGGGCCGGAACTCGTCCACACTGGGACTGCTGTGCTGGATCCAGTTGTCGTTGAAGGAGTGGCCCCTGATTGATTGATTTATTGAATACTGTATGGCAAGTAGGGCATCAACCATAATTTGGAGAGATAAGGTCAACATCAACTAGTGGTTGTGTTGTTTTGAACCCTTTTCATATCAAGGTCCATTATTTATTTGGCATTTGAGCCGCGGACCGGATTTGATGAGATTTTGCCTCGCAGACCGAAGAGATATTATTTTGTTGTTAAGATTTTGTCCATAAACAATTCCATGCTGTATTGTGGTGCCATTAGGAGAGAGAACAGGAGCAATTGTTCTACATTCCCTTATTGTGTAGACCTCTTGTAAATAAATTAATGCAGATGCTTAACAATAATTGTTAACTCTTGAGAGCGTCAACCAAATGGACCGTAAGGGTGCATTTGACACTCATTTCACGCTCTCAAAACTGGTTGAGCTAACAAAACAAACTCACGATCGAGACAGCCCCTTACCTGAGGGCCGCCATCATTTGAGGCGTCCTCTTAGGATTGCCTGGTGGCTCGTTCCCCCAGGAATCAGGCCTCTTCCCTGGGTTGACCGGGCTCTGGGCCGGGGGGTTCCCCCAGGAATCAGGCCTCTTCCCTGGGTTGACCGGGCTCTGGGCCGGGGGGTTCCCCCAGGAATCAGGCCTCTGCCCTGGGTTGACCGGGCTCTGGGCCGGGGGGTTCCCCCAGGAATCAGGCCTCTTCGCTGGGTTGACCGGGCTCTGGGCCGGGGGGTTCCCCCAGGAATCAGGCCTCTTCGCTGGGTTGACCGGGCTCTGGGCCGGGGGGTTGAGGCTGGGGTTGTTGTACCCTCCCTGTCGGGGGTGGCATTGGCCCAGCAGCTGTATGGGCGTGGGGGCTGGGGAGGGCTCTTGTTGGGTGGGAGGGTACGGCTCATCCCGGCTCATCCACACCTAATAATAATAATGCATTTGTAGGCCTATTGCAATTTTCATTCACAAAGACACTGTAAAGATTTTCTAAACCAATATCTTCCGTAAATAATCAAAAGAATCCCTGCCGACACACAGCAAAACACACATAAATTCAGTCAGTGTTACGGCCAGCTGAATTTTAGTCTGTATTTATATATTTTCATTATTTTGTATTACTTTATTATTTCTGTGCTTCTGAAATATGGAGAGGTGGAGGCTTGATTGACAGCTGCCTGAGTGTCAAGTCTGTAGATTACTGGAGGCTACCAGCTGCCCTTGGGAGAGACTTTTCTCCTTTCGGAACCCTGTATACTTTTTTAATTATCTTTTTGAATGATGGTATCCAGGGTTCCGCGAAAGTCAATTCCTTCTCTCTTTCACCGGCTGGTACCACTCTCTGGTCTCTGACAAATATAACATCTCTAAAGTGTTGCAGAGAGACTCTCAACTGCTTTAGTGTCCCGCAGAAATGTGTGTTGATCGGCGTTGCCAGTAAACATGTTTAATCCATAAAAGTAAAAATGTCCTCTCCTCCGTGCTCCATGCCCCATGCACCTCCGCCATCTTGGGATTGGCTAGATGCACTTTGCCCAGCAAAAGTAGTTCACAATTTAAGCTGTAAGGTGTAAGCTGTAAGCTTTTACATCTGCTATTTTTGAAAATATTGAATCATTTTGAATTCTTTAACAAAAATCTTCTCCCCTGGGGGTACCCTGAAACAATTCATTTGTTATGGTTCCGCGGCCAAATCTATATCAATTCAGGAATCCAAATAATTAATTGACAAGTCACCTGGTTTAGGCTGGGCGCGCGACTAGGGGTGCGGCTGGGGGTGTGTCCCGAGGAGAGGCTGAGGCGGTCCATCTGGACGGACAGGGGGTCCACGTCGGCAGAGAGGCGGTCCCCGGGCATGGGGGGCGGGGCCGGGGGTGGGGCCTGGGGCTGGCGAGCAGCCTCGGTGCTGCGCTGGCGCTCCAGCTGATTATGCTGCTGCTCGGTGGCGCTGTGCCGCTCCTTCTTCCCCACCTTGGTCTTGGTGCTGTGGTGAGACTCGCGGGAGCGCGCGCTCTGGAATGCCGAGTCTGATGAGTCCGACTCGTCTGGGTCCTGGAAGGGTTTGTAGTTTTAGTCAGCCAGGAAGAGAATTTCCCATACATCTTTCCCATAGACGTATTTATTTAAAGACCTGTAAAGCAGGGGTTCCCAACCTTTTTTGGACCAGGTACCCCTTTTGCGGTAGATATTTTTCCAGGTACCCCCTCATCCTCGCAACACAGATAACAATATATTTACAACCACAAGCAGTGTTTCCTGCAGGAAAAAGCTTTGGCATGGTGCTGGGCGCAGGCCGCAGGGGGGCCTTCTTGCGTCGAACATTTTGATTAATTAATTAATTTGATTCAATAATTAATGAATAAGATTAATAAATTAAGATTGATTTGTATTATTGCTCTTGTATTGCTATTGGAGACACTGGGGGGACACTGGGCAGGCACTGGGGAGGCACTGGGGAGACACTGGGGAGACACTCGGGAGGCACTCAGGGAGGCACTGGGGAGGCACTCGGGGGGGACACTGGGGAGGCACTCAGGGGGACACTGGGGAGGCACTGGGAAGGCACTGAGGGGACACTGGGGAGGCACTGGGAAGGCACTGGGGAGGCACTGGGGAGACACTGGGGAGACACTGGGGAGCATGGGGAGGCACTCAGGGGGACACTGGGTAGGCACTGGGGAGGCACTCGGCTGGTCACTGGGGAGGCACTCAGGGGGACACTGGGGAGGCACTGGGAAGGCACTGGGGAGACACTGGGGAGGCACTGGGGAGACACTGGGGAGACACTGGGGAGCATGGGGAGGCACTCAGGGCGACACTGGGGAGCATGGGGAGGCACTCAGGGCGACACTGGGGAGCATGGGGAGGCACTCAGGGGGACACTGGGGAGGCACTGGGAAGGCACTGAGGGGACACTGGGGAGGCACTGGGAAGGCACTGAGGGGACACTGGGGAGGCACTGGGAAGGCACTGGGGAGGCACTGGGGAGACACTGGGGAGACACTGGGGAGCATGGGGAGGCACTCAGGGGGACACTGGGTAGGCACTGGGGAGGCACTCGGCTGGTCACTGGGGAGGCACTCAGGGGGACACTGGGGAGGCACTGGGAAGGCACTGGGGAGACACTGGGGAGGCACTGGGGAGACACTGGGGAGACACTGGGGAGCATGGGGAGGCACTCAGGGCGACACTGGGGAGCATGGGGAGGCACTCAGGGCGACACTGGGGAGCATGGGGAGGCACTCAGGGGGACACTGGGGAGGCACTGAGGGGACACTGGGGAGACACTGGGGAGGCACTGGGGAGACACTGGGGAGACACTGGGGAGGCACTCAGGGGGACACTGGGGAGGCACTGGGGGGACACTGGGGAGGCACTCAGGGGGACACTGGGGAGGCACTGGGGAAGCACTGAGGGGACACTGCAGGAGGCACTGGGAAGGCACTGGGGAGGCACTGGGGAGAAACTGCAGCCACTGGGGAGACATTGGGGAGCCACTGGGCAGACACTGGGGAGGCACTGGGCAGACACTGCAGGGAAGACACTGGGGTGGCACTTGGGGAGGCACTGGGGAGGTACTGGACATTTCATATCACACACACACACCATGATTCAAAAGCCCCCTCAAAAAAAAAAGAGGGGAGGCACTCGGGGGGGACACTGGGGAGGCACTCAGGGGGACACTGGGGAGGCACTGAGTGGACACTGGGGAGGCACTGGGAAGGCACTGAGGGGACACTGGGGAGGCACTGGGAAGGCACTGAGGGGACACTGGGGAGGCACTGGGAAGGCACTGGGGAGGCACTGGGGAGACACTGGGGAGACACTGGGGAGCATGGGGAGGCACTCAGGGGGACACTGGGTAGGCACTGGGGAGGCACTCGGCTGGTCACTGGGGAGGCACTCAGGGGGACACTGGGGAGGCACTGGGAAGGCACTGGGGAGACACTGGGGAGACACTGGGGAGGCACTGGGGAGACACTGGGGAGACACTGGGGAGCATGGGGAGGCACTCAGGGCGACACTGGGGAGCATGGGGAGGCACTCAGGGGGACACTGGGGAGGCACTGAGGGGACACTGGGGAGACACTGGGGAGGCACTGGGGAGACACTGGGGAGGCACTGGGGAGGCACTGGGGAGACACTGGGGAGACACTGGGGAGGCACTCAGGGGGACACTGGGGAGGCACTGGGGGGACACTGGGGAGGCACTCAGGGGGACACTGGGGAGGCACTGGGGAGGCACTGGGGAAGCACTGAGGGGACACTGCAGGAGGCACTGGGAAGGCACTGGGGAGGCACTGGGGAGAAACTGCAGCCACTGGGGAGACATTGGGGAGCCACTGGGCAGACACTGGGGAGGCACTGGGCAGACACTGCAGGGAAGACACTGGGGTGGCACTTGGGGAGGCACTGGGGAGGTACTGGACATTTCATATCACACACACACACACCATGATTCACAAGCCCCCTTTTTTTTTTTTTTTGAGGGGGCTTGGGTACCCCCTGGCTATGCGTCGCGTACCCCTAGGGGTCCGCGGACCCCACGTTGGGAACCGCTGCTGTAAAGCCACTGACAAAGCCAACTCGGATGGTAACAACTCAAAACACAATTTTTGGGAGCGAACAAATAATTAGAAAGAAGAAAAGAATTGTGAACTAAGTGGTGCAACTCCGTGTGGACTGTGGAGGTAAATATGGGGGCCTGCCTAAATGTCTACAAACCAGGTATGCACACACGAGTAATTTTAGTTCATCATAAATAAGTAGGGCAGTAGCCCTACCTACCCGTAGCTTGTTTTCGATTTCACAACAAGAAAACTACAAACCCCAAGTGATAAGTGCACAGAGCTTCGTGCTTTCCTATTGGTTGGCTCCAAGTCAAAGTTCCCCACGCAGGGTGTCATGTTACAAAAAAAGAAGAACCGATCAACAAGCTCACAGCTCGTCGCGTCTCAACTCGTTGTAAGCTTGTAGATCTGTCCTTTTTGACGCGACACAGACAAGGTAAACAATACACATGTACTTCACTGGACAAGAGCGGCGCGCGAGCTTCGAAAGCACACGAGCGGAATGGTGCCCTACATTTCTCTTGAAAAGGACACATATCGTGTGACTCGTTGATTTATCAAGACAAAATCAGAACCAGAAGAGAAGCTGGCATTTTGTGAGGTGAGTGAAAATAATGTGGCTTTTGACATTACTGGGGAAACATTATCTCGGTAATTTACTTGTTGCACCACGTGTTTGTATGCTGTAGCATTGAAGACGGCTGTTATGAGCCTCCCGTCACCGTGTGGCAAAAACAGACTTTTACTAGTTGTATCTTGACTACAGACTGAGACTATAATAGGACTACTATTACAACCATTGTGTGGCAGTGTCAAGTGAAATTATGTGGTCATTTTATTTTGGTCATTCATGTGTAGCCTACAAGCATAATGAACAGCTTTACATCATGTGGGCAAGTGCATTATATTCGTTTGTGCTCGTTTCTTACAGGTATATTTCCCATGTTAGTCTAGTAGCCAGTCCATAGCCCCATTGTGAACCGGACATGTTGAGTACACCAAGGTTTTATGTTAGAAATGTTTGGTATGGGTCCCCAGCATGTAGAAACTGATGCTAACTTGCATGTTGGGCAATTTTCATAATTGGCATAATATGTGACCATACCAATTACAACCTATAGAAGAACCTGAATCCATTCCAGGCATTAATTTTGCAAAAGAAACACTCATTGGGCTAAAAACAGCCAATGCTGTCATCACAAATTGATGATGTCAGCACATTTGGGCATGGCCGTTTTAAGCCCAATGAGTGTGTTTTTTCCAAAACTAATGCTTGGAATGGATTCAGCATCATGAAAACCCCTAGCCCTACAAGCAGAACCCAATGGTACTGAAGTTTCTGAAATTTTTTAGACCCAGACCATGGGGTCCTATTCCACCTCCACCCTGCCACCGGGTACGCACACATAAATAAACGTAAACACCTTTGGATAAGTCCTTCTGTGCTCTTTGAGGACTTTTTTTTCGTGTGAGGGCTTCTGAATGTGTGAACTTTAAGTACCTATAAATACCGCTGCGAATATCTCCTGTGGCGCGGAAGCCGTTAAGTCTTTTTAATCTTTGTTTGACCGATTTGGTCGCTTTGATTCTTCTCTTCCTAACTTGTTTATTGACACCTCATTGTACCGCCTATCTGGCTAGTTAGTGGCGCTATAGCTATGACAGAGCAGATCAGAGGCAGGAACGTAGCCGGCACAAGCCAACCTCACATCGGGAGGCGGTACAATAAACGGTAAATAAACAAGAAGAATCAAAGCGACCAAATCGGTCAAACAAAACAACAAAATACTTAACGGCTTCCGCGACACAAGAGAATTCGCAGCCGTATGTATAGGTACTTGTAGTTGACACCTTCAGAATAACGCAAACGAAAAGAAGACGTCAAACGGCGCAGACACGATGTTACCGAGGATATTTATGTGTTTCAACATTCCCATACGAAAACAAAGTAACGCACAGGGACCCTACGGGTCAGTAGGGCTGACCTTCGATTACGTTTTTGATGATCGACGCTTCGCTATAAATTTGTTTCGATCGTCGACGCTTCGAAACCCAACGGGGGGGGGGGGGGGGGGGGGGGGAGTGCGGTGCGAGGTGCGCGATGCGAGGCGCGCACCTTAAACAATAGCGGAGAGAAAGGCATGCTTGGATTGGTCTCATTTATTTAAAACGATAAGCATTGAAGCAACAACTGTTGCAGCCTTCATGAAAGCAGTGACGCACAAATAATTAGGCTTAATAAAACATCTGACCGTAACAAGTCAACTGCCTGACACAGGCATTACCTCTAAAAAAAATATATATATAGCCTATAATCCAGAAAATGTAGGGATTTAGCTTCTCTTCCGATTGAAACTCAGATGTGAAAACACCAAAAAAAGCACCAGTCCTGGAGCTCCAGGCACGCTAATTTGCGCCGCGGTCTACGCCGCTCTCAGACCCTTCCGACGAGGCTCTTTCTTAGGGTAGAAAAGTGTGGATGACCGCGGCTCAAATTAGCGCGCCTGGAAGTCCCTCGGAGCCCAGGAGGTCAGGGGCTTTTTCCCCTGTCCCATGCGTGAAATTTCGCCGCGGATTTTTCGCCCCACTTGGGCCATCCCGTATGTGATACGCCAATTTCTTGTCACATAGTTGACACTGTACACCACTTGTTCTTTGTTCTCCTTGCATATTCTAAAATGCAACCACACTTTAGATTTATTTTGTGGCGGCATGACTGCAGGCTGCTGTGTTGACTTCCTTCCTTGTTGTTACCACCACGAGTGAGGGGGAGAGGGGAGGAGGCGTTGCGGTGCTGCGAGGCGTGAGCATGGCTCGCGGACCAAATGGGGCCGTCTCGCGGACCAAAAGCGTCCGCTTTTTTTTTAATGACTATTCGATTCAAAATTTAAAAATCGATTCCTGTGCGTATTGATTGAACATCGATTAATCAATTTTTTTGGGTCAGCCCTACGGGTCAGCCCGGTTCGGTTCGGATTGGGCTGACCCAGGGGGTTCCGAGAGGGGCTAAAAACCCCCTAGGTTGACATCTCACATGCTAGATAAAGTATGATGACATTTTGAATATTTTGCCTTCTATAGGTTGTTAATGGTATGGTCACAGATTATGCCAATTATGAAAATTGCCCAACATATGCAAGTTAGCAACCGGCAGTTTCTACATGCTGGGGACCCATACTAAACATTTCTAACATAAAACCTTGGTGTACTCAACATGTCCGGGTTCACTTTTTGGCTACTAGGCTATGTTCTCAATATGGTGACCAAAGTTACAACATTTTCTTGTTTTCTTCAAAAAAACCGAACAAAAAACCAAACAAAAGACAAACGTCTGGGCAGCTCTGAAGGAAAAGGGGGGGAAAGGAGACGCTTTCACAAACTTACATTAGACTTATTTGAAAACAAATACAGGGTCATACATTCAGCAAGATACATTAAAAGAAAGGACAGGAGAATAAAATAAAAAAATACAAATAAAAATAAACGTAGAGAGAGGCATAGAAGAGTGATAGCAACACAATACTTTGTTTTTTCTTATTCAGCAAAAGTATGATCGGACAGGTGCGATATATTCAGTCCATTTAGTCCAAATCCAGAAAAAACTTTTCCTCTTGAGATCTGAGTGAGTAGCCTATGTCAGTTTTTCCATCTTGAATATATCATGTGTTATCTCGATCCATTCTTCTATACTGTGGGTGGTTGTGTTTGCAGCCACTTTCTAGTGATAGCCTTCTTGCTAGCCACCAGGAGGGTCAGAATAAATATTTTATCATTACTATCCAGTAAGTCATATGGGAGGTTGTGTCAACAGAGTTTAACAGCTGTCAACCTGTGTATGTAATGTAATGTAATTATAGCTCAAATACGTACCTTTTTTATATTGGCTGCAGTGCAGTTTGACCCACCATATGCAGGTTGGTGGACCAATTCAATTATGATTCCCTGCTTTCATGTGACATGAAAAAACTAAAATGCTAAATATGTTCAATGACTCAAATATATTGATACAGATATATTGGACACTATATAAAGAGAATACTAGAAATAGTAGCCTATATACGAATCCGAATCAGCTTAATTGTCCCGCCAGAAGTTTTACAGGTGTAACAATAATGGGTGAACTATTATGATTATTTCTTTACAAACTGATCATCAGTTTTCAGGAAAGTAAGAAGAGACAGAAAAATATAAATATACATATTGTTGTTGGGCATGCCAGAAACCTGGCATGGAATCTCTAATTAAACATATTTTTTTGTGATGCCCTACTAAACTTCATCAGTGTCCCACAAAAGTATAGCCTAGTGAAAATACAGTAGCATATCTACAATCTCTCAACACACAGAGGAGTTAACACATTGTTAGCTTGTAGATCTGTTATATTCACAATTATTTCACCATTTTAAAACATTTTATTTAACCCAAATATATGGACTTTCTTTAGGGCACTAAATGCTGTCATGTGGCCGATATAAATACAGTGGGGGGCCCCTCACTTCACATGACTGTGATTTTTTCATCTTGAGGTGTGATTTCTACTGATTTAGAACGCATTTGTAGAATTGGCCTCAGGTCCTAATGGGTTGATAATATTGAATTGATTGCAGATGGTCCTTAATTGGATTATGCATGAATTTGTGTTTATATCCACCTGTCCGGTGCTGCAGGATCGCGAGCAGAAGATGTGTCCCTGTTTGGGCAGGAAGGGCCGTCCCAGCAGTGAGCGCTTACATCGGGCACAGCCGAAGCACTCCTCTGTGGCATGCCAGTGCTGCCCGTCGTACGTCATCTGGCCCTGGTCGATGCCTGCAGGCAGCAGATGGATGGGCAAACAGATTGGAGAGGAGATCAGCACCACCAGATGTACGTTTTCAAATATAAAATGCGGGACTGTACCTATGTTGGTTCTATATGTTCCCCACCCTGCAACCCGGCCTAACCCTAAACCTAACCCAAACCCTAAGATGAGTTGGGAACATAGAACCCGGGGAACATAGAACCTGGGGAACAATAGGGATGACCCCTAAAACTCATTTGAAAATAAAAAAAATCTACAATGCGACGCATTGCGAGCTTGCAGATCGGCTAGTTTTAAATGGCGGAAATGTATAGAAGGAGTAGACATTTATTGCTATTAAGCTATTGCTTACATGACTTGAGGAAATGTACAACTGCACATTTGTACGATAATTAAATGCACATACAAAGCTGCTGATCGGGATCCAGTTTGGCTTTTCAAAATCTGACCCTAGATCTTTACTTTGGTGCATAACTTTTTTTAAATTTAAAAAGATTATCCCACGATTTTGCACCTAATGTCAATTATCTAATGTAATCCTCACCTGGGCACTACACTTCCTCTGCCAACCTGAGGGGCAGCGGACTGACCTCATGCTTCCTTCTATGCATGAGGAGTCTAAGCTGCTTCTTTTGACCTGACAGGGGAGAGTTTCCCCAGCCGGATGTAGCGTGTGGAAGGAATACGTTATTTATTCAGCATTTGAGCCACGGACCACCATTTGATGAGGTTTAGCCTCTCAGACCCAAAACTAAAGAATAATATGTTTTGTTATCGTTCCGTTGGTTTCAAAGTCATAAAAAGGCAGTGAACTCTAGGGTATAGCATAGACACCTAGAAGACTGGTGTAGTTAGGAATCTTGCCATCAGTGACACTGATGACATCACTGTTTCCTGTTTACAGGCTCTTTAATACATTACATTTTGACTTGAACCTGCCTGCTCTGTCGTCCTATAGGCCTGGGTCTACACTCACAGAACAGTTTCTTTTTTGCTTTTCAAAATAAGTCAGTAAATCCGTAAATCTGACCCTAGATCTGTACCTGGTGGCATTAACATTGGGTCAATTTGGGTGTGTTTTTCCTTGACTTTTATTTGAGTAACATCAAGGAAGTTCTCTTCTTCCACACAACATATTTTGTGTTTTGTGTTGTTTTTGTCACGTAGGAGTCTTAAACAAGTTGTTTCTTACAGTAAATATGCTAGTTGTGCTGCCTTTGGAATGGCAGTTTGGTAAATTTTAATAATTCTGTCATTTAATTAAGTTACGTTAAAAGGTGAAGTGTATTTAACTGGTTTTTACTGCCCTCCAGGGGTGGAAGTAGAAAGTGAAACGAAACTCAGCATTTCCCAGTAAAACGAAACACAGTTGCGTCAGCATTTATTTCACCACGGAACAGTGAGCTGTGTGCATGGTCTGCTGATAATTATTCTTTAATGCTTTGCCTTGGACATTATTGTCTGTAAGTACTTTGAAGTTCTAGTTAATCGGTTCAAAGAGTATATTTAATTTAGAATGTGATTTTTGCAGAATGCCTTTGTAGTTGGTTATTATGTGTTTGGAAACTGTGTAAACACTTGTGGTCTGCATGTTAGTTTACTGCTGCAGTAGCAGTAGCCATTTTCTGTGTTTGATTTCAACATTGTGTACCTAGTTCAGTGCAAATAGCCTACTAATAACTATACTATATTACTCACACTTACACTTATTTCCTGTGTGTTAATTCATTTGTTTGTGTATTTCTGTATTGTTTCAGTTTTACAAAACTACCTGCAGAGACTCAGTAAATTCAACAAAGTCAAGCCTTGTCTCTTTATTGGAGGATCTCAGAACACTGTTAACTAGCTGTCTAGCTACACATGGGCACGTGTTGCAAGGGCAGCATAGTAAAAAGACAACAAGTACAGCGGGCTCCGCACAAGATCATAATCAGCAATCATGAGTCTACGCTCAGGAAAGAAATACACAATGAATGTTAATGATGAACAAGAAGAGGAGAAAGAGGATTCAGAAATCCCGGCACTAACAAGACAAGAGGAGGAGCATAAGCCATCTCAAGCAGATTCTGTCAAGTCTTCACACAAGTCCTCTCACAAGTCCTCTCACAAGTCCTCTCACAAGTCTTCAGCCAAATCTAAATCTAACGCATCCTCTAAGGCATCCAACAAGTCATCACGGTCCTCAAAATCATCAGCACATGTAAAGGCACAGGCTAAGGCAAGGGCTGCTCAGGCTGAAGTGGCATTTGCTAAACAAGAAGCTGAATTGATCAAACGAAAGGCGGAACTTGACGCCACCTTCCATATTCTCCAGTCTGAGAGGGCTGCTGCTGCTTCTGCCTCTGCCGCAGCCTACGAGGAAGCTGCGGAGAGTGAAAGTGAGGACGAATACCAGGAAGTGCAAGAACACCCTGTTCTACAACAAGCTCTCAACTCAGAACAACGCACCAGAGAGTATGTGCAGAAGCTCCATAATACAACACCAATGCCCCCTGTTCTTCAGCAGCCTCTCAACTCAGTACAACATACTAAAGAATATATTCAGCAGCTTCCCAAACACTCACCAGTGTGTTCACCCGAGAGAGACGAGAAGCCTTTAAGAACCCCTGACGCTAATGACAGCGGCATTCCACAATATGGAAGTGTTGGAATTAAAAAAGAAGAACCAACAAAGAGCACACAACCAACCAAGACATACCTTAATCTTCCTCAACACTCAGGCAATCCCTTTAAAGGTTACTACTCACCTGAGCCTCCAGGTGCACAAGACTTTGCTAGATACCTGATACGCAGAGAATTGGTGAGTTCAGGTCTTCTCCAATTTGACGATCGACCCGAACATTACATGTCATGGAAAGCATCCTTTCACAGTGCAACTAAGGACTTAAATTTGTCAGCCAGGGAAGAAATGGATCTGATGACAAAATGGCTTGGACCCGAGTCATCAGAACAGGCAAAAACAATCCGCTCTGTATATGTTCTCAAACCTGAAGCAGGCCTTTACACTGTCTGGCAACGTCTGGAAGAATGTTATGGAGCGCCAGAGATCATCGAAGATGCACTGCTAAAAAAGATTGAGAACTTTCCCAAACTAAATAACAGAGACAATATCAAGCTCAGAGAACTAGGTGACATTCTGCTGGAATTGGAATGTGCCAAAGAGGATGGCTACCTAGTGGGGCTCATGTATTTGGATACACCTCGCGGGGTAAAACCCATTGTGGAAAAACTTCCATACAGCCTCCAGGAGAAATGGACAGCTCTGGGATCCAAGTACAAAGAGGAGAATAAAGTGACATTTCCACCTTTTTGGGTCTTCTCCAGGTTCGTGAGGAATCAGGCAAAGGTGAGGAATGATCCAAGCTTCTCTTCTCCCACTCCTGACACCACATCACGAACAGAGAAAACTGTCAAGTCCAACTGGAAAGCCTCTGTAAGTGCACACATAACCGAGGTGGATGCAGAATCATCGGATGACAGTGAAACCATTCCTGCTCAGAAGTCGGAGGAACCAGACAGACAATGTCCTATACACAAAAAACCTCACCCACTGAAAAAGTGTAAAGTATTCAGAGGCAAGTCCATGGAAGAGCGCAAAATGTACCTGAGAGAGAACCGCATTTGCTACAGATGCTGTGGGTCAACACTACATATGGCCAAAGACTGCAAGGTGCAAATCAAGTGTCTTGAGTGCAATAGTGACAAACACATCTCGGCCTTGCATCCAGGTCCTCCTCCAGCAGCTATAGAGAGTATCCGGGCTGACAAAGAAGACAGCGGGGAGCCAAGTGGGAATTCAGTAACCTCAAGCTGCACAGAGATATGTGTAAGTGGAGAAAGCCCACGCTCCTGCTCCAAGATCTGCTTGGTTAAAGTTCATCCTGCAGGCAAAAGAGAGAATGCTATTAAGATGTATGCGGTGCTCGATGAGCAAAGTAACAAGTCTCTTGCCAAGACAGAGTTCTTTGACCTCTTCAAAGTCAAGGCCAATTCATCTCCTTATACTCTGAGAACCTGTTCAGGGACAACAGAGACGTCAGGCAGAAGAGCCGGTAACTTCATCATTGAGTCTGTTGATGGGAAATTACAATTTCCTCTACCAACCCTAATTGAGTGTGACATGGTTCCTGATGATAGGACAGAAATACCTTCACCAGAAATTGCACGTCATCACACTCACCTACAGCCAGTCGCCGATAAGATTCAACCATTGGACCCAGCCGCTCCAATTCTCTTGCTCTTAGGAAGAGACATCTTAAGGGTACACAAGGTGCGCGAGCAAATAAATGGACCCCATGATGCTCCTTATGCGCAGCGGCTGGACCTAGGATGGGTCATCGTGGGTGAAGTGTGCTTGGGAACAGTACACAAACCATCAGAGGTCAATGTCTACAAAGCAAACGTGCTGCAAAATGGTCGTGCATCCTTTTTCAGCCCATGTCCATCCATGTGAAGGAAGACTACAGTGGTATGATACAGAATCCTGGTTCCACCTTCACAGCCAGCAATAAAGAGGATGCAGGCCTCACAGAGAGCACAGACAACCTTGGATGCATGGTGTTTGAAAGGTCAGAGGATGACGACAAAATTGCACTATCCATAGATGACAGAATGTTCCTGACCATCATGGAGGAACAGGTCTACCAAAATGAGGACAGCAGCTGGGTGGCACCTTTACCGTTCCGTTCCCCTAGACGTCGTCTTCCAAGCAACAGAGAACAAGCTCTGAAGCGCCTTAAGTCATTGCGCAGAACTCTTGAGAGAAAGCCGGAAATGAAGGAGCATTACATACAGTTCATGCAGAAGATGCTGGACAATGGTCAAGCCGAGCCAGCTCCACCACTAGAAGAAGGTAAAGAGCACTGGTATCTGCCAACATTCGGTGTGTATCACCCACAAAAGCCGGATCAGATACGGGTCGTTTTTGACTCCAGCGCTGAGTGTGATGGAGTATCTCTCAATCAAGTGCTCCTCAGCGGCCCAGACTTGAATAACACCTTGTTGGGAGTCCTTCTGCGGTTCCGGAGGGAACCCATCGCCCTGACAGCAGATGTGCAGCAAATGTTTTACTGCTTTGTTGTGCGAGAAGACCACAGGGACTATCTCCGTTATCTCTGGTATGAAGATAATGACATCAACAAGAACGTGACAGAGTACAGAATGAAGGTCCATGTGTTTGGAAACAGCCCTTCACCGGCTGTGGCCATTTACTGCATGAGGCGAGCTGCACAAGCAGGTGAGCAAGAACATGGATCTGACGCAAAGCAGTATGTTGAGAAACAGTTCTATGTCGACGATGGCCTCGCTTCATTCACCATGCCTCATGAAGCAATAGACGTCTTCACACGAACCAGAGACATGTTGGCAGATTTCAATATAAGACTACACAAAGTGGCATCAAACAGTAGCCAGGTGATGAAAGCGTTCCCTGCAGATGATCGTGCTAAGAATCTTAAGGATTTGGACCTTGGAGTGGATCCTCTTCCTCTTCAGCGGAGCCTAGGGCTCTATTGGGAGCTGGAAACAGACAGCTTCACTTACCTGGTGTCCAGTGAAGAGAAACCCTTCACACGAAGAGGAGTCTTGTCGACTGTTAACCGCTTGTATGATCCTCTAGGGTTTGTAGCTCCCATAACATTACAAGGGAAAGCCATACTTCGGGAACTCTCATCTGAACAGAGTGAGTGGGATGCTCCTCTTCCCCCTGAAAAAGAAAATGATTGGAGACAATGGAAAGACTCTTTACAGGCTCTCGAAGACCTCCACATACCTAGGTGTTACATTCCAGTCTCACTATCTTCAACACAGAGAAGAGAGCTGTGTATCTTCTCAGATGCTTCCACAGTAGCTATCGGAGCTGTGGCCTACTTGAGAGCTATTGACAATGAGGGACGATGTCATGTTGGATTCATCATGGGCAAGTCAAAATTAGCCCCTCGACCTGCACACACCATTCCTCGTCTTGAGTTGTGTGCCGCCGTTCTGGCTGTTGAAATGTACGAACTAATCAGAGAAGAGATTGACATCGACGTGGATGCCGTGAAGTTCTTCACAGATAGCAAGGTCGTGCTTGGGTACATCCACAACTGCACTAGACGCTTCTATGTGTATGTTTCCAACCGGGTAAATCGGATTAGGAGGTCCACACACTCCGACCAGTGGTTCTATGTTGCCACGGACATGAACCCTGCAGACCATGCCACCAGGCCTATACAAGCAGCCAATCTACAGTGTAGCAGTTGGATCTCAGGCCCTGCCTTCTTGTCAAAGCCCAACATGAAGGACATATCTGAATCCAGCCCCTTCAGTGTGGTTGATCCGGAAGCTGACGCAGAGATTCGACCTGAAGTTACAACTCTGAGTACTAAAGCCTTCAAGTCTACATTGAGCTCGGAACGTTTCGAGCAGTTCTCAAACTGGAACATACTCTGTCGAACAATAGCCCGACTCATCCATGTTGCTGCTTCTTTCAAAAAGACCTCAGACAACACAAGAAGCAAAGGATGGAAATGTTTCAAAGACGCAGTTAGTGCAAGGGAGCTTGCACAAGCCAAAGCTGTGATCATTCGTTCTGTCCAGCACAAGGTCTTCCAAGAAGAACTACAATGTCTTGGAGACGGACAGACGTTCCTCAAGCAAAGTATCCTCAAGAAGCTGAACCCAGTAGTAGACGAGGAAGGTTTGCTTCGGGTCGGAGGTCGTCTTTCTTCAGCTTACCTGTCAAAGGAAGAAAAGCACCCAGTGATTATTCCACGCACCCAGTACATTGCCACTCTAATCGTTAGATACTATCACGAGCAAGTAGCTCACCAAGGGCGGCACATCACTGAAGGAGCTATCAGAGCAGCAGGATACTGGATAATCGGGAGTAAGCATCTGGTTTCTTCTGTTATCTACAAATGTGTCACCTGTCGCAAACTAAGAGGGAGGTTACAGGTCCAGAAGATGGCAGACTTGCCCATCGACAGACTCATGCCAGAGCCTCCTTTCACCAGTGTTGGTCTTGATGTCTTTGGACCATGGACCATCATGACACGTCGTACGAGAGGTGGTAGTGCAGACAGCAAACGCTGGGCTGTACTCTTTACGTGCATGTCTACCAGAGCAGTTCACATTGAGCTGATTGAATCCATGTCAACTGACAGCTTCATCAATGCTCTGAGGAGGTTTTTCGCAATCCGAGGTCCAGCAAAACTTCTTCGCTCTGATAGAGGGACTAACTTTGTGGGCGCCGCTAAGGAGTTGGCCATCAACACGGAAGATGTAGCAGTGATAAACTATCTTCAGAAGAAAGAATGCACTTGGGTTTTTAACCCTCCACATTCTTCCCACATGGGCGGCTCGTGGGAAAGGCTTATTGGAGTTGCCAGACGCATTTTGGATGCCATGTTGCTTCAGACAGGCCCCACTCGTCTCACACATGAGGTCCTAAGCACTCTAATGTCAGAAGTAATGGCCATCATGAATGCACGCCCCCTGGTGCCTGTATCTACTGACTCCGATATGCCTACAGTCCTCTCACCTGCAATGCTTCTCACGCAAAAGAAGAGTGTTGTTTCAGCTCCACCAGGAGACTTTGACATGGCTGGGATGCTTAAGAAACAGTGGAAGCAAGTTCAGTGCCTTGCCGATACGTTTTGGAAAAGGTGGAGAGGAGAGTATCTATCCACTTTGCAGAGTCGACGGAAGTGGACTGAAGACAAGCCAAATGTCACAGTAGGAGATGTTGTCCTGTTGAAAGACAACCAAGTTCACAGAAACGACTGGCCAGTGGGACTGGTCGTTAAGACTCTGCCAAGCAGTGACAAGAGGATCCGCAAGGTGGAGGTGAAGATTGTGAAAGACGGAGCCGTCAAGATGTTTCTGAGGCCAGTCTCAGAGATTGTAGTCCTTCTCTCGGGGGAGACTTCTTGATAGAACTTTTACGTTATTACTTGCATCCAAGGACATTCCCTTAAGGTTGATGTATCTATAGTGATACAATGTTATTGTACCAAAGCGGGGAGTGTGCTGCCTTTGGAATGGCAGTTTGGTAAATTTTAATAATTCTGTCATTTAATTAAGTTACGTTAAAAGGTGAAGTGTATTTAACTGGTTTTTACTGCCCTCCAGGGGTGGAAGTAGAAAGTGAAACGAAACTCAGCATTTCCCAGTAAAACGAAACACAGTTGCGTCAGCATTTATTTCACCACGGAACAGTGAGCTGTGTGCATGGTCTGCTGATAATTATTCTTTAATGCTTTGCCTTGGACATTATTGTCTGTAAGTACTTTGAAGTTCTAGTTAATCGGTTCAAAGAGTATATTTAATTTAGAATGTGATTTTTGCAGAATGCCTTTGTAGTTGGTTATTATGTGTTTGGAAACTGTGTAAACACTTGTGGTCTGCATGTTAGTTTACTGCTGCAGTAGCAGTAGCCATTTTCTGTGTTTGATTTCAACATTGTGTACCTAGTTCAGTGCAAATAGCCTACTAATAACTATACTATATTACTCACACACTTACACTTATTTCCTGTGTGTTAATTCATTTGTTTGTGTATTTCTGTATTGTTTCAGTTTTACAAAACTACCTGCAGAGACTCAGTAAATTCAACAAAGTCAAGCCTTGTCTCTTTATTGGAGGATCTCAGAACACTGTTAACTAGCTGTCTAGCTACACATGGGCACGTGTTGCAAGGGCAGCATACTAGTAATTTATTTGTATTACATTTACAGCCGTGTGCACTTGCGCAGTTAGCTGTCTAACGTGCGTGTGTGTACAGTATGTGTCAGACTGCCACAACAGCGCTTCGTTGTCTAACTACTAACGTGTGTGTACCACACATAGCTGTCTAACGCGCATGTGTGTGTCTGTGTCAGACTGCCACAACAGCGCTTCGTTGTCTAACTAACGTGTGTGTACCACACACGGCTGTCTAACGTAACGTGTGTGTGTGTGGGGGCTACGGGCTAGCGGTGTTGAGCCTTCTCGTGGCGACCCTGTTTTCACTAATTTTACAGTACCACACACTTCAATAATTCGTAATTTATTCGAATTGTTGTTATTGCAATTTACGAGCTGCGTTCGCTTCCCACGTTCGCTTACTTGTTTGTATTACAGCTATGATAGGCCTACGTATTTATTTTGTCTGTGTACAATAGTTTTCTTTCAAATACAATACTTTTCATTTCAAATGTCCAATCTGGCAACACTGTCCGTTCTCTTATATGCCTACACCCTACAGCTGTGAATGCTGGACCCTGAAGCCTGCTCGGACCACTGTGCTACACCAGAATGCTACCTGCACTACTAAACATCAACCAGGCCAACAAGCATCTGTATGAGGGGCTACCAAGGCTGAGTGAGAAGATGGCAACCAGGAGAATGAAGGCTGTTCGCCGGTCACTGCCATTGGAGATGAACTAGGGAGACGGGATTCCTATCTCTAATCTCTATCCATGGGTTATCCAAGGTTTGACCCAGGCCATCAAGTAGAAGACGGCTCAAGGTACGAACCTTGTTTTTGTCTTTGCTGCTGCTGCTTTTTCATGCTTGTGTGCATGCTAATGTGATTGAAGCTGGTGTACTATTGCTGTCATTGTGGGACCCAATGGGTGGCAATGAAACATGTTCAGTGACTGTTTCTGGCTCTGGAATTGAAGGCTGATGTGAATCTACAGTGTGTGTGTGTGTGTTGTGTTGTTTCTGATATTGAAGGTACAGGAGTGAGTTGTGACAGGTTGCAGTATTATGTGACTCTTGGTTTTGGTCTTGGTTTTGTCTGGGTAGCTCAGTGAGCTCTCGCCTTTGGACCACAAGTTCGTGGGTTCGATCCCGGACACTGCCAGTGCCAACTCAACGAATGAGTAGCATGGCTTGGTGCAGCAAGTCATGTGGGAAGTACTGAGAGCTGATGGTAGGTGTGGCGCTCCACCTCAGCAATCTATCTCCCAGGGGTTTAGTGCTGCGTGTTACCGACTCCGACTGATACCGACAATAAGCCACTCCCGACCTACTTCTTCTTCTTCTGGGTTTGGTCACTTAAATTATCCTATGTGAGTTTGCTATATCCTTTTAAAGCTGCTATAAGGAATAAAAAAATGTAATTACCTTTTTATTTTTTGGTATTCAGACAGCCAGCAATGGGTAAAACGCTCCCAAAAAATGTAGTCTCTGTGATCATCTAGGGGCCGTAATCTGCATTCAAATATTTTCCTAGAAGCTTTGTCATAGGAACATCTTTGAATGCAGATTACGGCCCCTAGATGTGTCACAGAGACTATATATATTTTGACATATTATTGCTTATAGCATCTTTAAGTTCAAACTAGAGCTTAATTTGGGCTTTGACATAACGGCCATCAATTCCAAAAGTTTATAGGGACGTTGAATGCTATTTACGTGCTAGGACACAGCCAGGGACACAGGGACAGACCCAGGGACACAGCCACACACATACGTAGCTGTCTCACTCAAAAAACCTTACGGATAATATAACAAGAAAAGAAAACAAGTTTATGTTGTGTCTGACATCAGTGCTGACAGGGGGCCCACAAGTGCACGGCCGCTGTATGGTCTACTGACCGACCCACACATTAGGCAATTTTAATATAGGATTGCGACAGGCGTAGTGAGGGATGCTGAGGTCTGAGAGAGAGGTACAGTGGAGCTATAGCCAGTGTAGGGATTTATAGGCTGACAGGAGGACCTTGAAGTGTGAATGAGCCCGAATGGAGAGCCGGTGAAGGAATTTCAGTGATACGATCAAATGTACTGCTTCTACTGAGTATATCTTAGTGGCAGTGTTGTGAGCAAGATGTATTGGTTTTATACTACAGAGAGGTAGACTGGAGAAAAGGCTTTTAAGCTCTCTCGAAAGGTAGGCTATATCAAATCAAAGAAAAATAGGTCCTGCACACTGTCTGGAACTTGAAAAAAGGATGCTCTTTATTATTTGACGTTTTGGTCGTTAGACCTTTATCAGGACAAGCTCTCTGTTACAGAATATTTATGCACTTAGACCATTTGAACCACAACTATGCCTTGATATTCTGGTGTGGGGGTGGGGGGGGGGCATTCACCAGAAATAGGCTAGCCAATCTACAAGCTCACAGTAAGCTTGTAGACTTGCTATTTCCGCAAAGAGTCAGTATAGAGGGAAATGGGAGCAGACACATGCTCATACCTACAGTATGTGTTCTCCGCAAATTTGCGTCGCAGTGCTGTGTATCCAGTGGTATACAGTAGTGTTCGCCACATGCGTCGCAGTTAGTGATGCACAATATAATCAGTAGTATATTGAAATCGACCATAAAAATTCCATTTCGGTATCTGATCGTTCTCAAAATAATCCATATTATTTTCACAGATATTGACGACTCAATAATAATGTGACCGTCAGTGGCGTGTTTGTGTGTATTTTATACAAGTTTAATGTTTGTTTTCAGTTCAATGTTTGTTTTAAAAACGCCATTGACAATGAAGGGGAAATTTACGTAATCTTGTCCCTAACACAAACATTAAATGCCATTAACAATAAAGAGTTTGTTTTGACACCGTTTGTTTTACATCACCATTACATCACCTAATCAACATGAGCTATATATATTAGCACCCCTCACTCCATTTTAATGGATGGGATTAAGAATTAGTAAAAACGCAAATAAAAAGTACAGCATGACATCACAGATCCTCTCAAATTTTGGGTGACTGGCTCCCCGGCTAGTTCTGAAGCTGGAAATCGCTGGGCACACTGATTTACTGGTTCCAACTGACCCTGGGCGATGAACGATTGAATCGTGTTTTGGCATTGCAACGCAACGTTATGAATATAAATTACATTTCTGTTTGCCTTTTAGGCTTCGTAATGAAGCAGTGCACAGATATGACAAATAACTGAAATATACCAAAAAATTACTGGCATTTTATACAAAAAAGGGTAAAAAGAAATAGCAGAAATAGCTGATCTACAAGCTTACAATGCGTCACGTAAGCTTGTAGATCTGCTATTTCTGCTTTCCTTTTACGTATGCACATCTTTCAACATGGACACGATTATTACAATAATGGCGATTATCTCAAATAATTGTGATTAGATGATTATGTAATAATTGTGACAGCCCTACCTATGTGTTCTCCACATGTGTCGCAGTAATCTGTGTTTAGTGCATGGTATACACAGTACATGTGTGTTCTCTGCATGCGTTGCAGTACTCTGTGTGTTTAGTGGTATACAGTTAGTACATATGTGTTCTCTGCGTGTTCAGTGGTATACAGTACGTACCTATGTGTTCTCCGCATGCATCACAGTACTCTGCGTAGAGGGATTCGAAGCAGTTGCAGCAGTGCGGCCGGCCGTCCTTCATGATGTAGCGCTGGCCACCGAGCGGCGCTTCGCACTCGAAGCAGCAGAAGTGCTTCATGTGCCAGTGGCGGCCCTCTGCCTCCGTGCACTCGTCGGCAAAGATGATCTGAAAATCATAGAATGTGCATGAATTCACTGTACCACTATATATATATAATTATATATACGATATCTCAGAAAAGGCATATCATGGAGACATCGTCTCGGCGGTATTCATCACCATATCGCCCACCCCTAGTAGCAATAATCGTGTAGAGGGGGTTCATTTCAGGCGTACTTTTCTAGGACCCATTGCAGACAGGTGCTTTTTCATGGCGGTTTTGAAGGAGTGTAAGGTGGTGGAGTCACACTTTTCGATGGCCGTTGATATATAGGGCATTTCACATATTTGTGGCATAGCTGTAGAACAAATGTATTTAGTTTGTGCCAAATCTGGGTTGAGTGAGATCAGTGGAGCTCCCTCTGGTGTTGTGCCTGTTTTCTAATAAGATCAACAGCTGTGACACAGATGCATTCTGGGATGAAAGATAAATCCTCATCATACAGACAGATTGCTTAGTTCTTAGTTAAGCCGTCTATAGGCTCTCAAGGCTGTGCTGAGCATGATGGCATATCTAGCCGTTCTCAAATTAATTATTTGAAAAGGGCACCATCACAATTTGACTAACCACAATATAAATCGGACTAATCCTATATATATATATATATATATATATATATATATATATATATATATATATATATATAACTAATCACAACATAAATATGGCTAATCACAATAAAAATATGGCTAATCACAATATAAATTTGACTACCGGTAATCACAATATGACTAATCCGCCACTGTTCAGAGCCCTGCTGTGCGATGCAGTTTATCACTTTTAATTGGATTTCAATAGATGGGACTGTTGCGCAACTTGTGACTGCGACTTTAACTCGCATATATGGTAGGAACACTCTGAAATCACGTGCTAAAAGAAACACCCCCAAATGGTTGCTTTTCTGCCGCCCCCTTGTCGTTGGTGGTAGGAAAAGCACCGGAAAGAGAGGTTGGTTTGAGAGCGAGAGAGACAGACGAGTGAGCCTTTGTGTTCCCTGTCACAAGAACAGGCTGAAAGCATACAAAAACCCTACACACACACACACACACACACACACACACACGGGGGTGTGTCTTCCATGTTTGGGAAGACACCCCCCCCCCCCCGTGTGTGTGTGTGTGTGTGTGTGTGTGTGTGTGGGGGGGGGGGGGGGGGGGGGAATTGAAACGAAATCGCTGCCGTTTCTTCCCAGTAAAACAAACTAAATTAGATAGAGGGCTGTGGATAGGGGAAGTAAAACAAATTCAGCCTCATTCGACAATCGACATTAGTTGATTGTCGATTTGTCGGTTCTATGATTGAGAACGGCTCGCTAGTCGAGATCCCCCCCGTCCGAAACGGACCAGAGACGCCCGGGGACCCCCGCGGACCCCCACCCGGGGACGGCGGCTCGGTAATCTCGATCGAAACTCAAGCGGAAACAACACAAGTTTTCTCCTGTGTGTGTGTGTGTGTGTGTGTGTGTGTGTGTGTGTGTGTGTGTGTGTGTGTGTGTGTGTGTGTGTGTGTGTGTGTGTGTGTGTGTGTGTGTGTGTGTGTGTGTGTGTGTGTGTGTGTGTGTGTGTGTGTGTGTGTGTGTGTGTGTGTGTGTGTGTGAGGGTGCGTTTGTGTGTGTGTGTGTGAAACCTTCTTGTCAAACATGGATCCAAGTCTTATCGAAAAACAAAACACCATCCATGAAACAGAGATACACACATATAGTTCACTTCACACCAGTTCTCCTACCTGTGTGAACTGGTAGGTACCAGTATTCCATGAATTATTAAAAAAAAGGAAGAAAAGTATCCATTATTGTGCCTCCCGATCCATAGATCACATTCATTCCCAACGTCCCCCACACGTGTTGTTCGTGCATGCGCGCGTGCGCGCATGTGCATGCGTGTGTGTGCATGTGTGTTGTAACAGTCAGTATGCAGTGCCAGTTGGTGCCACAGGGTGGTGCACCAACTCTCTCAAAACGATATTTTTTTCCAGGGCCAGATTGGGTACTTGGCCCCCCTAGGCATGGGCCTGGGGTCAGTGGGCCCCTGTATTTTCCAGGGCCGGATTGGAAATTAGGGGGGCCCCGTTTTTTTTCGTTTTTTATTTTGCATGTTTTTTTTTCAGTAAAAAAAAGCACTTTTTTTATTCATTTCATTTCTTTCTTTTTCTTTTTTTTGAGAACAAGCACTGTGTGATATCACTGAAATCAAAAATAAAAGTCCTTAGTGAGAATTCTGAGTGAGAAAGTACCTCACACTAAAACGCAGTTTTCTCAGCTGTTTGTTTCCAAGATGGCCGTTTTTATGAAACCAAACTTTATTCAACGGCCAATAACTTCAGAACGATAAAAGCAATCGACTCACTTCTTTTTTCTGGGCAAAGTAGAGTAGTAGATATGTGGCATCATATTTTGGTATAGCACAACATATTCTGTGGGTCATTTTGAATCCACAACTTTTACTTCTAATATATTTCTATATTGCAGTATCAATACTTTTACTTAGTAAAAATGGTGAGTACTTTTTCCACCACCATTATAATTTTCAGCATAATGGAGGGGGGACACTAGGAAAAATGGGTGCTATTTTGAGAGAGAATTGCCCCACAACGATATGAATGCGTTTTAATGATAATGTTTCATTCTGATGGTAACTGGTGTATAGGGCCCTAATCGCAATATCACACTGTGGGTGTGCTTTGGCGTCATTAATTGGCAGTTCAGCGACTGCTTTGCGGAACTCACTATTATTACACCCGCTGGTGTAACAGAGTGGTGGTTGTCAACCAGTGGTCCGGGGACCACCGGTGGTCCTTGAGGGGGTTCCAGGTGGTCCCCATGCTAAATGATGAAAGAGTTAATCACCAAATGGATAGATCTTTAACTCTTGAGAGTGTAGAATTGGTCTTGATTGGTTTCATTTTACACTCTCAAAAGTAAAATTATGCATTACTTAATTTACAAGAAGTCTTAACACAATAAGGGAATGTAGTAGAATTGTTAGTTTGCCTGTTATCTCTCCTATGGTAGAAACATCAATAAAGCATGGAATTGTGGCCACAATCGTATCCAATGACAACAAGACATTCGGCAAAATTTCTTCAAATGGTGGTCCGTGGCTCAAATGCCAAATACATAATGGACCTTGATATGAATAAAAGGTTGAAAACCACTCTAATAGTAAAGAGCTGATGATGGTACTTTACTGTACATCAAATAAGAAACGGTGAGTCATGCCT
Organism: Protomyctophum parallelum; assembly: GCF_964188405.1. Lineage (NCBI taxonomy): Eukaryota > Metazoa > Chordata > Actinopteri > Myctophiformes > Myctophidae > Protomyctophum > Protomyctophum parallelum. Next base: position 17,397,850 of record NC_139705.1, on the reverse strand, counting down.
TCTGTAGCCTCGGAAACCCACTAACCCAGACGTTTTATTTAGCCTTCTGAGACACAAGAGCTCTGGGAATGTGTTTTCATAATCCTCCTTTAAGTTATCCAAGCTGGGCTGGATTTGCTCCGGTCACTTGTTTTTATGTCTGTAGGGGATGTTTTTATCCCCGTTTCTTGGTCAGACTATAATTACATTCATGCATTCCCTTTTGGGAAGCATGCACAGACCGTCTGATATCCTTGCTGTCAGGGCCGGAACCTCTTATCTCCATATTTTAAACACGATGGGAACAGTGATGTAACTGTGATGTGACGACAACGATGACAAAATTAACATCCTAACGTCTATTTTCACAATATGTCTCTTTGGAACCGTGTCAAACTAAATGTAGGCATTACATTTACATCAATTAATAATGTCTGTTAAGGGCTTAATTTATGTGTTTATTCGAAGAAAAAAAAAAGATTGAGAACCACTGATCTATTCCTTTCCCATGGTTGTCCCTATATTCCGTTCTCTGAAGCTTCCATATTAAACCCATGTTCAGTGGGCTATGTACATTTCACTAAGTACTGTACTTAAAGGAGAGTGCTAACAGGCTAAAAGGCTTTCTCACCTTTTGTTGTAATTTTGAGGTACGTATATTTTACTGGAGTCTTCCCAATTGTCAGTACTTTTACTTCTACTCCACTACATCTCAGAGGCAAATTATTGTTCTTTTTCTCCACTTCAATTATACCGTATGTATGCGCGAGCAGAAACATGCGATTAATGGGCACATTTCCTAATGGTGACTCAACCCTGTACACTTTCCCTTGAGATTCTACTTTCCCTTGAGGGTCACGGGCCTGAAAAGTTTGGGAACCCTTGCCTTAAAGTACAGAGGGCTGGAGTAGTTAAGAGAATGCTCTAAAAGCCACATCAGAGGGGGCACGGTGGCACAGTTGGTAGTGCTGTCGCCTCACATCTAGAAGGTCCTGGGTTTCGATTCCCGCTCGGGATGCTGTGGTTGCTGGCGGCGTGTTTCCTCCTCTGCGTCATCAGTGCCCATACCCGAGGCGGGGTTGGCGAAAGGGCCTTTCTGTGTGGAGTTTGCATGTTCTCCCCGTGTCCCCTATAGGGTAGGTACCCTCACAAAAAATATGCAGTAACCCTGGTCTCTAAACGGCCTCCCCCTGGGCAGCCGGGGCGCCTGATGGAGGGGAAAGGAACTGGTTGGAATAACGTGCTCCTTCCACGTGCTACGTCCAACCAGGGAAACTCCCCCCTGTCAGGTGTAAAGGAGCAACTTGGACACTCATGCATGAAGGAAGCATGAGTTCAAGTCCGTTGCTCTCCCCAGGTTGGCGGAGGGTGTGTAGAACCCAGGATCACATTAAATAATTGACACGGGTGAAAAATGGGTTACATTTTTTTTTTAATTAAAATAAAAGTGTAATGTATGCATCGGCTTTCCTGATTGGCCAACCTGACCCGTTACCGTCAGCTTCACAGACTGGTGAAGCTCTGCATCACGTTTGTCCAATATAATGGCCCATTCACAGAAAGTACATGAGCTGTGGTCATAGTGAAGGAAGTGAACAAAAGCTGAGGCACGAACAATTGCATTGTTCCTGACAGGCGTGCCTCCACGTAGGCCACTGTAGTCTTATTCTAGGGTGTAAAGTCCAAATGGTTGGTCAACCCCCAATTGTTCCCCACTGGTTTTTTAGCGTACCTCATCGCAGGCGCAGCAGCGAGGCTTCAGCCTCTCGGCGTGGTGTCGTCCGCAGTACACCTTCCCGTCCTGGTAGAAGTATATGAGGTCCACCAGCAGCTCCTCACACGCGCCGCACACGAAGCAGTGTGGGTGCCAGCACACCGCGCCGTGACCCGCCCGCGCTGCGAACACCACCACGTCACCACCATTGATCTGACCGCCACACTGGACAGAGAGACACGGAGACAGAGAGGACGGTAGAACAGTGGTTCGACCTCTCAAACATTATTTATAGGTCATCCCTATGAATTACTTTTTCATCCACGGCACCCATGAATTATTATTGTTAAGCCCAACACACCGGGTGCGCAGCGACAACGCCTGGAAAATAGAACAGTGGTGTATCGGAGCGTAAGGCAAGGCGTCGGTGTGCATCGGACGCCGCCGGTGTGGGATAGGTTCATTGAAAATAACGCGCGGCGTTTGCAGTCGGTGTGTGACAGGCTTTACTTTAGCACCTTATGTCTAGGCCTGTCGCAATTATTACATAGCCTAATCGCAAATTATTTTTTGCATAATCGTTAATCGTTTCCATGTTGAAAAATATCCATAGATTAAAGAAATTGTAGAAATAGCAGATATACAGTACAAGCTTACAACAAGTCACAAAGTGATCAACTAACTATTTCCACTATTTTGTAATTTTCTTGGAAAGAAAACACAATTAAATCGTTAATTGCAATTATTTATGTGACAATTAATCTTCAACTTTAATTTGTAATTGGGACATTCCTACTTATGCCATATTAACGGTATGTAAATATGTAAATCATGCCCCCTTAGATGCAGTATGCCACGAGGAAAACCTGAGAGAATATCTGTTTCCTTTTGGACATAGCCTACACACTCAACCACTTGAACCCCATTATCTCTATTCTGGGGGGAACATTGTGATGTGTTGTGAGCTTGTAGATCTGCTATTTTTGGTGAGATTTCATGTAGATTGAAAAAGAGCTCATCAAGGAACGTGCAACTCAAGTCCGTTTTACTCTAAACTTTAGACCCTATTATGAGTAAAACGGACTTGAGTTGCATAAAGGCCTATTCATACTCCAGTTTTAGGTGATAAGGTGACCTCCGAAACAGTGGTTAGTACTTTAACCCCCAAAAGCTCCCAAATTCACAATGCGTTGCGACAGACTGTGTGTAACAAACTGTAAGCTCCATTTATTTATTTTCTTATCTGGTCTCTGCAGTAATAATGACGTGTGGCATTAAATTTTCTGTTTTATTGTTTTTTTATTTCTTCTCCTGTGTTTTGTGATTTATTGTGTTTTTTATCTCTTAATAACCTGAATGTTGAGCTCCTTTTAGCCCCATGGTGGTCTGTGGCTCAAATGCTGAATAAATAATAGACTTTGATATGAAAAGGGTTGAAAACCACTGCATTAAATAAAGGTTTATTTACTCAGGGAAGCCCTTTGAGAGCAAGCTCTCTTTTTCAAGGATGCCCTGATCACAGCATATAAAACACGATGCATGTAATAAATAACAAACATTTGAACCACATTACATCATCACAGATGAAAATAAATCTAGTGTTACATGAAACAGGTGCAGTCACTATGTAGTGTAGCCTCAAGAGTCAAGAAGCATTCCATATTTGTATATTATTTTTGCACTTTATTTTTTTGGTATAAGTGTTTAATTGTGTCCTTTGTTCCACAACGCGCCTGAGCTGAGCTGTCTGTTTTTGTTTGTTTGTTTTGTTTTTCCTGTCTTGTCTTAGTCGTAAAATGAAAAAATCAAAAACAATATTATTGAAAAAAAAAAAAAAAAAAAGAGTCAAGAAGCATGTCTCTATGGAGACCAATCGTCCTGAAGTTTGTTCCATTTGTGGGTGGATCATTAATTCTTGAAAGCAGTCTTATCCTTGTTCACTGTTCTTACATGGACTGACATCTAATGCCACCTGATGCCTGTGATCGTCGCCTGGCCCAGCCAGCGGGATTTCTGGTCTATAGGGGCGGGTGCCACTGGGATTTATTTTTCTTGTGAAACGTAAAGCCTCCGAGGCTACTGTGGACGTAGAACCAAGTTGAATGAAATGAAAGTAAATCAAAGTGTACCTGTCGGCAGGAGGCTCCTTGTACTGTGAGGGGGAAGGGTCTCACATTGCCACGGCCCAGGTTGTCTTTCTTCCTTTGGTTACTGAAGATCTTCAGCTCCCTCTTCTCCTCCTCATCCAGGCCGTTACAGTAACACACCTACATAATAATAATAATAATAATAATTAATAATAATAATAAATACATTTTATTTGCATTGCATTTTCATTCACAAGGAATTGAAGCTTTAAAGCAGGGTTTAAAGCAGGGTTTAACAATTTAACACGAAAAGGTCTTCCGAAATTAAAATTAAAAGTCAGTCTGCATAGGAAGGCTGTTCCACCGGCCCGGTGCTGGCAAGCAGAAGGCCCGGTGAGGGCGAAGCAATGCAATTTAACATCACATAATCACCACTTAAAAGCCCATGGAGTCCCTCAGGGCGGAAAATGGCAGGTGGACCGACACGTTCACAACAACTCTGGTGCTCAAATGTGGAAGAACACTTGGAACACAGAGCGCACTAAAAGGGGAATACCACTCATTTTCAACATTGAACTATGTCATTAATATAACTTAGAGTTGTTCCTAGAACTAGAACTGGAGGTCATGTGACCAGTGACATCACATCACTGATTACTGATGACCTTCAGTTCTAGGCTTAACTTTTTTGTATTAACATGAGTGACACATGTGGTACACAGTAAATTATACTTTTGGAATGATATTTTAATTATTGAGGTTCCTTGAAGTCTAGATTAGACTCTTAGATCACCTTTCTAAGTTAACTAGAAGCAAATGTATAGCCATGTGCTGTTGTGGGTGAATAATAATATTGTGGGTGACCAATCACAAGGTTAGACAACGCAGGTAACAGTAGGCAAAACAGGAAACACTAGGACATCACATCACTACAGACTGGCAAGATGGCTGACGGCACAGGGTGCGGCTCTTCAGCTCCTGCTCCTGCCTTTAACTTTAAACGGTCTAGGATAAAGCCAGAGATCTATAAGTTGACGGATGGGAGGGTAATAGTAGATGATGAATTACTAAATTTCCTTGCTATTAAAATTAAGACTCTGAGCCATGACGAGATACTACTGGCTACAAACACCTTTGATTCAGATGGGATTGAGGCCTCCAAGAAGGTTCTGTTTGAATTGTGCCCTCAGACTGGTCAGAGGAACGTTGCGCACAAAGGACAGCACAAAGATACCAAGAATATAGCACTTTGTTTTAAGGTGCTGAATGAATGTGGGGAAAATATTCCTAGATTCGTCTCCTACTATCTGGAAGATCTGCCACCTGTGACGTATACCAGCATAGATGTCACCGGGATGCTGAGGAGGATGGAACAGTTATGTGCTGAAGTCGGTGGACTGAAACGTGTGACCTAACTCCAGACGGAGATATGTGAACGGGTTCGAGCTGACTCTGTGGAGTTGAATGACCGGGTGGCAGCATTGGAGTGCCGTCCCGACCAAGAAGCTGTTGACGTGGATGATGCAGCCCTGGGGCTGGAGCCTGCATCAGATCCTGCCCTACAGCCTGAGACACAGCATGCGCTGGAAGAGGAAGCAGGTCGGGGCATGAAGCCTGGGGCTGATCGATCGGCTGTTTCGAGCACACACCTGGCGCCTATGCTGAGTTCGGGGCAAAGTGCTGTTAACATCGCGCCAGCGGGGAGTACACCTCCACCTCGTAATCGAGAAGGGGCCGTGGCGACTGCCTCTGGGGTCGAGATTTGTCCAACTGGACCGGCATTATCACATTCATCTTCCCCACGGTGGAGTAAAGTGGTTAAACAAGGCCGGCCCCAGCAGGGGTCGGGGATTGCCGCTACTCAGAAGAGATCGAGAGCCGCTGACAATACTGGACGGGCCAGGAGGCCGGGTGCTGTTCCCATTGTCGGCACCAGTGCTGTGAGTACAATCCAAACAGTGCAGACCAAACTTGTCAGTGTATTTGCATCTAGATTTGCACCAGAGATGGATGCTGACACGCTATCTGCGTATCTAAAAGATAAACTCAAGCGGGAGGTCGCCTGTCAGAAAATCGTCAGTGCACAAAGCCGATTTGGCTCTTTTAAAGTGACAGCGGAGTGTAAAGACGTTGGTGAAATGTACACTCCCGAGCTCTGGCCTGAAGGAGCGTTTGTCCGGCGGTATTATGAACCGCGTAGGGCTGTGGCTAACGGGGCTAATCTGGAGCTTGCTACTGTGGATGTAAGTAGTGTGCAGAAGGAGGCTACGGCCAGACCATCCACCTCCTAGGTATTATTATGCAGGTTGGATTTTATAACTGTCGGGGGCTGCGGCTTGGTAACAGTGCAGGAGACTGTGCCAGGCGTTGATAACTTGTTGCTAAAATGCGATATCCTTTGCCTACAAGAAACGTTTTTAGCCAAGCAGGACTTGGGACAGTTGAACTGTTTTAATGACAATTTTCATGGAGCTGGTGAGTCTACACCTGATCTTACGATGGGTATAGTGAGAGGAAGGATTGCAGGAGGAGTGGCTATATTGTGGTGCAAAAACTTGGACCCTGTAATAAATGTCGTCAGGCTTGACACTGACTGGTGTATTGCTGTGCAGTGTAGGATCAAGAACAAAGTGTTCACTATACTCAATGTATATACACCACATGAATGTCAACAGAATGAAGATGAATACTTAAATAGATTAGCTTTTATAAACTCTTTTATTTCTGATAATCACTCTACTAGTGTTTATGTCTGTGGTGATCTGAATGCAGACATCTTTGACAGACATTCATTGTTTGCTAAACATATGATCCATTTCTGTGAGGAAAATAACCTTATATTATCCAGTCAGGTGCTCTTACCTGCAGATAGCTTTTCTTATATAAGTGAAGCCTGGCACTCAACATCTTGTATATATGTATAAGCACCGCTGATGCTCACTCTATCATACAATCTACAGTATGCAGATTGACTATGAGGCATCTATGGCAGACCATGTGCCTGTGATATTAGTGCTTGATGTGGACAGTCTCCCTGAGTTGTCCCAAGATGTAGATAGCATCAGTAAGGGGAAGATAGATTGGTCTAAACTCACTAATGATGATCTCTTGGCTTATTATGAGAAAACTGATGTTGCGCTGAGCGATGTAGTTTTGCCCTATGATGCAATTTTATGTGCTAATGTCAATTGTAATATAAATTCTCACAAGGAGGACCTGTGTACCCTATATGAATGTATTGTGGGGGCTATGTATGAGGCTAGTAGACCTTTTCTTTCTTTTCATAATAAGAATAAAAATATTAGGCCTGGTTGGAATAAGCATGTGGCTGCACATCATGCAGAGGCAAAGAGGGCCTATAAGGCTTGGGTCCTAGCAGGTCGGCCCAGACAGGGACCTCTCCTGGACCATAAAAAGCAAACTAATGCCAGGTATAAATATGCTATACGCTTCGTTAGCAAGTAAGAAGTGACGATGAGAGCGGACTCTATGGCTGAAAAGCTCCTTGACCATAATGCTACAGGGTTCTGGAAGGAGGTGAGAGCTCTGAACAGAAATAACACTCCTTTGCCATGCAGCATGGAGGGTGTCTCTGGTGTGGACAATATCGCAGAGGTGTGGAGGCAGCACTACTCTGATATATTCAATTGCGTTAAGAGTGATCCCTATGAAGTGGGAATTATGCATGACAGTGATGCTGTTGGTGTCACAGCCAATGAGGTTCTCCAAGCTATAACGCAGCTATCTGACAACAAAGCTAGTGGCTCAGATCAAATCACTGCAGAGCATCTTAAACATGCCAGCCCTAAGGTTGCGGTTCTACTAGCCATAAGTCTCACTGGTCTCATGACACATTGATTACTGCCACACTCTATGTTGTCTGTCACTTTGGTACCAGTTATCAAGGACAAGGCAGGAAAAGTGGGGAGCTTGGATAATTATAGGCCTATTGCTCTTGCCAGTGTATTGTCCAAGGTCCTTGAAAGGATCCTATTAGTTCGTTTAGGCTCCTTTTTTAATGCCACTGACAATCAGTTTGGGTTTAAGGCTAAACATGGTACTGACCTCTGCATTTATGCAAGGAAGTGGTTGATAACTACAAAAGCCATAATTCATCTGTTATAGTTGGTTTTATTGATTCGTCCCGTGCCTTTGACAGGGTCTGTCATCGGAAGCTGTTCCTAAAACTGAGGGAAAGGGGGGTGCCTGACAGCATCATAAGAATCCTGGCATACTGGTATGCTAACCAGAGCATGCAGGTTAGATGGGGAAGTGGGGTCTCGGCTCCTTTTACTGTAGGTAATGGGGTCCGGCAGGGGAGGTTACTCTCCCCAGCCCTATTTAATCTTTATATGAATGATCTCTCTTTTCAGCTGAATAACTGTAACACAGGGTGTATGATTGGAAACTCCCTGGTAAACAATCTGATCTACGCTGATGACTTGGCAATACTCTCTCCCAGTAGTGCTGGCTTTCAACAGCTGCTAAATGTATGCTCTGAATATGGGGTAGCGTATGATATAAAAATATAATGCCAAAAAGAGAGTAGTAATGTTCTGCAGGACGAAAGGGGATAAAGACCTCTCCTTTCCCTCCTTTTATCTATCTGATCAGGTGTTATCCATTTGCAGTAAAGCCAAGTATCTGGGACATGTGATAACTGACCAACTGTCTGATGATGAGGATCTGTAGTGTATAGGCAGCGCCGTATACTGTATGCTCAGGCAAACATGCTGGGGAGGAAATTCCGCTCATGTTCACCTGAGGTTAAAGTTAATCTATTTAGAGCATACTGTACTCCCCTCTATACTGCCCCCTTGTGGGTTAAATTTAAGAAAGCAAGTATGTATAAACTGCAGGTTGCCTATAATGATTGCATGCGTATATTATTGAACAAACCAAGGTGGAGCAGTGCAAGTGAGTTATTCTGTAGTGTGGGAGTTTACACCTTTCATGCCTTACTGAGACACTTGATGTATAAATGTATGTGTCGGCTCAATGAGTCTAAAAACTGCATAATTATGCTGTTATGTAACCCCAGCTTCAGTAGCACCAGGTACCTGTCTGCTTTTTGGAAGCACTGGTATGAATGTCTATTGTAAAAATTATGTTTTTATGGGTTAGGGGTGTTTCTTCTCTGTATGTACTGTTTTATGTTGTCTGTTGTTATTGGACCCTGAGTCTGAACAAATAAAGTTGATTGATTGATTGACTTAGCTAATTATGCAAACCCAACAGTAAAACAATTGGGACATCATTAGTGACTTCCTATATGAACCCCACGAATTGAGATAATTATGCCACTGAGTTAATTGAGTTTTAGGGTGTGTGGCAGTGTGGTATACCTCATTGTCATGTGGTGGCAGCTGGTGCAGAAGTTGCTTGATGCGATATTGTTCTCCAGGACTGTTGACATATGGAACCTTGTCTTCAGGCAGGGAACTGTAGTACTGATGGACCTAAAACACAACATAGAGGCAGAGCAGCTGTAAGGAACGTGTCGTTAGACCGAAACCGTCTTCAGTCAGGGAACTGTAGCAGGGGTCATCGCCATACTGGCTTGTGGTGGACATTTTTGCCACGGACATAATGAATATTACCAGAAACACATAAAGATATAGCCTTGAGGCCCAGGCCGTAGCGTAACGGTCTGGGCACCGGACTGGTGATCCAGTCGCGGTGTGCCGCGGGTTCGACTCCCGGACCCGACACGGCCTTTACCGCATGTCATCCCCCCATCTCTCTCCCGTTTCCTGTCAGCCTACTGTCTGTCCCTTAAAAAATCAATAAAAGGCGTAAGCCGCAAAAAAAAAATCTTAAAAAAAAAAAAAGATATAGCCTTGAATGACCATATAGGTCCCTAACTCTGAGAGTATACAGATGCATTTGGTTTCATTTGTACACTCAGAGTTATGTGGGTCCTTGCAAATAAAATGAGAACCACTAGTATAGACTCAAAATATGCCATATTGTTGTAGTAAATCAGTGAAGAAAACCTGGAGATCTGATCAAAATAAGAACATTATAAAGGTGTGTAAAACAGAAAATATGTAAAGGGGAGGCTGAGGAGATAGATGGCTAGATTATCAGAACACTGTCAGTGAAAGTGGGGCATTTACCAAGGAGTTATGTTTAGACTCGCTGGAAGTCTCGAGGAGTGACACTTCTTTTTAGTGGCAAAGCAGCAGCATTGGCAAGATCAGGATAGTGTGAAGAGTTGAAATGACACATCTGTAGGTGGATGGCTATCCTGGTGAATCCCTCTCATCCCGGTCTCTATAGGAAGAGCTAGCGGATCATGAAGTGGCCATTGAGAACATCACGTCACAGAGTAAAGCCACCTGGACAGTCAAAGTGCACCGCCCGCTACACCCTCTACCTGACCCCCATGAGATGCACCACCACACTCCCTCACTGACCCCCATGAGAACTGAACTCAGCACTCAGTCTCACAGATCCACTACGCACATGTGATAGAGTGTGTGTGTGTGTGTGTGTGTGTCTAAGAAAAGCCCAAACATTTGCTCGATCATAGCAGCATAACTGGCACAACCATCGTATAGTTTTGTCTGCCATGTATTTTAAAGTTCTATTAACTTAATAGGATTTAATTAGTTCCATTTAATCTCACTGATGTTACAGCAACAAAAAGAACATCAAAATAGGCGACTTCAAAGCAAGACACGTAATTAATGGGCGGCACAACAGATATGATTCTGCGCAAAGAACCAGTGATGGAAAGTAACTAAATACATTTACTTAAGTATTCTCTCAGCAGCATGTATGCCCTGTATGGAGGCTGGCTGCATTACACTGTATTACAGGAGTTGACAGACACTAAGGTCTCAGAGGCACTTAACCCTTAGACTGCCAGTTCCAATTTTTTTGTTTGGGTAACAAATTGGCATATTTTTAATTCATCGTTTTAACATACAAGAAAGATCTGGTGGCTTGAAAAGATGTTTTCTTTTTTGTCATTCATTGCAAATGTATTCTCTCGATTCGCCACCAGATGGCGGGAAAGCACCATTATGCTGATTTTGGCTAAAATAGACGGATCTTCCTAAGTCACTTCCGGTTCAACGATCAACAACATCCTGTAGTACTTTGACCCTAGTCAATAGCTTGGCTGGTCCGGATTGCTAAGCTAATGCTATATTTTTCATAACTAAGTCAAATTAACCTCAAATCAACCCCAAAAGATCGCAAAATATCACATTTTTTACAGCGACGCACATAGAGACGGCGCGCGTGCACGATAGCGCACGATCACGCGGATTTCGGCCGTTTTTTGGTAAATTACATCCAACATTAGTGATATTAGCGAAAAAATATTAATTTTTGCTCTTTTGACCCCGCGATAACTGATATTGATTGTCATTCCGTTTTTTCCGTTAACGGGAGGTTTAGATTTTTCGATTAATTCAGTTTTTTCCGTGAATTGTAGGCCAAGGGTTAACTGTTGGGCAAGTACAGGTCATGTTCTACTTGCCCAAAGGATCGTGCCCATGCACATGCCCGAAAAGTAAATGCATTATATAACAATGGGTAAATTACTGTTTAATTTAACCCATTTTGTCATTAAAAACAATGACATGCCTAATGTTTTTTAATGCAAAATGCCTACATATCTATGAATATCACTATGGGTTCACATTTCTTATTGTATATTTTGTGTAGCAACAGTGAAAACAGGCCAAACAGTGCAATACTTTGATGACCGGCGGAGGAGACTCAATATTGAGCCCCCCCGTCATCAAATTGTTGACTTAGAGCCGAATAAAAGTCGGTTCGGCTCTGTAGTGCCTACAATGTGACGTCATTTGAGGTTCGGGGGGGCGGGTACCTTCCTAAAGTCAGCTCTTCGGTGCTAATGAAAATTTCTGACGAGCCGAAATCATTTTGGCACTACAGCCCGAAACAGTGGTAAAATAGGAGAATGCGCAAAAAAAATGAATTCAAGGAGATTAAATGTTTTGTAATAATCAAAATATACAAAGTAACTACCGTAAATTCCGGACTATAAGCCGCACCTTTTTACCCATGATTTGAACCCTGCGGCTTATACAACGGTGCGGATTTTTACAGCTAAAGCAGAGCCATCTAAGGCTCTGAGCTAACGTAACGGCCACTAGGGGGCCTTCTAAATCTATCTATGGCCGGTCCATGCATGCAGGCTCTTTGCAGCTGCCGTTCTGATTGGCCAAAATTCACAACAGCTGTTGTCAAAGTTACAAGTCTACACTGCCTCACAGATGGACTTGTAGATCTGCTATTTTCGTTGTGCAAGAAGTTTCTACGGAGCAGCATAGCATTAGCATGTTACGTTACTTTGGAATGGATTTATATATTATAGGCACGGAGGAGAGGCCAGCGCTGTTTGAAAAACGATGGGATGTTATTCATTCAATTCATACAAGCCTAAATGTTCACATCAAGTTACAACCACAGTTCCTTTGGTCTTTATTAAGGCTAGGTTATTTAATATTACATGCTAGGCTTGCTAGCTAGCAGGCTACATTTGGGCAGAGTGAGGAGGGACTGTGTCTTGAATGCTGCCACTGCAGCCCACACGAGTGGCGGTGACTGCAAAATCCACGTACAGTAGGCTTGTATATGATATGAAAACAATCAGCCAGGATGAATGGATTAGTACGTAGGTTGGAGAAGTAGTCGATCTCTATACTAAAATTAAGAAAGAATAACATGACACAGAGACGGTCACTGCGTAATTAAATTAATTTAGGACCTTCCTTCTAGCAGTTAATTTCGTTTTATTAAACGCATTTCTCCTGATTTAGCCCATTTTTTGTAATGGCATCATCATGCTATTATGCAGAGTGAACTTAACAATGATAAATTAATATGATAATACTTTTTATATAATCAGTATAATAGTGGGGCAGGATGGAAATGGGGCGACCTGCGGAAACCTTTACATATGGTAATTAAACATTAAAACACCTGCGGCTTATAGTCCGGCGCCGCTTGTATACGTACATATTTGGGATTTTCCCTAAATTTGGCTGGTGCGGCTTATATTCAGGTGCGCCTAGTCCGGAAATTACGGTAGTAACTAAAGTTTTAAAATAAATGTAGTAAGAGTACAAGTAAAAAATATTGGAAATCGGAAATACAACAGTAAAGTACAAATCCAGTAATTCTAAGTAAATGTACTAGTAACTTTACACCACTGTGATCAAGTAGGGCATTACTTAATTTACAATAACAAAAAAATATAAAAAGTAATTTGGAGGTAGGAGGTCTCCGCCCGCCAGACAGCGACTGTGTGCTTCCTGGTTGAACCAGGGATGCAGACGACGCAGAGCACTAATTAGTCATTGTGTTTGGCGGTGCAGTCACGGCTGTCACCCTGCTAACTCACAAAGACCTGAGACCAGATTCTTCTGAAAAACCTCATGTTTCTATACCAGTGGTTCTCAAACTATTTCATGTCAAGGACCCCCAAAATTATATGTAATTGCTGCCGCACCCCCATCTGAAAATATCTTGTTCCAGGGACCCCCTTCCCCCCAGAAGCAAAGATACGAATTAATAAAAAAGAAGTTTGCTGTGAACGAATATATATTCAAAGATTTGCACCACATTGTCACGATTTTTCCAAGAATAGCAGATCTTCAAGCTCATGAGCTTGTAGATCTGCTATTTTTCAACAGCTAAAGTTTAATTAAAAATAATGGTTAAAGTGGTTAAATGCTATAAGGTGACACAGATGCTGCGTCCTCAGGTCTAAATGGGCTAGACTGTGACCTTGGTCCCTGCACACAGACAGTGACAGCTGTGTAGCGTCCCTGCAATTATTCCTCCTTGAAAAATGTCTGACTGACTTATTCTGTTTGCTCCTCTTCGAACGTCTGATCCCTAAAACCAAAAAAAGCCCTTTGTTCTTTCCTATACCGGCTCCACGCATCAGTGTTGATTTCGTCGACTAAAACTGTAGCTGTCCCAGTTATGGGTATGCTGTAATATTTAATTTTGCTTATTTTTCTGAAAATATGAATAGGCTATTGTGAATGTATTTTTCTTTTGGGTAACAAACTGTATTTTTTTGAGTGGTGCAACCACTCCAAGGAACAGCAATGTCCGTGTTAACCTATGTGTTGGTTCACCTACTGTATGTGACTACCTATGTGACGTTAATGAGCACCAGTATGACTATGAGTACCAGTAAGGGGCGCTGTTGTGCCAAAAACAGAGAGAGAGAGAGAGAGAGAGAGAGAGAGAGAGAGAGAGAGAGAGAGAGAGGTTGCACCACTCAGTTCACACGGGTGTGATTTTTTGGTATTTGTATGGTATACACATAGTGCCATCTACTGTGCTCTGTATTTGTGGTCTGTTTCATGGGCAGGTTGAATTAGGCTCACCTAATCAGCTAATCACCTCCACCTTTTGGGTTTGGGCAGAACAAACGGAGCAGAGGTGAAGAGAGGAACTCTTTTCATGTCAGATAGTCAAGTCTCCACAAAAGATAATATAAACTAGAACTGCACTCTGTCAAGTGCATACTTGCTTGTTGCACACTAGTAGGCCATAAATGGCCAACTAGTGCGCAAGCAGTGCGCTCAAGTACTTTCGACCGCTGTAAACTGTGGAATCTCAGTATCTCTGTGAAGGAACGTTTGAAATGTCTAATTATTAGGTGTAACTATTTGCTACCTACCTACTTTATGCATGTAAACACCTAGTAGTATTAAGTATGGTTCAAGTGTCTATCTATATAAGAAATACAGTTTTATCAATTTAGAAATATTCTGGATCCCTTTTTAGTTTTTCAAAGAAAAATAAATCATTGATATGTGATGAAAAAAAAGGTATATAAATTATAAACTGAATTAAAATATGTTATACAGTATAATTATTTTATTATTTATTGTAAATTGTAAATGTATTTCATCTTGGACTATAGTGATATTAATACTAAATCATGATCAGAGTAATATGTGTCTCTAACTTCAATTTCTGTAATAATACTTTAACATTTGTTAAAATATACATTGTGTCCTCTACTACCGTTTGTGTCCTCTACTACCGTTACAATTTACAATTTAGGCATTTAGCAGACGCTCTTAATCCAGAGCGACTTACAATAATCAAGAACAAAAGCATCACAAAAACATTTATCATAAAACATGCGTAAGCTAAGAAAGTAACAGTGGAATATCTATATTATGAGACTATACATATAAACTATATATATATATATATATACTACTATGCTATACATATGTACTATGGCGTGCTATGACTATATACAATGCAATTATAGTGCCGTCTACTATGACTATATACAATGCAATTATAGTGCCGTCTACATAAAATGCTATAAGTCTGTATCAGATGCTATCTAAGTCTGTTGTTGTTTTTATACACTCCAGAAACATAATGTCGTAATAAATACGTAAGTGACGAATTTGGATTGTGACGTATATGTCAATCAGTGCCTCCCAACACTAAAACATATTGTCATTACGTCACCATCGAAAACCAATTACACTCTGGCATTGGGTCCTTTAATCCACATATTTCTTCCGTCATCATTGAGTACTAGTTATAAATATACTATATATATATGTTATTTGTAAGTTGATTAGCGGTATACTGTGGTTACTTTGCGCCAAAAACCGTCCCAGCCAACCCGCCACTTTTGATGCGTATGCAAATAAAACAGCAAATTTGTGCCTGATTTGCTGGGACCAGATTACATACATGACCATATTTCTTACATCATCATTGAGAGCTAGTCATACATATACACATCATGTACTCTGGTCCCAGCAAATCAGGCTCAATTTGCTATTTTATTTTACAGATTATATATATAGTATGTATGTATGACTAGCTCTCAATGATGACGTAAGAAATATGGTCATGTATGTAATCTGGTCCCAGCAAATCAGGCACAAATCTGCTGTTTTATTTGCATACGCATCAAAAGTGGCGGGTTGGCTGGGACGGTGCATACGGACCGGGCGAAAATATTACTTGCGCGCTCTGCTTGCGCAAGTAAAAAGTAACAAGAACTTAACTGAACTCCTAAAAGTCTGTGTAGAAGGCGCGGTATGTTCCCAGTTGTTTTGTTTGTGTCTGTCTTTTGTGTTTGTTTGACATGTGGACATTTAATTGTGAACATGGACAATTCATGGATACTTTAAAAAGACAGTGCATGACTGACTGACAAGGACATTCATATTTCATGGTAATAATTAATTGTGTTAAATATTATTTGTTTGCGTGATTTCTTTGCAGTTTTTCACGTTGTCGCTTGGGATAAGTAAAAAAGCCCTCGTGATATCAGGATATCAGTTGGAACGTTTTCTTATTCTGCACCAGATGAAGATGGTTTAGGAGCAGTTACAAAAACTATGACGGAAAAATGTTCGTTTACACTGAAACATGAAATGAATTGCCTATATAGCACACTATTTAGTTTCTCAGTTCGATGAATATTCATATTTACAGATGTTCAAATGACAAATGCATACAGTACATGATCATATATTTTAACAGTTATGGTGACTGATACAATACTTTCAGACAGTGTCAGCCCACCTTTAATGAGACTGCTGTGACTACACATTATCTGCAAGCGTTTTGAAATCTGGTTCATACTAGTTAGTGATTGCCAGTCTGAGGCTATCATTAAGATGTGAGTCAGTCATACGAGTTCTAAACTTGGATTTAATTTTAATTTGTGAAAAGGCCATTTCACATAAGTGGAGCCAAAGTAGGCATTTGAGTGCACAAGACTCAATCAGGGGATACTTCTCTCTGCTCACAGTGAACAAAAAAGTCCTGCTTTTTAGCTCTGTCCTCCAGTGGATAGTCAGTTACCAGTTCATAAATCTCCATTTTATCCGAAGTTAATTAATGCAAACACAAATCCTGATTGAACGCCAAGCATCACTGGGGCCCCGTCTGTTGTCATTGATAGGATTTTATGAAGAGGAATCTTGTCCTCACACAATTAAATCCTTGAATGCATTGTACACATCCTCACCCCGGGTCCTTTTTTTCAACAGAATAAGGGCTAGATAGAAAGTCCTCTTTGGTGGTAAAATCAGGGAAAAACACAATTAGCTGGGCGGTGTCCGTGGCATATCAGTGGACTCGTCGAACTGAAGTGAAAAGTATTCACATATTGACAAGTCTTTGAATACGTTTATCAATGCTTTAAATTCCTCCTTGTTTTTATGGTTAGAAAACAAGCAGTCCACCGTGACATTCAGCAATTCTTTAACCATGTCCCTGTCCGTAAATGGTTCCTTGCGCTGAGCCAAAACATGGCTAAGTCGGAAGGATGCATGCTCCCAATTCCTGGTGGAAATGATTATTGATGTTTATGATTTCTTTCCGCCAGATCTTCCATAGTCAGAGTAGAGTAGTCACTGCATGCTTGCCTGTGTAGGTATAGTAGTGAGTGAGAGGCTGTTTAGCTCTGTGGGTTTTTATACTGTTCTGTTCTGATATGCATGACTATTATGCACAAGTTGTGCATAATAGTCAGACAAACAAACACCGCAGTTGATGGCCCAACACATGTCTGGGGCCATCACTGCGAGATATTCTAAATGCACGTTCTGTGTATTGGTAGTGATGGACTGGCTGCCTGTCAGTCTGACACCCGCTCACTCCGGGATCTACTTGAATGGCTCGTGCGAGCTACTGGTAGCTTGCGAACCCCTTCTTGGTTACCCCTGCATTAGAGGGTCTTCTGCTAGCGTCCCTAAAAACGTAATAAAAACTAAGCTACAGTTAATAAAACTAATATATACTGGCAATTTAATCAACAAATTAACAGTTAACACTGATCCAAAAGAAGTGTTGCTAGCAGTAAAAAAGAAACCGGGGCCTATGAAAACGGGCCTGACATAACGCTCGCATGCGTTGAGCTTCTAGATTCGCTATTAAAAATCACACCTGTGTGAAGTAAGGGGTGCTCTTATCATCTTACAACATCGAGGAGGGAATTTGGTATAGCTAATTAAAGTAACTCATGTTGGCATTTTTAAAATTGAACTAAAAACAAACATTAAACCTGTATATAAAATATGTTTTTGTGAAACTGCAAAGTAACCCAGTAAAATAAAGCAGAATGTATTGAAGCCAACCCAACAACATGCTCAAAATGGGTACATACGCCAGCTTGCGTCATTACCAACAACACAGATGTCATACAAAGTCTGATTTCTAACTTGCCAGTTGGTACGGGAAATGTTAGTGTGTAGACCTACCCTATTTGGAATTGATCAAAATCACTTCCGTTTAATCACTTTGACCAGTGGTTTTCAACACTTTTCATATCAAGGTCCATTATTATTCAGCATTTGAGCCATGGACCACCATTTGATGACAGTTAGCCTTTCAGACGAGAGACTTAGAATGTTATCGTTGGATAAGATTTTGTCCACAATTATATGCTATATTGATGCGGTACCATATGACAGGCAGATGTAGGACATACAGTGTTATCCTATCAGTTTGTCCTAACTGAAACTGATATTTTCACGTTTTCGTCTGTGATATACTGTATCATATTAGGGGGAAAGATTTGCATAATTACATACCGTAAATTGTTATTTCAATGATCAGTGATTTTACTGATCTAGGAGTGCCTTGGATGGAAAAGTTATTTACAGGGCTGACCTGAGCCAAAATAGTTTGAGAAACACTGGCCTACATGCAGCCTTCTGTCAGTGTGTTTTCTGAGTCATCTCTGTCTTGTTTCCTGTGTGGAGTTCTGTCTCCATGTTGTGACGAGTGCCTTTGACCTTCTGGCTTTCTGTGTGGATTATTGGCTTTCTGCCTGCTCCCGTGGATGTGTGGTCTGGTCTGCCTGGCCTGTGTCAGGGTTTTGAACCTGCGTGGCTCACTCCACTTTGAAGAATGGCCGTTATGTTGCTCTAAAAATATACGTTGTATACCTAATCAGTTGGAGTTGTTTCTGCACTTGGGTTCAACTCTTCCCTGACGCACACACTTGTAACTATAGCCTAACATCGTAACTAGACTAATATCACTGCGTAGATATTAGTCTGAAATCTCTTTGTGGAACCTACATTTCCAAAAATAAATAAAAATCACACTTGTGTGAAGTGAGGCGCACTCTTATCATTATACATCATCATTCATCACATTCTGTGCTCAGCCAATCAGCTGAGCACATTCCGTGTTCATACACACAGACACACAAGGCTGTGCATAGGAGGGGCTAGCGCCACTCAAAAATGCATTTGGTGGTAAACCCGCCCCACATTTCCATTACTGGGCCCTGATTGGTGCCCCACAACCGAAGTCCAATCACAACCGAGCGGGACAAGACCAAAGTGATTTATTTATTTTATGTATTTTTTTGCACTGGCAGATTTGCCTGGTGTCCAGGCTAACATGCAACACCAATTGTGTTCGTTGGAGTGCCTGGTCAAGGTGGAGGCACCATGGAGGAATCAAACCCCAGTCTCTGTGGTGGGAGCAAACTTTACACACCCGTTACCACCACCCGGTAGTACTGTACCTCCACCCGATGAACTTTTGCACTCCAGAACTGCCAAACATTCATTTCAACGGAGAACCGTGTAGCAACTCATTATGAGTTGGTCAAACCGTCTTACCTTTTGAAACCGTTTTACTCTGAAGCGGAAAAGCAGGAAGTGTAAAATCGCAGTGTAACATGTCCCGCAAATGTTATTTAATTCACCCAAAACATACATTTTGTAACTGGTGATCATAGCATTTATAGAAATGAGCCACAAATCAAGCTTGTTTTGATCAAAAACGCAGCCTGGAAAAATAATCAGAGATATTAGGATTCTGTTCCCAAGACATTACAGTTTAGTTCATGCACGTTTGTATTCCAAAACTATGGAATGCACTTCCCATAGCAATCAGAACTGCAGACTCACTCCAAATCTTCTGCTTTCTCTTCAGACTCCATCTGATCTTAGACCATATCACTTGCAGTAGCACTTGCCCTAGACTCGACCTTACAGGCGTATGCAGGCTTAATTTATGTAATTTAAATAGCATTTTATGTAGACATAGCACATAATGTGTACGCATAGTTTCATTATATAGATATTCCACTGTTAGGTTCTTAGCCTACGCCTGATTCATGATGACTATTTGAAGTATTATCATGATTTTTGTTCTTGCTTATCAGACGCTCTGGAATCTGGATTAAGAGTGTCTGTTGGCCTCATACATCTCATCTCAATCTGGGAACCCATCTGCAAGAAAAGTGGACCGGATGTCTTCACGTTACCTCTCTTCAGCCCTCCACTTCCGGTGGTGCGTCTTTGTTTACGTTCCAACTGAAAACGAACTCTACACCTTGCAACGGGAGTTGCGGCCAGATTCAGCTGCGGAGCTCTGAATCCGTCTTGAGAGATGCTTTTCCCAAGTCTAGATACATTGGTGTCTCTTCAGGTCATTTAACACATTGAAACTCTTGTCACACTGTTTACAATGGTCAGTTTTTTCTCCAGTGTGGATATGCTGGTGTTTCTTCAGATTACTTGATACAGTGAAACGTTTGTCACATTGTTTACAGTGGTAAGGTTTTTCTCCAGTATGGATACGCTGGTGTGTACTCAGGGTACTTGATACAGTGAAGCGTTTGTCACATTGTTGACAGTGGAAAGGTTTTTCTCCAGTGTGGATACGCTGGTGTGTTGTCAGGGAACTTGATAAAGTGAAACTCTTGTCACATTGTTTACAATGGAAAGGTTTTTCTCCCGTGTGGACACGCCGGTGTGACTTCAGACCTAACCTACTGAAACTCTTGTCACACTGTTTACAGATGTGGGTTTTCTTTCCCTTGTATCTCGGCTGATGTGTCTTTACTTCTCCCACCAGAGCTACATTATTGGTGAACGGTTGATGACTGTGAGATTTTGGTTCATCTGTGTCTCCTTGTTTCTGGCTGGTTACAGAGCAGTTTATTTGGGTCTCTTCATTCCTCAGTGTTTGGCAGTCAAGGTCATTGTGGCTCCTCTTCACGTGTCCATGGAGGAAGGTGCAGGCACAGGCATATAGACACTCACAACTGGAGACCCGAGTCGGGAAATATTGGGGCTCGTTCCTTCCTTCCATCATCGATTGCAGCTCTAAATGGATTGTGATGGTGATCAGTTATAGGTTCCTTCCTCTGTTGGGGTTGGACAATATGTCTTTTATAATATATAAATATCTCCCCCTTCTCTGTGTCTCTCCTAACTCCTTCTTGCTGTCTCTCAGGACACAACCTTGGGTCAAAATCGTATAATTCGCACAGAGACGAAGTGAAAGTCGAAAGACAATTCACACCTTGTTATGTAGGCTAACCAGGAGTTGACGTCTGACATCATCACACACAATATAAACTGTGGTCGTGCAAGGCTAGAAATGCAGATTTTCACAGGACGTCGGTTTGTCTACTCTACACCATTACATCATCAATATGAGAGCAGATCGATCCACATAGAAGCCGTGCGGTTGCATCTGTACATCCATCTCTGAACAACTCATCTCACCACCACTGGACTGATCGCTGTGAAACCATGCACATGTATACACTCCCAGTAGACTCAGGAAGAACCTGTCCCAATTATTTTCTTCAAATCGGCCTCATGGTAACATTCATTAACAGGCCTCTTCACCTATTGGATTTGTCATTGTGACTAAACTGCCCATTTTCTTTTTCAGTTCCTTAAAAATAATGTCGTATCTGGACAAATAATTACTATATCATGCTATAATCAACTACACTCTGTGCTAAGTAAAATGTTGGAGTCTGTCTGTCTAGCTGAAAGCAATCACTCAGTCGAGTACTCTGCATTGTTCATTACTCCTGTAGCTTCTCTCAGGTGTGAATCAAAACACACGTAGGCCGCCATCTGCTATTATGCAAGTTGTTGATCTGCATACTATTGTCTCAACAAAAGGTCACTTGATTATGTATGCATCTGCGATTCCTATGTATGTAAAATCAACCAACACCCAGAAACCTCTGTTTGATGTTAGACTGCATATAATGTCCCGTTGTAAGTGAAATAGGGGGTCTTTTAGCAGGCTGACCATCGCAGGTGGTTAGTCTGTCCGTGTGCTCCCGTGGCACACAGGCCACGGGGGAGCTGATGCTATTCAGTCACTCTGGACTCTGTTTTCTGATTGAATAAATGGTCAACTCTACACTTCAGCTCATCTCTGCCTGCGTGTTTTTTCATCCGATCGTTTAATGCCATTGCCTGGTACTTTTCCTGCAGTTTGCTATTTAGTATAGAGAAACTCATTCAGCCTTTTGTCTCTAGTAGTTTAGTTAGTGTAGTGGGAGTAAATTTTACTTCAATAACTAACTAACAAACTCTATTTCCCACCTGGGTAAACAACCCGGCCTGGCAGAGATCTGCACTCAGAAGAGCGCACCTTGTCCTTTACTTAGTACCTGGTCCTGTAATGTGCTGTTTAAACTGGTACACGTTTCTCATTCATGTACTATTCACATCATTGGACTCGGTTTTTGAAGTACTTGTCCTTCATTGGTTGTTTGGAGACAGAAAAATTGTGAGTGGAAGAAAACTGAAAATTGTTCAGGGGGTGAATAATTACTCTGGCAGTGAATGATGTTGGCTAGATGACAGACCTCATGTTGGCTCTATATCGGCAGTTGGAACCGAAGTCACCATATGGAAATAGTTAGATCCTGCTTTATGGGGCAGGACTTATAATATGATTAATTATTATTAACTATATTAACTGGGAAGAAGAGAAGCTCAGAGTTCAAAGTGAGCCTACCTGTTCTGGACTGAGGCGGGGTAGGGGACACCAAGGCAGTGAGCCTACCTGTTCTGGACTGAGGCGGGGTAGGGGACACCAAGGCAGTGAGCCTACCTGTTCTGGGCTGAGGGCGGGGTAGGGGACACCAAGGCAGTGAGCCTACCTGTTCTGGACTGAGGGCGGGGTGGGGGACACCCAGGCAGTGAGCCTACCTGTTCTGGGCTGAGGCGGGGTGGGGGACACCCAGGCATTGAGCCTACCTGTTCTGGGCTGAGGGCGGGGTGGGGTGGGGTTCACCCAGGCGGTGAGCTGCCTACCTGTTCTGGGCTGAGGGCGGTGAGCTGCCTACCTGTTCTGGACTGAGGGCGGGGTGGGGTGGGGTGGGGTGGGGTTCACCCAGGCGGTGAGTTGCCTACCTGTTCTGGACTGAGGGCGGGGTGGGGTGGGGTTCACCCAGGCGGTGAGCTGCCTACCTGTTCTGGACTGAGGGCGGGGTGGGGTGGGGTTCACCCAGGCGGTGAGCTGCCTACCTGTTCTGGACTGAGGTGAGGCAGGCGGCACCAAGGCAGTGAGCCTACCTGTTCTGGGCTGAGGGCGGGGGGCACCCAGGCGTATTCCTCCAGGGCGCAGCCGGAGTCGTCGTCAGAGGTGGAGTTCCTCTGGAAGTCGTACATCAGGTGTTTGGTGACGCTCTTCTCCATCTCCAGAGGCATGGCGCTCACCGCGACATGGTCCTCTGGCTCCTCGACGCTGCCGCTAAACACCGGGCAGGGCCTGCCTGTCTGTCTGGCCGGCTGGCTTCAGCACAAAGAGGAGGCTGGTGGAAAGCAAAGGGTTTAAGAAGAATCTCTGTGATTAAGCGTGACGTATTATTAAAAATATCGTCTCTTGTCGGGTGGAGACCTACGTATGTCTGAAACTTTTACTTTTCCGGACTTTTATGTACTGTATGGGCAATGCTATAGAGAACAACACAGTTCAAATCCAGCCAGGCTACAGTAGGTTTGCAAACATTTTGCAAACTTTAAAAAAAAGTTTTAAATAAGATGTGATACTAAATAAGCACTGCATTAGAGCAGTGTTTCTCAAACCTTTTTTCGGCTCAGGTCAGCCCTGTAAATTAACCTTTTCATCCACGCAGTACCCCTGAATTACACTATTACTTCATAGCACCTTAACATTTATGTCATATTACGCTACGCAAAGTAGGCCTATCGTAAGAATGTCACAAGATGAACTTGAGAGATTAGGACAGATCGTAAAATAACTATTTAACCACTTTCATTGTTGTTCTGGGTGGAACAATCACAAACAATAACCAATCTGCAAGCTCTCAAGAGTCACAACGGGTCCCGTTGGAACGTATTGTGATCTTGTAGAAGCAATGTTTGGTGAAGTGAATTGATTTAGATTAAAAAAATAATGCACAATAATACAATGAAATACAGGTCCGTTTTTCCAAGTGTAGAGGGTCTAAGTATACCAAACTGAAGTGATGACCTCCAAAAATATTATTAAAGTGTTCTGCGGCACACCTGGACTTGTCACAGCACCCTAGGGTGCCACGGCACACACTTTTTTAGTTGGAGAAACCCTCCATTAGAGAATGCAGATCAATATGACTGAGGCAGAACGGGCTGCTTGGCAGTGGCAGCTGGACACATCACTACTGCATGAACGCTTCACAGGAGAAGGCGCTGTACTGCTGTAGCTGTATTTATGCACACAGAGGAGGACCACATTGGACATTTCTGACGTGGTCCGTCCATGTGACACCTACTTTAGTGCCATTCGTAGCATTCTTGTGCACTCTACCTTTAAGTACAGTACTCAAATAAGTAGAGTAAATGTGCTTACTTAATTTCCTTTACAGCAGTGTTAATTTTGTCGACTAAAACTATTACGAAAAATGGTTGTTGACTGTCTTTTTTGGTGGGGAAACTAAATAAAAACGAATCTATGATGACTAAAACCGAGACGAATTAATAATAATATTTGACAATTTCAACAACTAAAAACTAGACTAAAATGTTAGGGAGGGGCTAGTGGAGAAGAGATCCAGCAGAACTAGAAGAAGTAATTTCATACTTGGTTCGGTTGAGCTCAGGTAAAATAGCAGATCTACAAGCTCACAAGATGGTCGAACATTTTTTGTCATAGTTTTAGTCGACGAATCTCACACTGCTGCAGTGCCATTCGTAGCATTATCATGCTATTGTTGTATAAAATCACTGATGTGTGTGTCGTCCGCACGGGGAGTGAAGAAGAAGGAAGGCAGGACAAAGGTTCTCCAGATCTCAGTATTTATTTGGTAAAACACAAGAGATTCAGTCGTTACAAAGCAAGCATGTCACAAAGGTACATGCAGTTCGTCTGTTCCAACCAGCCTAGTAAGAGCCAAATGAAGACTCGTTCGAACAGCCCCTATATTCACAAATCCTACAAGGTGCTATATACACAGGTCTGACTCCTCCTCTCCAGGAGATGAACTAGGCACTTCCTGACTTGTCGACCAATGGAATCTGAGCTAGTAGCTCATTCAGGTTACAGAGAGAGGCGGCCCCTCAGCAGAGACACTGTGCATGGACTTAGTTCTAACTTTGCACTAAAACAACAGATGATGATGACTTAACGATACAATGAACATAGTTAAACATAACCAGTACTAGATGAAACGGAACACTCTAATGAACATAGTTAAACATAACGGAACTGAAATGGAACTGAACAGACTATATTAAGAAATTAATTAAAACAGTTTAACCCAGTAACGAACACTATAATCTTATAGCACATTTTAAATCAGTACAAATTGCACTCACTATTAATAGTTATAGCGTCTCTCATTATTCTCTATACTGACAGAAAGTCATTATTTGAATGTGGAACAGTTACTCAGTGTTAAGTCAGTGACCAAGAAATACCACCAGATGGTCACCGGAATAATCTAGCTTCTTCACCCCAGGAGGGCAAGCTTCAAAAAGAGTTAGAACAATGGCTTTCGATTCAGGTGTGAAGTGTAAACATTCCTGGCTCTGAGAAGTGAGGAGTCTACAGACGGACCCTTGTATTTCTGAACTCTACTATATGATGAGTCCTACCATGATAAGACTGACGTAGCATAGTAATTTGGTTTCATTTATATGGAATTATACGACACTATCATCACTACCCTACCTAAGTACAGCACTTGGTAACGTCTGTCCAAACAGCCAGGAACCTCGGTGTTGTCCTGGACAGTCAGCTCTCGTTCAAAGCTCACATCACAGCTGTCACTCGATCCTGTAGGTTCACACTCTATAATATACGACGAATTAGACCGTTCCTCACCCAGGAATCAGCCCAGCTCCTAATCCAGACAACAGTCTTGTCAAAACTCGACTATTGTAACTCCCTCCTTACTGGCCTACCAGCATGTGCACTTAAGCCTCTCCAGCTGATCCAAAATGCCGCAGCTCGCTTGGTCTTCAACCAGCCAAAATTCTCACATGTCTCCCCCCTGCTCCGCTCCCTCCACTGGCTCCCGGTCGCTGCCCGCACAGAATACAAAACTCTGATGCTGGCATTCAAGGCAACCAAAGGTATGGCTCCCCCATATCTTGCAAGTATGATTGAGCCCTACAAACCCTCCCGCGCACTCAGATCAGCCAACGCAGGGAAGCTGGAAGTACCCTCACTAAAAACGCCGGGACAACGCTCCACACGTCCCAAACTCTTCTCCCTTCTGGCTCCAAAACTGTGGAATGCACTTCCCATTGCAGTCAGAACTGCAGCATCACTCCCAATCTTCCGCCGTAGTCTGAAAACCCACCTTTTTAGACTCCATCATGGCCTACCCTACCCCCTTAGATAGCATTTCTGTAGACTTAGATAGCATCTGATACAGACTTATAGCATGTTATGTAGACGGCACTATAATTGCATTGTATATAGTCATAGCACGCCATAGTACATATGTACTGTATAGCATAGTAGTATATATATATAGCTTATATGTATAGTCTCATAATATAGATATTCCACTGTTACTTTCTTAGCTTACGCATGTTTTATGATAAATGCTTTTGTGATGTATTCCCATGCTTTTGTTCCTGATTATTGTAAGTCGCTCTGGATTAAGAGCGTCTGCTAAATGCCTAAATTGTAAATTGTAAATTGTACTTGAGTAAATGTACTTAGTTTCTACCGTTGCTGTACTGACCTTGCTGACGCGCATGACTATTCCTTGTACAGTTGTTCTGTGAGACACCCAAGGAGGGTACAGTGTGTTATCATTGCTCACACATCACGCCCTTGACGACTGACTATATTATGACTCATGACCAGACCACCGTGTCACATCCAGTTCCGTACGCTGCATTCTGTCGCCAGTGGCTTCAAGCACACGTGTTGCTGGCAGTGTTGGAAAGATACTAAAGTAATTTATTAGATAAAGTAATATTACCGTATTGCCTTTTTCCACTATATAACTAATTACTTTCACATTTTGCGTAATAATATTACATTTACTTTTCACGAGCCTTGGTGGTATAAGTGTTTATTAACTTTATTTATAATGGTAGACTGTGTTGGGATGGAGTTGCTTTGCAGGCTGCAGATCCGGTCTAGATCTGTAGACTCTAGAGCGGATATGAAAACGGCGTGTGCTTGTCTGCACGTGTGAATTATTGGATGTGGAAGTGTGCTTCCAGACGGTTTACGTCTGGAACAAACTGGGTAGTGTGTCACTTTTGGGGACAAAATATGTAATTACTGGGGGCGAGGGGGAAAAAAGTGACTTTTGGCTGTATGTAAAGTAATAATACCTTCTTTTTTTTAAAGTAACTAGTACTAATAGGCACTATATTAGTTTTTGAGTAACTTTTCCAACACTTGTTCCTAGAATGGAACAAATACACTAGAACAAGTTGTTAGGACGTGTTGTTGCCCAGTGGTTCTCCAAACTATTCATGTCAGGGGGCCCCAAAAATTATCTGAAATTATCTGAAAAATATTTTGTACAAGTCATAAAAAGTCCAAAGACTTTGCCACACACACAACATCACGGACGAAACACACAAAGCCAGGCGTTGGAGGGTCTGGCACCATGGACGTAAAGGGGACAAGGACTGACAGATATTTCCATATATGGGCATAAAAGGGACACAGACAGATGGGTACAACGGGTACTCTGACACTATGACTCAAGATTGGTGGGATTGCCATGGCAGTGCCGCGTCTAAATGGTTTAATAACATGTGGCCAGTCTGTGACACGTTTTCATCCAATCAGGAGAGAGATCCCAATGCAGTGGTTCTCAACCAGTGGCCCTGGGAATACAAGTGGTCCTCGAGAGGGTTCCAGGTGGTCCCCAGCTAAATGATGGAGAGTTGGTAACCAAATGGACCCTTATAGATCTTTAACTCTTGAGAGTTTGAATTGAAACAAAATGGACCCATGGGTCCATTTGGTTTCATTTTACAATCTCGAGTAAAATTATTGTTAAACATCTGCATTACTTAATCTTACATCTGCATTACTTAAAGTCTAGCCTCGATACCCAGGCTTTCATTTCGTCTGCGCGAAAGATGAAAGCCTGGAAAAAGCCGTGGGCTGAACCAGTCTAAAAGTGGGAGTCAACCCTTCCGGGTGGGCGTCGCTCTAAATGATGTGACGTAGCGCTGCACTAGGGGGGAGAGGAGGGGCCGGGGGTGACGGACAGATCGATGAGATCCAATCAGGGTGCGCGCATTTCTGAGGCGCGACCCGCCCCTCTAGACCAGAAATGTCTCTACTTAGGTCAGGCTACTTAAAGTCTACACTATTAGAGAATGTAGAATAATAGTTATTTTGATCAACGTTTGCCTGTTATCTCTCCTATGGTACCAACATCAATAGCATGGAATTGTGGACAAAATCTTCTCATCAAATGGTGATCCGCGACTCAAATTCATAATGGACCTTGATATGAAACGGGATTGGATGTCATGGCAAAAAAAAGAGTGCAGATGTAGCTACTTTCAGAATATAATTAATAATAACAAAACTCATTTTGCTTTAACCAAAACAAAACAAACATCAGTTACAACAGCACCTTTTTAATCAGTGTAGCGCAATTCATTTTAACAGAACAATATCAAAGTTAAGTGCCCGGTAAAATAGCAATTGGAATATCTTTGATGTTGGGACATTTTGTGACTAAATTACAGTGGCGGCAAAGAGAGTGACTGCACGGCGTTGCTTATACTTCATCCGTGTTTCACCGAAACGATGCAGAGATGTTGCAAAGACACTGAACCGTGGCACGTAGTAGGAATGAAGCCTCATTAACCTTGACATTCTGCTAATATGCAAAACACATCCAAATTATGGCTGCACAATGTCCTGGCTCATGGAACGTCTCGCACTGTGACAATTAATGATTACTCTATACTCTGTCGTTCGGCGAAAATAGCCCATCGACAAGCTCACATTATACATCACATTGTGAGCGTCTGACTGACTGTCTGTCTGTCCTACAGTATGTAGACTTCGGAAAATAGCAGATCCGAGCTTGCTGCTATTTTCAAATGATTTAATATACATTTTGAAATGGAAGTTTTATGCATCACGAGTATACAGTACTATGACGTTTGGTACTTTGAGTAATTTTTTTGTTGCAAACACCTTTGCACTTTTTGAGTGGTGCAACCACTCCTACAACCAGCAATGTCCGTGTACCTGTGTGTGTACCTGTGTGTATGAGCACGAGTGGTGTGCGCATGCGTGAAATTGGAACGACACAAGTATGTGACTTATTAATACAGTACAATACAGTAGGGGGAGCCAGAAACAGAGAGAGGGGTATGCTGTGCCTGGCACTGCCTGCTGCCTGATAGAGAGAGAGAGAGAGAGAGAGAGAGAGAGAGGAGGGGGGGAGAGAGGGGAGTTGCACCACTCGGTTCACACAGGTGTGATTCTTTTAGTACAATTCTGAATACCGGTCTTGCACTTGTATTTCTGCAATGCACTATGCAGTATTGATACTTTTACTTAAAAAAATCACACTTGTGTGAAGTGAGGGGCACTCTTATCGTCATACATCATCATACCTCACATTCCGTGCTCAGCCAATCTAATACTTTCAGAATTTGGTACACACACAAACACACAAAGCTGGTCATAGGAGTGGCTAGAGCCTAGTACCCCTCAAAAATGTGAGTAGTTCTTCCAGCACCACTGCTCTCCGGTACAGCATGTTATCTCCAGTGTGAGCGAGGGGGTGTTAGTGTGAGATTGATGGGAGATGCAACTCCTCCTCAACCCTGCCTGTGTATCTCACTATGTGTGGAGGAAGAAAGTTTTATACCAAGTGACAATCTTGCAATAATCTTGAAATACTCCTTCTGCCGTTTGTTTCAAAAGCTTTTTACTGTTATATCCCTGCTTACTACTGTGTAACTATTTCCAGTGGTACTGTGGATTTAACCCCTCCAATGCATGGCTTTCGGAAATTATGTCATAGAGCCTAATTGTAAATGTCCCGTCCCATCCACAGTCTATGGACTTTAATGTTTGTTTAGGGTAAATTGTGGTGTAATTTCTCATTTGTGCCAGCCATCTATGGAATTTAATGTTTATTTAAGGTAAATTATGATGCAATTTCATGGACATGAGAACATCAACATGTCCCCCAGAATCGAGGGGGGCATGTCTCAGTCCTCAATCACGCCTGTGATTCTGTTTCAGCTAGTGGAGCGCTACGTCACGTGTATACAATGTGCATGCATATAATGTGTACATGTGCACACAAGTAATTGCTTATTTAGTAATATATATATATATATATATATATATATATATTATTGGATTTTGTTCCATTTACTACTTTAGTGGTGTGAGTGTTTTCATGCATTTACCTTGCAGACATCACCTCAGTCTGTACTGTAGGCTAGATTAGTTCATGAATCCACTGTTATCCAGCAGTTTTCTTTGGACCGCATCAGAGAGCATCTGACAGTAGGCTATATGCCTACATACAGTAATTAACAGGTCACACATTGGACTGTTGAGTGTTGATATGCATTTAGCCAGCCAGGGTCATTCCTATGTTAATTCACGCTGTTGCTGACACTCGTCGGCTTATGCAAGTGTTGTTAAAGAGGCGTGTGTATGGTTATTTTTGATCCATATACGCAAGGTTGACGCATTCTCACGTGCAGCTCAAACAACTACCATAGTCAAAGGCTCTGAACGCGCCCCACCCCTGTGTGTATCTATCTGACTATTTCTAACAGCAAATGAACATGTTTGGTAAGTTCGTTTTTATCTAAGTTGCAATGCGACAAAGCTCTGTTCACACATATTTATTTTGTTATTGTACTTGCTTGTCTTAGTTTCACAGCTTTTTATTTCACATTTGCTTTGGCATAAACACAATTTCTCGTGCCTCTTTGAATTGAATTGAATTGAAAAGAGAGACGGAGAACAACACAGAGAGACATGGTGTGAGTGTGTGTGTGTGTGTTATGATTCTTCTCTGAAGGTGTGCACTAATGTGTTTTAACCACGGCCTATAACATTCACAATCTCAACTAAAGTGCAGTAGAACTAGAAAAACATATCTTACAATAAATGCACCATTTCTCTGTGTATGTCCTCTATACGTACATACATCTGTAACTCGAGAACCGTTCGCCCCAATGACTTCATATCTGACACACGCGTTCCACACCACCACAGGGAGTGCAGTGCCTGGCCTTGAGTCGGTCGGATATACGGATGTCCAGTACCGCCACAAAACAGCCCTGTTCAGGTTCTGCCAGTGGACCTAATGAGCCTAAGCCCCTTCACCTGTAGAATTCCCAGCCTCTGCCTCAGCCAATTGATGCCGGCGCAACCCCACACCTGCCATTTGATTTCTTAACCAGTACACAGGCAGGCAGACAGACATATCTCCATATACAGTATGGGCACAAAAGGGACACAGACAGACAGTTAAAACAGGTGCTATAACAACGGGTATTGCTATTGCATACTGGTTCCCGACTTGCATCGTTCCCAAGTAGGCAGGTGGCCGACGGGCACAGGTCTCAACTAAAGTGCAATAGAAAAATAATCCTGCTTCCAACTAAATAGGGGATGCCTTTTTCACCAGTGATACTTTCAAGATCCTATCCTGAGCCATCCCAAAAAACACCACACCTGAACGCGTGACTGCTAAAATAAAAGCTCAGCATACCGTGGTAATGTCTCAGCCCAAAACTGTTACTTTTCAAACATGGCAAAAATAGCAGATCTACAAGGAAAGCTTGCAATATGTCGTTTCGCGTCACATTTCGACTTTTTGGAACACAGTTGAGGCGATCTAAGATTCCCCTGTGGGGATTTCAATACAACAAATAACCTCGTGAACCAGGGGAATAGCGCCATCCCGTGGCAGTGACGTCAGACGTTCAGTGCTCTATTGATAGAATATGTAATCTTTTGGGTGAAAAACTGTCATCTCGTCCTCTCCGTCTTTAACGACTTCACTGTTTTATCCCCCACCATGCAGAACATTCACCACATCCCCAGAAATATTATACATTCAGAACACTTCACCACATTCAACACATCCCCAGAACTATTATACATTCAGAACACTCACTGACTTCGTGCTTTGAAGCATTTTACACCAATCTCCACTTGTTAGCGCATGCACGCGTGTGTATTTTTGTGTGTACGCATTTGTGTGTGAGACAGAGAGCGAGAGAGAGAGAGAGAGAATTCGTTCCTCATGTTAAACAAGCATAGTGATTTAGTTTTTTTCCTCTAGGCACTGCATTGCCCCTCGTCTGCAAAAAAACACTGTTCAAAACATCAAACGCTTCCACTATTACGCCCGGGAGACGGGGGTGGGGGGAGTGAAGGGGGGGGGGGGGGTGGGGGGAACTGCGGCAGACGCACGCATGAATTGCTAAAGAGTGCGGGTCAAAGGAGGTCAAATCGTTGAGCAATTAAATATGCAGACGTGCAAGCGGCGGTGGCTGTATTAGCATGTGGCTCAATCAAGACTCAATTACACTCAGTGGTGGAAAGTGGAAACATGACTCGATGTAGAAATTACCTGTTTAGTTACAAGTAAAGTCTGTTATTCAAAATGTATGTTTGCATCAAAATATACTTCAAGACAAGGACCATGTGGAATGTCCCATTTCACAAGTTTTCAAATTGTTTAAAATGTCTTAAAATCTTTTGAAAATTGCAGATCTACAAGTTGTAAGCTAAAATTGTAGATCTGCTATGTTCAAATAGCTCATGGGCTTGACTAGGTCTCGTGCCCACCACGCCTAAAAATACAAGTTTTGCTTGTACTGCGTTGTATTGCTTTATTTTCAAATGGCCCAAATGTATATAGGCAAGTGGTTAATGTATGTTTTGTAATAATAATAAAAATCTACAATGTAAATAGTAACTAAAGATTTCAAATAATTGTAGAGTGGAGTAAGCGTGGAGTAAATGTACAATTTTTACCTCTGAAAAGTATTGGAAATACTCCAGTAAAGTACAAATACCTCAAAATTGTAGAAGGAGAGGACACTGGAGCAGCACTGGCATTTAAACTTTTCAAGCCTTTTTATTGGGTGCTAGTATACAAGAAAACGACTAACGTTTCGACCTTGCGGTCTTCATCAGTCACCTCAAAACAGTACTTACCGGTAGCTACTTTCCACACTGCACTTCACTGTAGATATTATTATTATTTTCCCACGATTTTGCAACCCATTTTTTCACCCAGTTATCTAATGTAATCCTGGGCGCTACACTTCCTCTGCCAACCTGGGGGGGGGGGGGGGGGGCAGCGGATTGACCTCATGCTTCCTTATATGCATGAGGAGTCCAAGCTGCTTCTTTTCATATGACAGGGGAGAGTTTCCCCGGCTGGACGTAGCGCGTGGAAGGAACACGTTATTCCGACCGGTTCCTTTTCCCTCCATCAGGTGCCATGGCCATGGGGACGTAGTTTAGAGACCAGGATTACTGCATGTTTTTGTGTGGGTACCTACCCTAGGGGACACGGGGAGAACATGCAAACTCCACACAGAAAGGCACTGTAGATTTAACATTCAAACCGAAGGGCTTTGTCGAGTGATTTGTCAAAAGAACACACTGTGCTAACAGAATAATGGAACAAAAATATTACACTGGATATGAAATACAATGTGAAAAGATTTATCTTAAGCTCTACACCTGTGGTTCAGAAAATAAGGGTCGGGACCCCAAGGGGCATCCTCAAATAATGTTTTGAGGTGTCCCCAGATGAATAGCGTAATGATTATGCAAAATTGCAATGCATGCATGCCATCAATGATGGTAACGCACACCATGCTGTTTACATATCTGACTAATAAAGTATTCAATCAACCAGGAAACATTGTACTCGAAGTGTATATTTCTCAAATTCGTGGACATTTTAGCCCTCACAAGTAATACAGGTAGTTTCGAGGAAGCAATCTTATTGGTTGAAATAGCCATCTACCCATGATTAAACTAGCATTATGGCACACCTAATACAAAACATACATTTCAGATGTGCTGATGAGACGGAGACTCGCAGAGCAGACTCGGCTGAGAGGCTAGGCTAGCAAGACGTGTGGTCGTAGTGGCAAATCTGGCATTAAAAAATATATGCATTTCTATTAGGGATGCCCAATATCAGGAATGACATCATCCCTATAAAGCTGAAAGCTGAAAATATATTGTATATATATTCTATATTTTCTATATTTTCATATGGTTGTAGTTCTGCTAAATGACTGTGTTTTAACTGCTGTAAGCCGATTCGGTCAAAGTTATGTTAATTGTACCGTTGCTCAGTATGTCATTTTTATTTGTGTGTGTAATTTACAGATATATAGCCTGTATATAATCGTTATTAGTATCTATATTGGTTATCTTATCGAATATCTTAGTTACAATGCTTTTTTTTTTTTTTTAAGATAACTGTTGTAAATTCACTATTATACTTGAGTGTGTGCTTATGGAACTCTGCTACTGCGTCGTTCCTGCAGCAACGATGTCGTTGCAATAATCACGGTAAAGCACACCCTCTCGTGTAATATTGCTTAATTACAAGCATGCACGTACATACACACACACCCGTCCTCACAGTTCCATGGTTCTAGCTTTGTGAGCTGTAATATCAATGATGCTGGTTGCCATGGTGTCATGGTGGTCGAGTTACTACGGTAACCGCTGTAAGGCATGCTGCTCTTAGTAATGAAAGTGTGTGTGTGTGTGTGTGTCATAGTCACACACGTGTTACTACAGTATACTTGTGAGGACCAAACATCCCTGATGAAATATTGCATACATTTTGAAATAAACCAAAATGGTAAGCAAATGGTGCATTTTATATGGCACCATTATCCAAGGCACTTTACATAGATTGTGCAATACATTCTGATTCACCCATTCATACACCGTTGGCGGAGGAAACCAAGCAAGGCACCAAACTGCACACTGGGAGCAATTAGGGGTTTAGTTAGTTCAGCGTCTCTCGCTCAAGGACACCTCGACACTAACTCTGGAGGAGCCCGGGATCGATCTGGGAACCTCACGGATCGCATCCGGCTGCTCTACCGACCACTTCCAAAGCCATTGCCGATCAAATGCTTGTTTTATAGGAGAAAAAAAATAAAAGGAAAAAATTATTATGAAAATGTTATGAAAAGTTTCAGGTTTGGGTTAGTGTTATAGCATTAGACATTCAGAGGTTTAATTAAGATACGATGAGATGTTTATTGGCACTGTATCAGTGTTGATTTTGACAGTACGTTTTGATTAAATTTTAGTCGTAGTCTTTTGAATAAAATTCCATTTAGTAGTAGTCATTTGAAATGTTTCAGTTTTAGTCTAGTTTTATTTGACTAAATATCACAAGAGTTTTTTCGGCGGGCTGTGATGGCGTCGTTTAGACTTATACTGTATCTGCATGCCAAAAGTAGCAGATCTACAAGCCCACCACGTGTTGCATTGCCTGCTATATCTTTGGTGTGCAGAAACCTTCTAGCAACTGAGTACACACTCAGGCTTTAGAGATGTGTTAATTTTGCTTTGGCAATGTCAACGTATGTTTTCCCATGCCAATAAAGCGCATTTGAATTTGAATTAGGGCCCGAGCACTGCACAGTATAGTGCGATGCCCTATTGAAATCGCAATGATTATTTTATCTGAAATGAGTCGTGTTTTTGAGGTGCTGAACTTACTTGAAAAGTTGTGAAAACACACATCACAAGTGGCAAAAATTACGTATTTTAATCGTCTCAAAAAGGGGCATGGACTAATGGCTCAATAGCGCCCCCTACAAAAGTTTGTGCTTGAAGTCCCACAATACGGTTTCATATACATGGAAATTGGTACACACCTGTATCATTACAAAAAAGTATCTTGGTGCCATGACCTAAACCAAACGGGAAGTAGCCATTTTTAATGTATTGTTGCGTTTTGGCGCAATTCATGCCATTTTCACAGGTTGCACTTTAACGAACTCCTCCTAGCAAGATGGTCTGTTCCAAATAACACTCGTGCAGCGTACACAAAAGACCTTAACGATGAGAAGTTATCAAAATCGTAAGTTTTCATAAAATGCCGTGACTTCAACACCAAAACAGGAAGTGAAAATAGCAGATCTACAAGATCGAAATTAACATTTTTATGTTTAGCCCCACCCCCTATTCTAATTGGTCAATATTTGATAGTTTTGGCCTATAACTTTTCAATGGTTTGTCATACAGACTTGTGGGTGGTAGGAGGAAGGGTGTCTTTAAAACAGGTCTTTGTAGCTTTTCGTCCCGTCACGCCTAGGGATGGGTCCCGAACCTCGGGATCAAGCAGGTACCGAACCGAACATTCTTTGGTACCGGGTACCCATTAGAATAATTCAATTTCGGTTCTCACTATCGGTTCCTACAGACGTGCGTAGGCACGCGCTATTCATTTATTTAACAGCAAAGTATATGCGTCATGCGTGTCTCTCTGTAACACACGTTGCTGCTCCGAGCCGAGGACAGCTCTGCATTCCTCCCCCCTCCCCTCACACATTCACACAACCACGCTCGCGTGTGACAACACGGTCTCAACTCTAGTAGTTAAGACTAGGTAGGAAGAACAGAAAAGGGGACACGGTGACACAGTCGGTAGTGCTGTCGCCTCACAGAAGAAGGTCCTGGTTTAGATTCAACCTTGTTGTAACCAAGCTTTGCTGCTTTCATCTTGCATTAACCAAACTAAATCCACACGTCAGTCAGAGGATAAAGTTAGTAGACCTAACTGCGCAGCGCAAAATATTTAACATCAGCTGTAAACAACTGTGTGTGTGTGTGTGTGGTGAAATCCTTGCCATTTCACCCAAATTACTTATTTTCTATCTATTACACACGGTATCCGGAGAACTCGCCAGTTTACCAACTCGCCGCAATTTAGTACATTTTAGTTTTACTTCACCTTCATTTAAATTGCATTGAATTGAGAGAGAGGATAGTTGTTTAGAGTTAACACTAGAGAAAGTGTCAGGATGTGATCCAAGTAGGACCCAAATGCGAGGAAGTCAGAATCAAGTGGAAGTTTATTTTAACAGAGGTTTGCAGGAGAGCAACACCATCAAACAAACAGACTTGGAACTCAGATTTACAAAACAATAAAGAATAATCCAACAAAGAACACAACCAAACACAGGGTTTAAATAGGCACAAGATTAACAGGACACAGGTGAACTCAAATCAAATCAACACAAGGATTGGCTGAGGAAAAACAAGACACAGGTGAAACAAAGAACCAAAAATCAGGGAAGGTGAGACAAGGCAGGAACCAACTACAAAGGAAAACAGGAAACACAAAGCATCACTTCAAAATAATATTCAAGAACACCATAGCATAACTTCAGAATAAGTTTCAAGAACAACAAAAACAACACACGGAAGGCAGATCGTGACAGAAAGTAGGAATGCTAAAAGTTTAAACGCCGAAACAATGTAATTCATCAATTCAATTCCTGAAATGGTAGAGCCTACTTATCATTGGTATTCACATACTCACCTTTTTATCATCATCTAGCTGATCATTTAATTGCACAAAATAATTTGATCACTTTGGAAATGAACTATAGCATCTGTGTTTGACATACTACACTAATGAAGACGGCATGTTAGCATAACGATGAAGACCTTGATGAAGAATTTTCGCCGTGGCGACTTGGTAAACTGGCGAGTTCTCCAGTATTCTTACACACCCCATGAAGCCTTGAATGCATGACCGACTGCGTCTCAAAGACTCTCCTACTGAGTCTCCTATTGAACGATGACCCAGTCATCAATTTATTGGCTGTCCCATTCGCACAGAGAGAAGCTTCATCTTCTTCTCCAAGCTAACGCTGAAACTAATATCATGATTGATTGAAGTGAAACTAAATAAATAATATTGCCACTACCACGCACTGTAAGAAAAAAAAAACTGGAAAAAAGAAAACAGAAATATGTAACTATATTTGAATAACAAACAAACGGCTCACTTTCAGCTTCCTCGCCGGTTCATAATCCAATCACGGGGGGGGATTACATTCTTAGCGCGAGCTTATTTGGATCACGGCTAACGAGAAATTAATTGAAAAAGTAACGTAAGCCTATAGGAACACGGCAGCAGCGTTCAGCTGCGTTGAGCCCGGAATAACGCGGGACATAAAAGATGACAGAGTGGGTGTTAATAGCGTTACCATTACAGTGGGATCATGAATCATGGAGCGATTAGCGGCCTACATTAAACACCATGTTTTAACTGTGAAGTCGGGAGAGCCATCATTTTTTTCTGTATGTTGTAGCTATTCATTGCCAATTGTAAAACGTAACGAACCAACCAAACGCTTAAATTGAACCAATTAATGTGCACGCGCGTGCACGTGCGTGCGCGTGCGCGCACACACACACACACACACACACACACACACACACACACACACATGAACCTTGAACGCATGCACACACAAGCTTTAGTGCACAGTTCCCTGATGTGTTAATTGCCGGACGACTGTTGCTGAAATGTAAAGTGGGTCGGTCTCTCTCTCTCTCTCGCTCTGTCTCTCTCTCATACCTACAGGTGCATCATGGGATTTCTCGGGGAAATTCAAAAGCTGTAATTAAAGGGTGCCAAATTTGTGGCGCTCTCCCACAGTGTGTGGGATGGCTAGGAATAGAACGGCAGAATCACACTCTCTCACACAGTGTGGTGAAGCCAGGAAACCATCCATGTGTCCTCAATAGTAAGCCAGATGAATCCAGTTCCTGCCTCTAGCACCCTGGTTGCCGCGCAAACATTTTCAGACCATGTTTTCTGGAAAATGGTACACCTATTCAGCTCACATTGTGAGCTGAATAACACATTGTGACCTTGTCTATTTTTGCAATTTTTCTATAATTGATCTCTATTCAGGTTAGGGCCTCATAGCGGCCCTCACACCTACGTTTGTGTGTGTGTGTGTGTGTGTGTGTGTGTGTGTGTGTGTGTGTGTGTGTGTATATCGAGAACCGTTTGACACACACGTTCCACACAGAGTGCAGTGCCCGGTGTTTAGTCTGTGCCATACACCAACACCACAAAAGGCTCTGGTCAGGCTCTACCTACCAGTGGGCCTAATGAGCCAAAGTCCCCTCACCTGTGCAATTTCCAGCCTTTGCCTCAGCCAATTGATTGCCATGGCAAACCCCCCCCCCCCCACACACACACACACACACCATCATCATCTGGGTCTGCTCTTTGCACCCCTACTGGTGACCGTGGAGAATCTGAGAAACGGGGATGTGTGTGACAGCATTAGAGAGTGACGCTGCATGGGGTCGGGCTGCACATGAAGCCTGGCGGGTTCCCAGATTGGGCCTTCGGATGCAAACTGCATGGGGATTATAAGAGTTATAAACCACTGCAAACTGCATGGGGATTATAAGAGTGGATTTAAGAGTTATAAACCACTGCAAACTGCATGGGGATTATAAGAGTGGATTTAAGAGTTATAAACCACTGCAAACTGCATGGGGATTATAAGAGTTATAAACCACTGCAAACTGCATGGGGAAAATAAGAGTTATAAACCACAAGAATGGAACATCTTTCTCTCCTGAGAAAGACTAGAACACGCCCCTGTGATTGGCCAGTGCACTTGTGCAAGGACGAGCTGTGATTGATTGGCCAGTAGTCGGTGGCAGTTGGGGCAAATGCACTCTCGCCAGAACATGATTTTA
The DNA here is from genome assembly GCF_964188405.1 of Protomyctophum parallelum. Lineage (NCBI taxonomy): Eukaryota > Metazoa > Chordata > Actinopteri > Myctophiformes > Myctophidae > Protomyctophum > Protomyctophum parallelum. Next base: position 17,358,070 of record NC_139705.1, on the reverse strand, counting down.
CTATTCTGTGCCTGTCGGATCACAACTGGAACGGAGCTGACTGCTTAATTGAACTTCACAACTGCTCGCTTCAGCTCGCTCAGTGGCTCAAGTTCACTTGAGACGGCGCGCCTCCGTCACGGTCAAAAAACAACTTTATCGACCAAAAAACAGTAGGATTTAGAATGTCGAATTCTAAAAGTTATTGTGCATGGGTAAATGTCTGTGGAGAATGTCTGAAGAGTGTAAAACTGACTGGGGATAGTGGACTGACTTGGTAATCAAATTGCAGGTGTGGGGAATTTGCCAAATCAAGCTTATAAGGCTGGGGTTGCCATGGCAATCACTTGGCTCTTTTGGGCCACAGGCTTTTCTGGCGGTTCTGGACAACTGCCTATCCGACCGACTCAACTCCCGACACTGAACTCCTTCGGGTCGTCTGCGACGCGTGTGGCGAGTTTGAAGTCGGTCGGTCGAAGGGATATGTGGATCACAGATGTTCGTACATACGTATAATGAATTGCATTTTTATAGCGCTATTCCAAGTGTGCTTTACAATGGTTCATTCATTCATACATTAGGAGGTACAGTACAGTATGTATACAGAGATTACCTGTATTTATTGTAGGATGCCAAATAGACATGTAACGGTATATCGACAAATCTGGTGACCGTGTGTGTGTGTGTGTGTGTGTGTGCGCGTGCACTGTGACACGTTGTGAGCTTGTAGATATGCGGCTCTAGGGTAAAACATTTCAGTTAAAAAATGTCATTGCTGCTGGTGTGTGTGTGTGTGTGTGTGTGGGGGGGGGGGGGTGGTGGAGGAAAGGCAGAGAGAGAGAGAGTCTTGTTGCTATGCATTTTTCCACTCCAGCACACTCCCACACCACATCTCTTCACACACACACACGGTGGTGAAGAGCAACCGAGTACATTTGTTCAAGTACTGTTTTGAGGTACTTTTACTTGACAGAGGCAAATCTTTGATTATTTTTTTACTCCACTTCAATTATTTGACAGATTCTGTGAGAAGTTATTGCCCGATTTTATACTTTGTCTATCCAAAAATAGCCGATCTACAAGCACACATTTTGGCCTTTTACTTAACATTGTTTTCACATTGTCTCTGTCGGGTGGAAACCTCATTGTGTCCAAAACCTTTCAGGATTCAAATTCAAAAGCATCAACAGTAGCAGATCTACAAGCTCGAAGGAATCGCTTCACTCCACATTTCGAGCTTGTAGATCTGCTACGTTTGATGCTTTTGTGTGATGCTGGATGCTGTGATCAAGTAGGGCGTTAATTTACCATGAAATAAAAATAAACAAATACTATGGAGATAAGAGGTTACTACCCAAGAGCAACGCTATATACATTAGCAGTATTGCTCTTCCATCAGTGTGTACAATACAGTACAGTAGCCTCTATATCGTACCGTAGTCGAGTGCTTTCTCTGTGATGTAACAACTTCACCATTAAGGGAGCTCTTGAAGGATATGCATGCATACATATCCCTGAGCACCGGCCCCACCGGGAGGGAAAAGATCTTAAACATATCCCTGAGCACCGGGAGGGAAAAGCGATTAAACATCCTCCAGAGTGCAACGTTATTCTAGTGTTTGCATTAAAGTCAGGGTTAGGGGGCTTTTGTGAATAAGGACTAGTTTACCACCCCAAAGCATTTTCTATAGTGTTGTGGTGTTCGAGTCCTTGTCTCGACTTGAGTCCGGTCTTGAGTCCACACTTTCAGTGACTCTGTCTCCTCTCGGTCTCGCCCGTAATTTGACTTGGACTTGAAGGGACCCCCACTGAGTCCACTTGAGTCACAATGCAATGAAATACATGTATTATACCGATATTATGATGAGCCCATGTTCACATTAGCATTATAACAGTCAGAGCTGTCTGGCGCTTATAGACGCTTGCCTGCTCTTGCAGTGTTTTATGTACCTATCAAATAAGAAATGGTAATCATTGCTTCAGGAACCAGTAGGAGATCTCCTAGCTGTCTCTCCAAATAAATATTTTTTTCTCAGATGGGAAAACGCAGATCAAGCGGGAAAACCAATTTTGCAGCAGCATCTACTGTACAGTAGCCTCGGAAACACAGACGTTTTTATTTCCAGGGAGGGAAAAAAAAGTCTGGGTCCGAGTCCACTTCAATTCGGCATAGAGTAGCGCAAACGTCAATCACTCTCTGCTGATTTCGGATTGTCTGCATCTTTGTTAAATTGACGCACACATGTACACACACACACACACACACACACACACACACACACACACACACACACACTCCTATCTCTCTCTGTCGCTCTAATTAATCAGTCTCATGTTGTGCAGCTGTGTCTAGATTCTCCCGGCGGATCCGGCCGGGAGCTGCCTATGCCATAGAAAGCATAGGTGGACCCCAGGCTAACTGTACAGTACCTTCTAATTTCTTCTTTTCATAGGGTTGTCCCGATCCGATCGGGGCCAATCACGCCATTTTCAAATGATCGGATCGGGATAAAAAAAACGTGATCGGGACATCCCTAGTATCATTATTATATCCATATCTTGATATTGGACCGGATATTGACTGTAATTTTGGATATTGCATTATTTAATACAGAAGGATGGTCTTCCTGCTTTCTTTGTCGCACCTCCAACGGTGCCATGGCGGACTATGCATGGCAGGGTGTACTACCCTGTACTAGGGTTGTACTATGTGATATGGCATATTGTTCTATAAAAATATAAATCGGTAATCGGCAGATACTCAAAATCAAATGATCGCAAACAGATCGGGAGCAAAATATTGTCATTGGGACATCCCTAGTTTTTATCACGTCAGATTGTTTATGCTTATTATCCTGTCTGAGTTCTCTCTCCTGATTAGATTAAATTGATTTCCTGACCCCAAAAATGTATTTTCTGTTTACTAAAGAGCTGAAGGGAGAGAGAGACTGAAGAAACAGTATGGCAACGATCACACTTACCTCAACAAACTAATAATCACTCACAGTACGCGTATACCCCCATTGAGAGGCCAGGGTTATGGGGCGTTCAGAATCAGTACACATATACCCCCATTGAGAGGCCAGGGTTATGGGGCTTTCAGAATCAGCTTTACGTTAAGAGTAGAGAGAGAAAGAAGAGTGAAGATAAACAAACATATAAACAATATTGTTGCTGTCAGGCGGAAACCTCTTAACTCCATATTCTAACTTTTTGTGTTTTAACCCATTTTGACCTGAGATCAGATTCTAAAAATGTCTTCTACATCCTGACAGTTTTCTGAAAAAGTTATGTTTCTTTGTCAGTGGTTCTTCGATTTTTCAAAAATATCAGACCTACAAGCTCGTAGCGCACCACTCGGTGGCGCGCTATGAGCTTGTAGATCTGCTATTTTTCAATAGCTAAAGCATAACATAATGCTAACACCAAAAGGGGTTCCCACCCAAAATGGGTTTTAACTAATTTGGCGATCGTAACTTTAAAAGTCATCAGAAGCATCAATATTGTAACCGCAAGGTAGCGTCGATTTTTCAATGAGCCCTAACATTAACGATCTGTTCAATCACATCAATCTGAGCCTCAATTCCGAGAAAAACACGGCCAAATGAAACATTGACGGACCACAGCGGAGGCGAGCGCTATACGGGGTAGATAGTTATTAGAAAGGCTATTCTGAATCAATAAAAAACCCAAATTACTTCGACATGGGCAGCCATTGGGAAAAATGTCGTCATAATGTAAATGAGTTTTGACACCCTGCTTGATCATACTACACAGGGCTCCAGACTAACTTTTTTCACCAACGTCCCGGAACCGTCCCAAAATACAATTTGAACCGTCCCGAAGTAAATGTATACCGTCCCGGGGGAAAAAAAAGTACAAAAAAGCACCACTCAAATTGTGAAATTAATAACTGTATTCCTATTGTAATAGAAATACAATTAAGCCAAACAAATAATGTACTGTATTGAATACATGCAGACAGTACATTATTTGTTTGGCTTCATGTTTCTTCTGTAGATACACTGATTTAGTCAAAATGCTCCCAGATGAAAAATAGGGCTTGGTTAAAAATGTTAATCGAATTAATCAGAGGCTTTGTAATTAATTAATCTAAATTAATCATATTTTAATCGCATATCGATATTCGACCTGAGAACAGTGATATTTATTTTCAAATGGATTTTGTTATTTTGGTGTAGCCTACCAGTGAATCAATGAATAGTGACTACAGTAGCTTATAAAACTTTGGTGTAGGCTACTTGATCAAAGACCAACAGATAACGTGCAGCAATGCAGATATATGAATACTCAAATGTCTATTACATGGTTGGCATGAGAAAACAAATAAAAACAACTTTATTAGGGGGAATACTAAGACGAACCGTCCCGAATGAGATACATTTACGTCCCAAATAGATATTTTACAGTCCCCGGGACGTCGGGACACCGTTAATCTCGAGCCCTGATACTACATACAGCGTCACACAAAAGCATCAAAAGTAGCAGATCCACAAGCTTGTCTTTGCGCCAAGTTTCAAGCTTATAGATCTGCTAAATCCAATATATACTGCTAAATACAATGATATGGTAAAGATGCATTTATATATCCGCCTTTTATCCAAAGTGCTTTAATTGTGCAGTACATTCACCCATACACGCACGCACACATATTCCTGAGCCAATGGATAGGCTATAGTACTGTATCTAATTTGCACACTGGCAGTCTGATAGTCTACATATTCATGAATCATGAGGAAGGCAATGGGTATAGAGACTCTATTATAAAGCATATTTAATATTTCTGTGGTCAACTTATTGTTAAAAAGTTAATATATTACAACACCAGTCCTTTCAATTAGCATTTACCCCACTTGGTGTGAAAGATTATCTGTTATTGCCAGCTGGACTCGCCGTTGTAATAATTATGCAAATTATGCAAAACAGCTGCTTGCTCATCTGTCACTGTCAACCAGGACATTTTCATTTCAGTATATTAGGCAGCTGCTAATATACTATAGTTTTATATTGTAGTTTTGTATTGTATTTGTTGCCTGATTGTACAGTATGTTGAGTTATGTATGATCTGTTTATGAAAATGAGTAAAAAGCCTTGATCAGCAATAAGATGATTAAAACAATAATAATAATAATACAAATAAAATCTGCCAAGATGGAGTTCATTGGTATCTAGCAATTATTTTAATTTGATCTGGTTTCAACAGAGCAGCATTTTATTTGATCTGGTTTCAACAGAGCAGCATTTTATTGTCTCCACCAGGCCGAAGGCATGTGGGGAGAGTATGTTTTGCACTCCGTCCGTCCGTGTGTCCGTCCGTCCGTGTGTGTGTCCGTCCGTGTGTCCGTCCGTCCGTGTGTCCGTCCGTCCGTGTGTCCGTGAGCAGCTAATCTCGGCCACCGTTAACCCGGTCGATGCCAAATTTTGCACACACACTCCCTGGATGCCAACGATGAACCTCTACCCCAAACTTTCCAGAACGGCCTGTTATAGCGCCACCAGGAGGCCGCTTTGTGCAAAACAAGTTTTTGCACAGTACACCTACAGATTTTGTCCAAACATCACGCAAATTGGTACACAGTCTCTCTAGAGCCATTCAACGAAACCAGTCTTTCAGATTTCTCACACTCCATCCTGATTGGTTAAGATTGGCTTCCAAAGTTCACAGGAGTGCTCAGTTTCAAACAAAATGCTGCAAATCATGAACACATCGCGTGATTTCCGTGAAATTGTGCACCCACATTCCCACTAGGCCCAGGACAAAATGCCACATGAACAATTTCAACTCAGCCTTAAGGTGGCGCTATAACTGGCCGAAAAGTGTTTTACCTCTAACTGCACGGATCTGTGGATAACTTTGTATGCCAACTCCCTAGAGGCCAAGGAAAAACCTTTGCCTGGAATTTTTCACATCTGCTCTTTATAGCGCCACCAGGAGGCCGACATATGTAAAACACATTTTCTATTATTACTCCTTCAGATTTTATCCAAATCTCACGCAAATCTGTACACATGATCTCCATAGTCATGTGATCAAGGCAGGTTTGTTTGATTTCTCATATTCCATCCTGATTGGCCACGATTGGCTCCTACAGTTTTCAGGAGTAGCCCGCTTTGTACAAATCGCCACAACTCCTCAACGCAGCGTCCGATTGCGATGAAACTGTGCACGCATATTCCCACTAGGCTGAGGAAGAAATCCTGGTGGAGACCTGTGCCCAGAAGGGCACTTTTTCTAGTTTGATCTGGTTTCAACAGAGCAGCATTTTATTTGATCTGGTTTCAACAGAGCAGCATTTTATTTGATATGGTTTCAACAGAGCAGCATTTTATTTGATCTGGTTTCAATACAAAAGAGCAGTAATCCCAATCGGACCAGAAATAATAATGCTACAGTATGTGCATCTGCAGATATCGTCTCTCTTGGGTGGTGAATGGTGCATTTATAATGTGCCTTTATCCAAAGTGTTTTACATAGATTGTGCATTACATGCACCCATTCAAATACACCTTTACATAGATTGTGCATTACATTCACACATCCATTCATACACCTTTACATATATTGTGCATTGCATTCACCATTCACACACACATTCATACACCTTTACATAGATTGTGCATTGCATTCACACACACACACACACACACACACACACACACACACACACACACACACACACACACACACACACATTCATACACCTTTACATAGATTGTGCATTACATTCACCCATTCACACACCGACGGCAGAGGAAACCATGCAAGGCACCAACCTGCACAATGGGAGCAATTAGTGGTTCAGAGTCTTGCTCAAGGACACTTCGACAGTGGGGGAGCCCAGGATCGAACTGGAAACCTTGTGATTCCCTTCCGGCCGAAACCTCATTATGTCCAATTCTGTTACTCTTCAGGATTAAAATTCAAGTGCTCCTTTAACTAACCAATTGACTGAGGGACTGTCATTGGATTCTTTTTTAATTTTCGTTTTTTCATGTCATATGAAAGCAGGGAATCATAGCTTCAAATTGACATTGGTTGTTCAGTTTGACCCATCAGTTTTGGAGATATGGCTTATAGAGTAATGTCTTGCAGAAAACAGCGAGTTGAGAAAACAGGCTTGAAAGGTTCACTTCTGTGGTCTCTAACATTACACCTAGCTACATACTGTACATGTTTAAGCATTTATTTCATATTTACATGATTTCAGCTCTGACACTTATTTCAGACATGCTTTAGTATGTGAAGAGTCTGCCTGTGCTATTAACTCATTTTGGGGAAAAAAAGGTTTTTCTCCTACAGTCAAATCTGGTCACTAATATACCGCTGTATGTTGAAGCATAAAGCAGGCGTTAACAGCCCACGTCCAGGCCAACATGTCTTTCATAAGCAGAAAACAACACTTTAAGCATAACACTAAATGCTTCTCTTTCATAAGAAGATAACAACACGTTAAACATAACACTAAATGCTTCCATATGGTCCTGTTCACACAATGTTCAGCCCTTATGTCACTGTAGAACAAACTAAATGCTGGTGGAAAGTAACCAAGTACCCGAGTACCGTACCCAAATACATTTTTGAGGGAAAAATTACCATTTTTTTGATACTTTATACTTCTACACTACATCTCTGGGGCAAATATTATCCTTACTCTTACTAGGGGCCCTCACACCTACCTACACCAAACCGCAGTCACGACCGATAAGCCCGTATTTGGGTGTATGATCAGAGCCAGGGGACACATGGTGATGGGACGCAAATCTATGTTGTTGTTGTTGCTCTTCATTAACATTACTTCAGTTTTTTTTGGCAAGGTGCTGCTGGGAGAATTCTCCTCCGTTTGAGCAGCCCGTCTTGCAGCACCATACTCCGTACATTAGGAAAATTACTGCTGGCATAGTCTTGCGTTGCCAGACTGTTGCCTCTCTCAGTGTTCAAATGCTTCCGTCATACAGTCTGGAGCATGGAATCTGTGATCACGAGTAAACTATAAAGTGGAAGTGAAGCCTCCTCCCCACTTCTGTTTCGTCTTTACAGTCACGCAAATTCACCCAAATATAAATAGAAATCATCTAAACATATATAACTTGCTGCTTAGCAGAAATAGAAATAAAAAAATAAGCTCTATAGATTTTTTTAACTACTGGTGGTGCGGTTAGCGTGGCACCCATACAGTATAGTGCATACATCGGTGGTGGGCAACTTTGATGATAGAGGGCCACTATATTTCCACACTCACTCCAGAAGGCCACTATATTTCCACTATCACTCCAGAAGGCCACTATATTTCCACATTATGTCCATATTTCAATTACTCAATTGTGTAGCCTCTTATGGCAATTGCGTCCAGATAGGGCTAGATAGTGCAGAGTGGATGGGATTATGGGATGTACGGTATGTGGTGGGTCATCCAAGCATGGATTAATTCCGTAAAAAAAAATCACAAATTAATTAACTCTGTTAACTCAGTTATTTTGACAGCCCTAATATACATTAAGCATGATTAATTTGAAGTGCTCATCCATTGTTGTGGTCTTAATTGAAAAGTGGCTGCTTTTGTTGTAGTGATGTCCTCAATAATGGTCACATAATCACTCACGCAACAGTCTTTGTAACGCTAACAAAGGAACATAATGTGACTGTGAAATTGTACAAAAAGAAACAAATTGTGGAGATCTCCATGGATCATCAGTTAGTCTTGCGTGGCCAGACTGGTGCCTCTTGCAATCACAATATATTACATTACTATATTCATTTATATACAAATATATTGAACTTTAATTTTTGGTTTTGTTGGTGAAAGTAGATGGTAAGCCCCTCCTCTACTAACAGCTGACAGAGACAGGCAGACATAGCTGCTCTGCAAGTACAAAGCCATTGACGGTCACATTATTGCGTCATCAATATCTGTGAAAATAATCTGGATTATTTTGAGACGGATCCGATACCGATATGGCCGATTTCGATACACTACCTACAGTATATAGTGCATCACTATACTTATTTTCTCTTTAGAGCTCTAAATGAGGACATGAAAATAAATATAACGGAACAAAAATAAAATGAAGCAACTAAGAATCCTGAGCAGCTGCTCAAGATGTTACTTGCCGTTGAACATGAACACAGACAGTGAAACAGACAGGTGACTTGTCTGTGTGATCTCTGATGTATGCTGTCTGTGTCTTCTGCTTCTGACACGGCTCGCTCGCTGCTAAAGATAGAAACATACAGCATATTATATTATGCCTCGATCTGCTCTTGCACCGCTGCTGAAAGACAAAAGACATCGTACCTGTCTTTAAAACGAGGTATCCCACAACTCCTTACCTCCATTTCTATCACATCCAGTTGTATTACCTTTATTCTTCCAACAGTATCAAAGTTATCGCCGAGAAGAGATTGTTGCAACAGAGAAATAATCTTACCAAGCACAACTTTCAAACGAGCTGTTAAATCAGGCTTGTTAAAAAGGATCGGAGGTGCTTAGCTTCCCTAAAGCCATCACTGTTTGATTTGGGGTCAGTGTCTGAGATGTAGGGCAACGACTCTGCATGCGTGCGTGCGTCCGTGCGTCCAGAGAAGATCGAGGGAATGCCTCCCTGGTTGGAAAAACCATTAGCCGCAAAACCCTCCAATTAAATCAACCTCCCTGCTTGGCTGGATCTCCCTGGCAGACCTGCAGTGAAGGGCTAGACGGAGCTAAAATAACTCCCCTCCCGTCGCATTATATTACTCAAACCTCCCACCCACCCAAGCTGTGTTCATTTTGACAGCCAATTTTGATGTAGTTCATAAGCTTTAGAATAAAATTCCATTTAGTTTTAGTCATATTCGTTTAATAATTTGCAAAGTCATAGTTTTAGTATGTCGCCTATAAATATACGATTCTAGTACGGAAATCTACAGTTTATTTTGTCGACATGTTATTTTTATTTTGGCGGTGCCTTGATGGCGTCGTAATGGCTGTAACTTGGTTGCATGCCGGAAGTAGACAAGCTCACAACGTTGTGAGCCTTTGTGGTACATTCTGGGGTGTCCCTAGTACAAAACATTTGGCCCAATATATATGATTTTGGCAAAATTGGCACAAAAAAAGTTTGAGAACTATAACTATACTAGGGAGAGGGGGGGGGGGGGGGGGGGGGGGTTGGCGAAGGGAGGATGCCACAAAAAAGAACAAGAGAAGGAAGGCCATGCTAGGAGGATTGTGTGGGCTGAATGTGACTCTATTCTCTTTGGCTTCCAGGCAGCCTGCAGGGAGCCAGGGAAACCACGTACGGCCATGTTGGAATGTCTGTGGGCTGGCATGGTGCATGGTGGCGCAGAGACAATGGGATTAACACTGATCTTATTCTGCTTGATGATGAGGGGGCTGCTGACGATGAGAGAGAGAGAGGCGCACTGGTACCGCAATATATACTGTAGATATGCATGCGTCTGCGTGCGTACATGCGCATGCACGCATGCGTGCACTTGTATTACTGTACTTATGAGGGCCAATTTTCCTGGTCTTCACGAGAGAAATGCGTTTTTTAAATATTTGTTTGAATTAAGCTCACAATTACTGTAGGTTGGGTTTAGTTTTCGGTGTTTAGAGGTTAGGTTCAAAGGAGGCGTTCACCCCAAAGAATGACTTAGTTTTCTATCCATTGCACACCCCATGAAGCCTTTTTTGATTGTTTTTGTCGCCTTCCTGTCCCTGAGCCAATAATAATTTGAGAGACTCAAAGAGTCCCGGCTGTCTGGTACAAAAATGGCACCCAAAAAAAGAAATACAAATGGGTACTGTGTGTGTGTGTGTGTGTGTGTGGGGGGTTTGTACAAAGGAGGTGTAATAGTTAGCAGCTTTTGTACTGCATCACACTCACAGTCTCACACTCTCATCAACACTGTTTAGACTGTGGCAGAAAGCACAGGAAATACCAACTCATCCCACATGAAAATAAAGCCTTTTATTGTTGAAGCAACGATGGAGGCTTTGCTGATCTGAAAAGCAGGGCTGCAGCTATTCACTTTTCTCTGCGAATCGAGAATTGTGATTTTTATGTATCGTATACAGTATGTATAATCGCAGAGCGACACGCTGTGAGCTTGTAGACCTGCTATTTTCAGCATGCAACCAAGTGTAAAACCAGCCATTACGACGCATCAAGGCCTGCCAAAATATTTTTTTGTCGACAGAATTAACTGAATATAATCTCATGATATTCAGTTGATTAAAACTACAACTTTTCAGATTACTGAAATATGACTAAAACTAGGCTGAATGGAATTTAATTCAAAAGACTAAGGGCTCTATTTTTGTCCAAAGTTAAAATAGCCAATCTACAAGCTCACAACGTGTCGGTGTAGATCAGCTAGTTGAACTATTCATTTATTTTTCCAAAATAGTAAAAAAAAAGGCAAAGAAGTTTAGATAAGGATAAGGGGTTTAGCATGCATGGACAATATAGAGCCCTCTGATCATGACATCAAAGAACAGCACCCGCACGTCTTTATACCACGTTTCAGTCGTTAGACCTTCATCAGTTTAGACGTCATTGTCTGGCCTGATGAAGAATAAATGAAACGTTGAATAAAGAGAACATTCTTTATTCTTAGACAGTGTTCAGGTCCTTTTCTTTGATGTCATTCAAAGATCCCTTTTTAGTCTGCTCTGAAGAAGGCTGTTTGCCGAAACGCGTCAGCGTTCTCAAATAAACATGAGAAATTGCATCTGAGCCAGTCTTGCATCTTTTATTTTGGAGTGCCGCTTTTTCCACTTAGTTGGTTCATGAGTTAAATCCCCTTTTGAAAATTTTCACTTCGCTCTCACCAACCTTTTGAGGTGTGCCATCTGCCATTTTCTAACAAAAATACAAAAATACTTGTATGACTAAAACTAAATCCAAAATTGCTGTCAAAATCAACACTGGTGCAAAGATCCAGATCCGTGTCGGGATGTGTTGGGCAGGTAGTTACTAGATATAATTACTATATATTAAAAAAGGGAACTGGTTATAGTTACTAGTTACAGCTCTCAAAAATAAGTATTGCCTGATTTTACACTTGGTTGAATGCTGAAAATAGCCAATCTCTAGCCAGCTCTACAACGCACACAAAAATAATGGTTAAAAAAGTGGTTCAAATCTAAAATGACACAGATGCTTTCCCGGGTTAAATTGGTTCATTACTTTTTTTTCTCCAGAAGGAGAAAAAACTACTGGCATCTGTAGCATGATGGGATTACCTTTCCCTTGTATACCAGTGGTCCCCAGCTAAGTGGAGAGTTGGGAACCAAATGTACTCAGGAGGGTCCATTTGGTTTCATTTTATGCTCTCAAGAGTTAAATTACATCTGCATTACTTAATTTAGTCTACATAGAGAATGTAAAATAATTGTTAGTTTGCCTGTTATCTCTCCTAATGGTACCACATCAATAATAGTTCAATACAGCATGGAATTGTGGACAAAATCTTATCCAATGGCAACAACATACTTGTACGTTTTGGATCTGAGAGGCAAAATCTCATCAAATGGTGGTCCGTGGCTCGAATAAATAATGGACCTTGATATGAAAAGTGTTAAACACATACAGATATGTATCTGTGGAAAAAGTACTCTTACTTAGTAAAGTAAAAGTATCAATACTGCAATGTATGTCCAGAATTCAAAACATACATGTTGTATAAAACTTGTACAAATATTATTTGTACATTGTGAGTTTGTAGATCGGCTATTTTCCAATGGCCGACAAATTGAAGTGGGTATTTATGTGTGTTTTGTAACAATAATTAAAATCTAGTAACTATAGTGACTAAAGTTTTAAAATAATTGTAGTGCAGTATCAGTACAATATTTCCAATACAATATAGTGGAGTAGAAGTTAAAAGTACTGGAAATTGGAAATGCTCCAGTAAAAACTGAATGCACTTTCCACCACTGCAGAATAGGGTAAGAGTCGGTTGAGCCAATAATTGTCCCCCTTTGAAGCTGCTGTTGATGCCTGTGTGCCGGGTTGTGATTGGTTGTGATTGGTGTTGTGAACTCTTCAAACCAACCAGAACAAAGCAGCTTAACAACCCTCCATGGTACATGACTCAGACGCACGTAACACCGCAGCTGTGAACGCAGCCTTGACATCCATCACTTATTTTCGAGCTGTTATAAAAGATCTTCAATTATTAAAGATACGCTATCAGCGTCGGAGTCACCAGAGGCGAAATGGTACACCGACCCTTACAAATGCATGGTCTCCTAAGTGGGTGCCGTCTGATCTCGCAAACGCCCTATGTTTACTCGTGCTAGATCGAGAGAGAGTGCGTTGCTGGGACAGAGAGAGGTCGATAATGAAGTTGATTTTCTCCTGATTTGTCTTGGGGACATTGTGTGGCTTGTGACGATCGGGTCCAATAGCCTATTTAGTTCAGTGATTCCGAAGCTGTGTTCACGTTCACATTAGAATGAATAATTTAGACTCAGAATATGTTTCTGGTCTCCTGAAAAGGCGGCCACCTGTTTCACACAGATACGGCAAGTAAACCAGGGATGGCATGTCTTTGCTTTTTTTGTTTTTTTGTCTTTTGGACCAGGAAGAGGGTGCACCTTCTCTCTCAGGCCTATTATTTCTTGGTAGGATGCTTTGTCGCCCGGTTAGAATAGCTCATCTACAAGCTCATGACATAAGAAAGATAATGGAAACTCTGCGGTTAGATCAGTTTCCTTTAATTTATTATTTTCCATTTTTGCGTAAGGCTGTGACACCTCCATCATCCATGATATGTGTGCTATCTGATGTACTGTTCATCTTGTTCCAAATTACATTGAGTCACGATGACATTTTACTGATTGCTTCGTGAAATGGTAAGATGAATGATGATGTTTTTACAAGTCATTGTAAGCCACTATATTTTCAAGCTATCACCTAACTCCACCTAGCTAGCTATCAGGTGTCTGCCTGTGCATGTGGATACGGACGCATCGTTATGGAGAAGTCATAGGGTACAAGTGATATATGGTTGTTAAAGTAAGTGTTAAATAGCTCTATATTTTAATGTTGTTCAGTGTCTCTCCAGCATTTGCAGGAAATCCTATCCAATTGCATCCAATCAGGAGAGGAGAATCACACCTGGTACAGATTAAACAAGTATAATATTGGATGTGTGATGATGACACAAAGGAATGAGAAGGCAGAACTGGAACGCTGCACAATTGAAGCTGATAAATGAGTACTCTCTCCTGATCGGCTGAAATTGGCAACCTACCTGAACATTTTGACAAAAAACCTTTATTTTAATATCACTATTATAATTGACTCATGACTCATAAATTGGATTTAATTTCCCGTCGTGGAGCAGGAACAGGTTAAATCACTCACGGCAAACATAGCCAATCAACAAGCTTGTTTATATGCTAAAGGTTTATGACTGCATGTGATTTTGCCATATCGATTTCTAATCTAGAAAGAAACCATCCAAGCTATCCCAACAACATTTGGAGTTCTGACAAGGTGACTACACCCAGATCATTCCACTCGGCATGCATTCGGAATAATAAACGTCGATGTGAAATTGTCTTATTGATTTTTCTGCTCAGTTGTGTGCCCCCTGGTGCATTTTGTTGGCATACCGTGTGTGTGTGTGTGTGTGTGTGAGTGTATGTTTGTGTGCGGATGGGTTGTGTGTGTGCATTTTGTTAAGTAGGCTTGCAGCATTTCAGCAGTCCATTTATAATATGTCTGTCGAGTTGGAAACCTCATATGTCCAAAACTGTTACTTTTCAGGATTCAAATTCAAAAGCGTCAAAAGTAGCAGATCTATACAAGCGCATCATGCATCACTCCGCACCAAGTTTTGAGATTCTAGATCTGCTACTTTTAATGCCATTGTCTTTTGTGTCACTGTAGTGTGATCAAGCAGGGTGTTAATTTACGAAAAAACACAAAAAGTTAGAATGGAGATGAGAGGTTTCTGCCTGACAGCACGAGTAGCATTAGTATGTGTAGATGTGCAGCTCCACAGACGCTGGCTTTACTGCAGCCCCATCTGGTGAACTAAGGCCACACCCACCAGCACCCAAAACTAATAAAAAATACGATGCCACCAGCAGCAGTTGTACTATAGTCTGGCCCTTCATTGACAACCGCACGCACGTACGCACACACAAAAACGCATTCAGTAAAATCATCAATGTTAACTTGAACTTGAACAAGCCGGAAAAGTATCAAACTACGAGAGTTTCAGTGGTTAAATTAACACCGCATATTGTTACTAGGCTCTGCATGCTAATCGGCACGCTGCTTCATTCTTTATTTTCCTCCCCTCTGAGTTGAGGTTTTGGCCTTCCACCTTTCCTCTTGCCTTGCAGCTCCATCTGCAGCGTCCTTCTCACAACGTAGCCCTCCTCATCCCTCTTCCTCTGTACATTTCCAAACCATCTCAACCTCGCCTCTATAGTTTTATCCACAAACCTTCTAACCTGGGCTGATCCTCCAGGGTTCTCTCAAAGTGGGTACGGGTGGTACTTCTCACTTCCGTTTCTCCACTTACAGACCACCGTCTAGACTTAGCAAAACGGACATGTGTTGCACTGTTCTGTCAGTTTGTATTGAGGGTGGGGAAGGGGGGCAGGGCGGAGGTCGCGAGACATGGCCAAAGCAATTCCGGGGGTCCCCAGCCAAAAACGTTGAGAACCCCTGCTCTAGTCCAATCTACAAGCTCATAACGTGACGCGCTGTGAGCTTGATTTTTTTGGCTTATGTTCCCAACCGAAACAGGGATGCTGGGGTGCAAGTGGTTAAAACCTCTTAAACCCCAATCCCCTGCCGGCTAGGGCAGCGGCTGTCCACCTCATGAACAGCTCTCAGTGGGTAAATGGGGCTGGTCAAGGTATGAGGTTCAAACTCCGATATTTTTGATTTTCCCTCCTGGACCCCCCTGGGGTTTAAGAGGTTTTAAACAGTATATTTGGATATCTGAAAATATGTTGTCCCAGGGACCCCCAGCAGTTAAAAAACATGAAATAATATACAGTAGGCCTATATCTAAAGATTTGCACACGTTTTCACGATATTTAAAAAATCACACGTGTGAACTGAGTGGTGCAATCCCCCCCCCCCCCCCCCCCCCTCTCTCTCTCTCTCTCTCTCTCTCTCTCTCTCATTAGAGACACAGCACTACCTAGGGATGGGTATCGTTAGGATTTTTTCGAGACCGGTACCGATTCCGGTTCTGCTTATCGATTCCGGTTCTTAACGGTTCCCTATTTCGGTTCCAAAATGGTATAAAATAACTTAAATAAGAGGTCAAATGTTTATTTAACAAAAAAGCTCAATGTCAATTTGAGTATATATATAATGTACAATGAATAGTGTAACATCCTCTCCTTTATTGAGCCATTTGTGGATAATATAGTGATTATTTTAAATATAATATATCTATTCTGTATTTACCCAGGGCAATAGTGTTGTAGGCTACTTCTCTTACTACTAACTACTGACAATGACAAATAAAAGCATGTTTGAGATCTGAGAGCAACACACACACACACACACACACACACACACACAAATTTGCATCGCTAATGGGGGGGGGCATCTCCAGCCGATAGGTGAGAACGGCTTTGCCGACGTGCGAATGGTGGGATCATTGAAAACAAAGGCGGCTTGCAGAAATGTGCATGCTGCCAGAGTAGGCTATCATTTGTTGTTTTTCTTGTTTTTTCGCCACCTCTCTTCGACAGTTCGACTGCAAGCTCTAAAGTTAATTAGAGTTTAGTTTAATTAATTTAGAGTCTAAACTAATTGAGCCTCTGGAGTCTGGACCCTACGCCGTGATCACACACACAGACACACACACACACACACGCATCCGAGGTGGGTTGATGTTGATTCAATGCTGTGCAGCGCACATGCATGATCATGCAGTGAGGCAACTCAGGCAGCAGAGCACAAGACTCCTGTCCCCTCTCTTAAAAGTTGCCTCCCATAAACTTCACTTGAAAATTACGTTTAAGAAACTTTAATAATGATGTTGCTTCAATGCTTCTCTGCACCGCGCGTCTCTCTGTCTCTACACTCCTCGACAACTCCATGCAGAGAAATAGCCCCGCCTCTGCAAGCCACAAGCCCACAACGCGTCGCTGATGCAACGCGGTGTAGGCTTGTAGATCAGCTCTGTTCCCTGCGCTTCTATTAAAAGGGTAGAAAATAAATAAATAGCGTGTGACCACGTGTCTGTGAGAACCGATAGAGAGAACCGGAATTGAATTATTGTAATGGGTACCCGGTACCCAGGCACGTTCGGTTCGGTACATACTTGGTCCCGAGTTTCGGGACCCACCCCTAGCACTACCCCTCTCTCTGTTTCTGGCGCCCCCTACTGGCATAAATAAGTCACATACTCGTGCTCATAGTTACAGGTACACAGGTAAACGGGTACACGGACATTGCTGGTTGTAGGAGTGGTTGCACCACTCAAAAAGCAGATCTCATACAAGCTTGTAGCACGGCACTCGTAGATCTGCTATTGTTCAATATCTAATGTTTAAAATAATGGTTAAAGTGGTTAAAAGCTAAGGAGAGACAGATGCATATAGGTGGAACAGTGTTTCTCAATCTATTTCAACTCAGATCACCCCTGTTCATAACTATCATCCACGGCACCCCTGAATGACATTTAATTTTTTTAGAAGCTTAATGCTTATGTAATATTACGCTACGTAAATACCGGTATGTGAAACTTCCCTCTATTAGATCCTATAGACCAATTACTTGTTTACAAACATTGGGACTGGGCGCACGGGTGACTGTTTCATGTAATCAATTCCCAACAGATCTCCAAATCTGTTGTTTTGGGGAGTGCTGGTTTCAGTCCATTCAATCTCTCTGGTGTGTTGGCAAGTGAGATGCACCCTAGGAGACATTTATACTTCAAAGCGCAACAGTATTGCGCACAGAGAACAGCTGATATACAAGCTCACATCGCATCGCGGATGCGACTGTTGTGAGCGTAGAGGTCTGCGTGCGTGACACCATCGCGGGACGAAGCCTAGATTATACGTACTTGATGGGCTGCAGGTGCGCGTGCAGCCATGGGCAACCAGGCTCTGCTACCATGACCATGAGCGCACCTCCCGTTCTTATGACAGCGCCTGGAGGTGTGGTTTTGAGGACAACTGTTTTGAATTTCTATTATTGTTCACACACACAACAGAAACCAAGAATTATATATTTCAAGGGTGAGATAATACAATAAAAATCCTAATCATTCTCCCTCCACACTGGGAGAAAAAAGCATCTTAAAGTTTGATGGTGCATTTTTTACACATGAGTGCAGTTAGAACTTATGAGAGGCAGGGTTCTTCTGCTGCCAGATCCGTGCAGTTAGAGGTAAAAACACTTTTTGGCCAGTTATAGCGCCACCTTGAGGCTGAGTTGAAATTGTTCATGTGGCATTTCGTCCTCGGCCTAGTGGGAATGTGGGTGCACAATTTCACGGAAATCACGCGATGTGTTCATGATTTGCAGCATTTTGTTTGAAACTGAGCACTCCTGTGAACTTTGGAAGCCAATCTTAACCAATCAGGATGGAGTCTGATAAATCTGAAAGACCCGTTTCGTTGAATGGCTCTAGAGAGACTGTGTAGCAATTTGCGTGATGTTTGGACAAAATCTGTAGGTGTACTGTGCAAAAACGTGTTTTGCACAAAGCGGCCTCCTGGTGGCGCTATAACAGGCCGTTCTGGAAAGTTTGGGGCAGAGGTTCATGGTTGGCATCCAGGGAGTGTGTGTGCAAAATATGGCATTGAAAAACTTGTTTTGCACAAAGCGGCCTCCTGGTGGCGCTATAACAGGCCGTTCTGGAAAGTTTGGGGCAGAGGTTCATGGTTGGCATCCAGGGAGTGTGTGTGCAAAATATGGCATCGACCGGGTTAACGGTGGCCGAGATTAGCTGTTCACGGACACACGGACGGACGGACGGACGGACGGAGTGCAAAACATACTCTCTCCCCATGCCTTCGGCCTGGTGGAGACAATTAGCACTTGGCGTTTAATATTTTGGGGGCCTTGACATGGAAAGGTTTGAGAACAACTGATAGTTTTACCAAAAAATGACATGATTTAGAAGACATTTGTAGAATCTGGTCTCAGTCAGTCATTTCAGATCTTGTCCCTCCACTCTATTCTAACCTATCAGAGAATTGTAGTGTCCTCAATCCTGCCGCCTCATATGTTTTTCTTCACTACCGTCTCACGACTGAGTTTGACCTGGATATCATTTTTAATGTAATGGGAAATCTTTTTAATTTGTATGACTCATAAATGTTTCCATTTAGTGATCCCTGTTCCGAAGACTGTCAGCACTTTGTTCTTCTCTCCACGCAATGACTCCACACAATGATTGATGTAAAGTGCAGAGTGGGCAGCATGGTGAAGAGAGAGAGTTACTTTTTACTCTCTGGTGAATGAAGTCCAAACCTTGAGCCACCCTGAAACTCTGTTTGGTGTTTTAATCTAGTGTATTGGTCATTGCAACAAACACAACTCAAATCTAATTGCAATTAATCATCTACAGGGCAATTTAATCGCCAACTGAAATTGTTCATGATCGTGCGTGACGGCTCCTCCGGCCGTCTCAAATTGGAGGTCTTGCGACTTCTCAGTGCTGAGCGTCCAATTAGGCGGGAGAGGAGCAGATGGCCTGCAGCAGTGTCGGGCCAGATGGGAATGTTTGGCCAGAACAAGTGAGGATAGTGCAGATCGACAGCACTCTGACACCGAGTGCCATGTACTCTCCAATGGAACCAGAATGAGTCAGGACCTTTAGTGTTGACGGAAGTTTGTTTGAAATGTTACAGACGGCTTATATAGGGCAGTGTTCCCCAAAGTGCGGGCCCGGGCCCCCCCTTGGAGGGGTGGCAAAGATGAAATATGTGGAGAAGTCCGGCATTTTAAAGATTCTTGCACAAAAACTTTGAGCCGAGTTTATAGTGATTTCCACTACTGCCACTAGCTAGCAGGAATCGAACCCCAGTCCTCACGCACCACACATTACGGACCCTCACGCCGCACAACCTCCTCTCCATGTCCTGCCGACTACGGGAG
Source organism: Protomyctophum parallelum (assembly GCF_964188405.1). NCBI lineage: Eukaryota > Metazoa > Chordata > Actinopteri > Myctophiformes > Myctophidae > Protomyctophum > Protomyctophum parallelum. The sequence continues at coordinate 17,337,985 of NC_139705.1, read as the reverse complement.
ACGCACCGAGCTGGCATGGAACTCCCCAGTTTCACACTCAATAAAGCTAAAGCTCCATTGGCAGAGTTGTTGTGGCCGGGTCATTAAAAATGTATTTTATCTGCTGTGTGTGTGTGTGTGTGTGTGTGTGTGTGTGTGTGTGTGTGTGTGTGTGTGTGTGTGTGTGTGTGTGTGTGTGTGTGTGTGTGTGTGTGTGTGTGTGTGTGTGTGTGTGTGTGTGTGTGTGTGTGTGTGTGTGTGTGTGTGTGTGTGTGTGTGTGTGTGTGCGTGCGTGCGTGCGTGGTGGGGTCTTGAGAAGGGAGGGCTCCCAAAGAAAGCAGCGTTGGGATCCACTTGATTAGGCAACCATTACACAACAGACAAGACTGCAATGATCAGCTCTCACTGCGACAATGAGCTCAAAATGAGCTAGTTAATGACCGACACGTTGTGACTAATCAAGGGACCCTAAATGGCGTTCAGGAGAGAATTACTCATCAGTCATTAAAGCAGACAGCCAGCGACAGAATCGACAGAGGCAACACTTCAGAAACGACTTGATTTCCCTAAACGGTCATTTGGAAACAAAATATTCCAAATTGAAGAGAGCTCTCTCTGACATGCACATCGTGAAGCCCTTTGAGAGGCAATACACATACAGTATATAGGACCACAATGCAAACAAGTCCCCAGGATTATTTATGTATCCTTTAACACTCGCATGACTGAAGTAAGGTCACCTATACCACACGAGCTGAATTCAATAACTGTTTTTCCTGTGATGTTTAACACCCCCTGCCTACAGGGACTGAGGGGGAGGGACACCCCCCCCCCCCCCCCCCCCCCTGCAAGATATTTAGTTGCAAAAATGCTTCAGAGCACAGTGCATCAGGGTGCAGGGCAGCCTGACAGGTGATGTAGTGTTGCAGAGAAACACTGCTGGTTTTCCCCCAAGGAACCATCAATTTAGCCTTCCTGTTCACCCTGTATGCCATTGGTTCTCAAACTTCTTTGGCTCAGGGCACCCCTGTAAATAACTTTTTTAATCCATGGTACCCCTGAATTATAGCACCATGCATGTCGTGTTATTTTTTCCCCATCCTAATATTCAACCAGTGAGTGTTTACACTGAAAATGAATTGGTTCAGAACCCTTAAAGTTTGGAACAGGGGAAGGGGGTGCTGTGAAAGCACCAAGGTTCCAATAATGTAGAACGGAACCTTAGCGGTCCAGGCATGCACCTTGGCTGGTAATCCAGCATGGCAGTGTGTCGCGGGTTCAAATCCCAATCCAGACAAATTTCTCCCCCCCATCTCTCTCCCCGTTTCCTGTCAAGCTACTGTATGTCTTGTCTATCAATAGAGGCAAGAAAGCCAAAAAAAACTTAAAAAAAGAGTTATGAAAGGTCCTTGAAATTAAAATTACTCTAGAACCACAACTATGCTGCCTACACCAGAGCTACATCAGACCAGAGCCTTCATTATTCGTAGAAGAGGTAAGACCCGTGGAAGGAAGTAATTAAAATGGCTGCATGTATCCATGATTCCACACTCAGTATGTACCCTGACAGAGCGAGCTGGTGAGGAAAGCTAGCTAGTTGGAGTCATGTGGAGGTGGTTGCAGAGGGGAGGATGAGGAGGAAGCTGGATTCTAGCTTGGAGAACCCCTCCCGAGACACCCGGCCCGTTCCCTTCTAGGATGGGCTGGCTAAGATGAAAAGCATGTTTAAGCCACACACAGGAACTCATCCCTCTGCTTGGCACAGCACAGCAGAGCACCTGCCTGCCTTGGCCAGTCCTTGTCTTGTGCCAGCGGACCAAGATTGATCCCCCATTATGAGAACGTTAATGTCTGCCTGTGGTCAGGCTTTCGTTGTTGATATATCACACACGACAACATTTCTTTTTCAAGAAATGGGAAAACAATGGGCCGCTGTGTACCCGTTTCAGAGTACCCGTTCCACCCATCTGTCTGTGTCCTTTTTATGCCCATATATGAAGATTTCTGGACCTGTCTCTCTGTGTCCCATTCCTATGGAGTTCTGTATCAGGCATTCCCAAATATGGAGTGTTGTGATGTCAGAACAGGCCAGCTCCATATATGGACCATGGGCACGGGCCTTGTCTAGAGCCCGGGCAGAGGCCTTTTGTGGCGGTTCTGGAAAACCGTGGCTCCAACCAACTCGACACCGGGCACTGCACTGTCGAATTTGAAGTCGTTGGGGCGAGCGGTTCTTGGGTTATGTGGATTACAGCCGTACAGACGTACAGAGACATGGTGCATTTATAGATAGACATGCAATGGCATTTGAGTTGACCAAAGTTTGGCAGAGCCCGTTGGTGGCTGCTGCTCGCACATAAGTGCCCCGCTCCCCCCAACAGCTCTGGTGTAGTGGAGGGTGGCTGCTACTCGCACACAAGTGCCCCGCTCCCCCCCCAACAGCTCTGGTGTAGTGGAGGGTGGCTGCTACTCGCACATAAGTGCCCCGCTCCCCCCAACAGCTCTGGTGTAGTGGAGGGTGGCTGCTACTCGCACACAAGTGCGGGCCGGCTGCTGCTCTGTTGCGAATGTCCACAAAATTCGACGTCACAGCGAAAAAACAGCAACCGCATTTTTGCTCTGTGGAAATTTGTTGCTGCTGTGGAAGCTTGTATTGACTTTATGAGGTTTCCGTACGGCTGCAATGTTGGTGAGTTTAACGTTGTATAATCCAATAAAATAGGACTTTTCTGTTTGGATGTATGCATGGGCTGTCAAGGGCAGAAAGTAGTTTTTTTGCCACTCAGTAGGCGTTCCCGCATAACTTCCGTGTATGATGATGATGTCACACGCATAGCCTCTATTCAACCGATGTCCAGTTTTCCACCCCTCAGGCCTCATTCACACGTACCAAACACCAATCAAGCAATGTTTGGTCGTTTGATTGTTGATTGCTCCAATCAGCAATCAAACAGCAATCAGACATCGCACACGGACCGAACATTTGTTGTGTAGGTGTGTACGAAGCCTCAGTGGATATATCCGGCTAACTCCTCAGTGGCAGCACCTTATGGGCGTCCCGCTCACACAGCTTCAATCAATTCATCACCTCCTACTGTGTGCAGTGAGAGTAAAGTCAATAAGAGAAACACTGCTCGATAACCATTTATATGTCGCCGTAAAGCAAAGAAAGAAGACATCTTTCTGCTTAACCCGTGAAGACCTGAGGCCCTTTCTATAAAATGCTTTCTGAATCTAGTAGTTCTTAAACTTTTTGTGCCAAGTACCCACAGAAGAGAAGATTTGTGTAAATAAACACTTTTAAGATGTTCGATTGTTCGAAAATAGCAGATAAGTACAAGCTCACAGTGCGTCAAGCATAGTCGCTCAGTACATCTGCTATCTAACCTGTTTTCTTGTTTTCTGAACAGCTTTCTATACTAAGCAGCCGTTCTCAACCTTTTTGGCTGACGCCCTCCCACAAAGACTTCGGTCCACCTCACACACACACACACACACACACACACACACACACACACACACACACACACACACACACACACACACACACACACACACACACACACACACACACATAACCTCAGACACATTGGGGCTGATCAATGCTCAGCCTGGACTTGCCCTCTGTGAGCTTCTCACTGGCAGGTGGAAGTTGACCATACTTGTTGTTGTTGAGCTGTTAGATGTGTGATATCTTTTAATGGATCTTAGTATCTCACCAACAGCAAGAAGCATGGACCACACCCACTGTCCACAGGCACCGCTTCATGTACAGTTAAAGTTACATTTATGTTGTAAGCACCATCATTGTTCCGACAACCCATTATTCCGACGTCCCGTTGGTCCAACTGGCCCCCATGACTAACCCTGTCCCTAACAGCACGTGGAAGCCACGTAGCCGTACTAATGGGATGTCACCATTTTGGGCAGTCCCCGCAGAGCCAGCATGGATGGTCCACGTGGCCACTTCTTAAACAAGCTATATATCGACTGCCAGTAACTTAAGAATAGAACATCGCAGTGACACACTTTTTTCCCCAATAAAAGTAGAGACACTCGCCTTTCTTTTGAAACATTCAGTGTTCGACATTGTTACAGAACAAAAAATATTCTGTGGGTCTTGAAAGATTAGTAAGAACGTTCAAAAACACTGGCAAGCACTACAATAGGCTATGTAGAAACTCAGGTAGCATGACGCTGATGCTTTCCCTGTTTAGTAGGGGAGTCACACGTCTTCAAAGTTTGAGAGCCTCTTTCTTCCTGAACACAAACCCAGTCAGAATGGATTGTCATGCTTTACATCCCATTACTCTGTTGGATGGCTCCTGCCAGGCATATAGGATTCTGTTGGCAGCACTAAATAGGTGCATGGGGGGGGGGGGAGAGAGAGAGTTCCATGGGGTTTTGAAGCTGGTGAAGGGCGGGATATAGACTCGTTTATCATCAGGGCTGTGGAGTCGGTACCTTGGCAAGCATACACTGCACTACTAAAACTTCTTAAAGTCTTCCCCTTCCCCTCTTTAGATGTTGCGTTTGTGGAATTGAAATTGGGTTGCTTTTTTGTCATGGTAATTTATGAGGAGAATCAGCCAGGTAATGTGCACCACTATAACTGTAAAGAGTGAATCTTTACAGTATTATGTGACTGACTTGTACCTGCCGCAATGCTGTAGGTCCATAGAAAAGAATACCAGCACTCACGTTATATCCAATAGTAAGACTCTTATTGGATATAACGTGAGTGCTGGTATTCTTTTCTATGGACTGTCACTGTATCTACCTGAACCGTGCACCCGAGACATTATGTTGAATTACTCAACTGAATACTTGCTTCTCTTTTCTTCAAGATACTGTATAGGTCCCACAATCTGGTTCAACAACCCTGTGGGTTAATTTTGTATCAAACAACACACTCTCATCCCCCAAAATGCATATTGTGACTTCTTGGGATAAAATGTGACAAGACAAGACCAAGTGTCAAGTCTGTGCCATGGACACACATGTACGGGAAATGCCAGCAGTGGCTCACGGGTAGAGTTGTCGTTTGGGAACCGGAAGTTTCCTAGTTCGATCCCGGGCTCCCCCTGAGTTCATGTCGAAGTGTCCTTGAGCAAGACTCTGGACCCCTAATTGCTCCCGATGTGCAGGTTGGTGCCATGCATGGCGAATGGGTGAATGTAATGCACAATCTATATGTAAAGCGCCATGGATAAAGGCGCTGTATAAAAGCACCATTTACCATTTACGGATATATTGATGAACCCCTGATTTGGGTGCCATGTCACTGTTCAGAAGGAGCATTATTCCAACTTGGCGTTGGTCCGACATGCCATTTAGGCATTTAGCAGACACTCTTAATCAAGATTAAGACTTAATAAGCAAGACCAACACATGGTGTTGTACATAAAAATAGTCATATAGGTTCATAAGTAAGCTAAGAACCTAACATCCGTCTAACAGTAGAATATCTGTACAATTAAACCATAAGTATACACTATAGACTACACGCCACATAGTCGGAATTATGGGATGTCAGAATTATCGGCAGTCCACCTGATTTAGGGGTCCTAAAAGTTTGTTTTGGGAAGTTTGATTTGGCAGTACTTGACATGAAAAAGTTTGAGAGCTACTGCTTTCTCCACCACTGCTGTGTAAGTGCAGTGGTGGAAAAACTATATATATTTTTTACTTAAGTAAAAGTATCAATACTGCAATGGAGAACTACTCTGAAATATGGAGAAGACTTCTGCCCCTAGACGGCAGCAGACAATTTCCATCCACTGGCACTTCGTTGGTTTTCCCTCCAAGAGTCTGGCAAGGTCATTTCTCTTTTGTTCTACAAGCAATCTGTGTTCCAAATTGGATTCTGAGGACGTTGTGAATCCCCTCGTATTGGTCGGGGCCGGCAGGCACTTTAAAGCCTCGTATTGGCCGGGGCCTGCAGGCACTTTAAAGTTAGGAAAATTGGACAATTTAGTGTTCAAGAAGATAAGCAACAGAAAGTAGTTGACGTAGAATATATGGGTTACCAGAGTCCCTCTGGGCTTTATACTAGTGTATTTGATTCTTAGCGAGGTAAGCAAGCAAAGAAAATATCTTAGTTCTTTTCCGGAACAGAAGGAGGCTTTACAGAGTAAAAGCGACCATGTCTTCCCGGCACCCCAGAGCTTCTATTTTGAAGGAATCCCGGCGGCTGATTGTGTTAAGGCACACATCATTTCAATCCAATGCACAGATTGCCATTGGCACACGTGTACGTCATTTGGTGTTTTCAGTGTTTGCGCTAGATGGCGGCGCTCTTCCGCAACCTGTGAGTGATCCCAGGACTTCCGAAGGATAGCACACCCAGAAATAACGTGATCTAAAAACAATCCAAGCCGTTTTCGTCTAATATTATAGTATTTCTTTAAAAAAATAACCAATAACTAAAGAATGGAACATCACGGTGAAAGTAGCTCTATTCCTTTTTTGAGATATTTGGTGTTTACATCGTCATAGAACAAAATATTCTGTGGGCCTTGGAGGATTAGTAAAATCAACGCTGGAAGTGTCTGCAGACTGTTCTAGAGAAACTCTGGCAGTGTTAAATATCTTCAGTGAAAATAGCAGATCTAAAAGGTTGAGAAGCACAAAGACGAGCAGTGACAACTGACACACTCATTTGATGCAGCATAACAAAGTCAGAAGCTGCATTTCTCAGGGACTTAAAAAAAATCAGATGTAGTGTTTGCCTTCATCCCCTCCTCTGTGAATACAAATGCTCTTCCTAATTTAATCAGGCGCTGTGGGAGACGGACCCATGGGGTCCTTCTTAATTTAATCAGGCGCCATGGGAGACAGACCCATATGGGTCCTTCCCGCGCGGAGCCACTGCTGTGAGGCGCAGCGCCTTACTTCCTGTTACAAAAAACATGTCAAAAGGCTGTCATTTAACTCTTTGTACTTCTATCTTTGCTGTGTCTGTAAACACACATAACACCCATGCTTTTCGAGGGCCAAATATGGCCATGAGCCCTTAACTGATCTTGCACGCAAGATATTCACCAATGATGCGTAGCTTGCGGGCTAGCGTTCAGACAGAATACACTCGAGAGGTTACACACACATGGGCATTTCCATGTTGTGCAAGAACCATACGTCATTCGCTGACGTGGCAATTAACTGACCAATTTGGGCGGGTTATTTTAAGCTCACCTAGGTCTGTGTTCATTCTGCGTATAATGTGTCCCTGGTGTGGTGTTATGTGGCTGTTTTCTCCCACCACCACCCCAGCACCACCGGTGGGCGCTGCTATTAGTTCTGTTGCCCATGGGGGTTGTTATTGTATATATATCTCCCTGTTCGTAATGGTTAAATAATAAAATAATCATATTTGAGCAGGGGTGCATTTAGTTTGACTCAGTTCCACAGATACATGTTGCAAAAATAGCCGATCTACAAGCTCACAATGCATGGCCAGCCAGAGTATGTGGGTAAGCAAGGACAACACAAGGTAGTCATGTAGGATCATCCATCCATCAGTAAAACGGAAACCAATAATCTGTACATTGAAATTATAGGATGCCAGGTCAATAATGACCCGGCGCCTTCACATTGTTACTGACTCTCACTATATCCTTTTTAAATAAAACATATTAAAGATAATCAAACAACAAGTGAATGTATATGTGAAGTGACAGTCATGGCACACACTGCACATAATACACTGTTGTGTGGAATCGGAGCTTCCATCATCACCGACTCTCCTCCATTCTGCATCATCGACCTTATGTAAGAGAAAAGGTCACGGTGTATCCATTATTAATAGGCATGGGGTTTATGGTATGTTACATTATTAATAACCTCTCTAACACACAGCGCAGGCCTCTTAGTGGCTCACCCTGTGGGTGCTCCCAGTGCCCAGGAGTCAGTGGTGGAAAGACTACTTGTTTTAAGTAAAAGTATCAATACTGCAATATAGACACTGTTACATCAACACACCAAATGAAGAAAGTATTCATTATGCAGAATGTCCCGTTTCACAAGCTGTACGAAATATGCACAAATATCTTTTGAAAACGGCACATCTACAAGCTCACAACGTGCTGTGAGCTTGTAGATCGGCCATCGGCTGGAGGTTAATGCATGTTTTGAAATCTAAATCCAAAAAGTATAGTAGCTAAACTGCCAAATCATTGTAGTCGAGTAAAATATTTCCATATTAAAATATTTCCATCTGAGATTTAGTGGACTAGAAGTAAAATGAGACCAGTCTGAACTGAGTGGTGCTGTTGGGGTGTCGGACTAGTGAATGTAATATCACAATGTATATAGGGCTGAAGTGGTTACTGTATGTTTATCTAATCAAAATGAAAATCTACAAAGTAACTAAAGTTTTTAAATAATTGTAATGGAGTAAAAGTAAAAAAATTGCCTCTAAAATGTAGTGGGAGTACATAAGTACTGAACATCTGAAATACTCCAGTAAAGTACAAATACCTCAAAATTGTTACACTTTAGCTATTGAAAAATAGCAGATCTACAAGCTCGTAGCGCGCCACCGAGTGGCGCGCTACAAGCTTGTAGGTCTGCTATTTTTGTAAAATTGAAGAGCGACTGACATAGAAACATAGCTTTTTCAGAGAACTGTCAGGATGTAGAAGACATTTTTTAATCTGATCTCAGGTCAAAATTGCACTTAAGTACAGTATACTACAGTATACATAAATGTACTTAGTTGCTTTCCACCACACAGTGCTCAGGTGTCATGTGTGTTGTGTTGCAGCAACAACATAATCACCCTCACTGTCACCATCTCTACTCTGTCACCAGGCAGGCAGGCAGTGTCATTCATTACCAGATTACAGCAGAGCGGTGAATCATGAGACAGCCATTTAGATTACACTCTGTGACTGTAATCCATTTCAAAATGCCTGCCAGCTTATTTATTTCAGCCATGGTGGGGATTCAGTCAACACCTACTAGTTATTAGCAATTAGGCATGTAACGATTTATCGCAAAACTATGGTGAAAATGTAATCAATTTTATTTTAAAAATGCATCGCAATGCAAACAGCAGAGGGTGTTGAGAGAATCTTTTCGCCTACACATGCGTCACGCGTTACGTTTCATTCAGGACGTGGTCTGCACCATTTTGAAATAGGGCTACACACTACACAGTTAGTTGAAACCAGTGGTAAGCAGTGCAGAAGTCGTCCAAAGTTTTTTTTTTTTTTGTATGAATATTCATTTTTTTTGTGGTTAGTTTCATTAAACTGTTGTTTTAGTGACTTTTTAGTTTACTTTGAAGGGCTCGCGCTTTAGCTCGGTATAAACAGGTTGGTGTTACAGGGCATTCTATGTTAGTCTACAGCTCCACCCTGTGGACAGCGGGCGTTACTGAACCTGTGTCCAGTTCCTTTTCGTGGCTCATGGGGAACAATGAAAACGTCCATTTGAGCATCCCGTTTTTTTTTTTAAATCTCTTACAGTATGTTGCTGCTGTTTTCAACCCGTTTCATATCAAGTCCCATTATTTATTCGGCATTTGAACCATGGACCACGAAAACTGTCCACATTTTCATGCTGTATTGATGTCGGTATACCATTAGGAGAGATAACAGGCAAACGTTGATCAAAATAACATTCTTCTACATACTCTAATTGTGTAGACTTCTTGTGAATGAACTTAAGTAATGCAGATGTTTAACAATAATTTAACTTAACTTGAGAGTGTAAAATGAAACCAAATGGACCCGTACGGGTCCATTTGGTTTCATTTTACGTTCTCAAGAGTTAAAGATCTACAGTATAAGGGTCGATTTTGGTTACCAACTCTCTATAATTTAGCTTTGGGACCACCTGGAACGCCCTCGAGGACTACTGGTGGTCCCTGGACCACTGGTTGGAAACCACTGCAATACTTGACCATAGTGTTGCTGTAGGACGAAGACAAAACATCAAATGTAGGTTGCCGTAATGCAATTCAAATGGCCTAAAAAATAATGGTGGATTTGGCCATGCCGGGCCACACCCCGAAATACCCATGTGTCTCCAAGAATTGTACGAGAATTATCTTCGAAAGAGAATGATTAAAAAAATGAGTTTTCAGTAATTTGCTACTACCGGTATATTATATATTTATATAGTAAAATAATATATATTTTTAAAAAGATGTTGCAGTCATTTGTCTTGAAAAAAAACATGCCTAATCACAATTACTTAAGATGGCGTGATCGTCAGAACCTTATCCTTATCGCCGGCCAGCAAGCTTCAACCTTGGCATGCATGTCCCAGATGATTTTGTGTGTGTGTGTGTGTGTGTGTGTGTGTGTGTGCAGAATAAATCAATAGATTAAATTGGACTGCAACAGCTGTTGACTGCCCACAATGCCGACATCCAGTGGTGTAAAGTAACACCACAGTAAGTACATTTACTCAAGTGCTCTACTCAAGTACATTTTTATAGTACATTTATAGTACATTTTAGGGATGCACCGAAAGGGACATTCTTGGACGAAACCGAATACCGAATATAGGAAACAGTTGGCCGAAAACCGAATACTGAATAGCCGAATACATCTTTGTTGTAAAGCTACCTGATTATGGCAAAAGACATGATTATGGCAAAACCTAACTTAAATAATAAACACTTATGGGTCCATTAAAAAACATCTAATTAATTGGAGGCTTTGTGATTAATTAATCACATTTTAATCGCATATCAATAGGCCTATTTGACCTGAGCAGTGAGCTTTTTTTTCTACATAAGCATAGGCAATAAAACTATTAAAGGTAGTAATAATAATAGTGATAATAATATTATTTATATAATGCTTCTCTGAGTACTTAAAGACACTTTTCAAGTAGAACATGACAAAACAAATAAAAACAACTTTATTAGAGAAAAACTAAGACTATGGAATAAAATAAATTAAAGTGGAATGAGATAGCAATATTCCAGAGGTGTGTTTGAATTTATAGGTGGTGGCATGTCTCTGACTTTTGGGAAGTGCATGCAGTTTTGACAGGTCTGCCTGCTGTGGACAGTGAAACCCTGACCATTAAACACGGGCAGACGCAACGATACAGTCTATCATTCATTGTTAAAGCTCCAAATGATATTCGTCTTTGTGTCTGCCCGTGTAAACGCACCAGCGAGTGTGTAACTTGTGTGTAACGTTAGCTCCCATGCTAGCTACTAGCTTCCCTCGTCAAACAGAACACCACCACAGATCGGGTGGAAGCTGCACTGATATCACTGCTTGTGCACGTGGATGGGAAATAAGATTTAAAAGGCTATGGAAGCGTGGATGAAAGCACAGATGTGTGCAATAAAGTTGTGTCCGATCTGTCTGTGCATTCCGTCTGCTGTCTGCTGCTCGTGTGTTGTGACTGTCGCAGCGTCTGATGCATAGTTAAAGAGCGTCATAAGCATGCGCCCTTCCTGCGCTGGAAGTAGCAGATCTACAAGTTACTGTATCTACCCGTCGCAATGGACAGCGCTTTGGGCTTGTACATCTGTGTTTTTCCCGCAGTTTAGTTGAATTATATCGATTCACAACTTTAGGACCACTACTACTATTCGGTGATATTTTTCGGCTTATTTGAGCCGAAACCGAATAGGCCGAAAATACATTTTTAGCCATTTTCGGTGGCCGGATTTTCGGTGCATCCCTAGTACATTTGTATTTTGTACTTTACTTGAGTATTGTTTCGAGTATAGTTTTACTTCTACTCCACTACATCTCAGAGTCAATTATGTGAAAACTAGCCGATCTACAAGCTTGCAAATCGCAATGTGTGAGCTTGTAGATCTGCTAAATTCAAAAGAATTTTCATTTTGGTAGATATGGCTGTTGGTGTTGGTATAAATCCCTTTAATATTCACAGGAAGACATCAGCATGTGTAAACATGTATTGGGATGGTTTGTCTCTGCTTGGCCGGTCTTCTGGTTAGAAAACAAGCAGACTTTGTGTCATAATTATTCTGATTAAATGCTCTGAGGCATATATGCAAATGAGGACTAGCTGCTTTTATTCAGCGTCCATGTCGTGAACAAGTTGGGTCGGTATCTCGGCTCAGGAATGATTTCAGTCAGAATGAAGACTCAATTAAAAAATTCAATTTTCAATTAAAATTAAAACCTGGGGAAGCATCTCTGTCATTTTAGATTATAGCAGATATGCATGCTCATAGCACATCATTTATATGAGCTTGTAGATTATTGATGCTATTTGTTGAAGAAAGTGTGACAAAACATTTGAATATATATGCTTTTGCAAGTGAACATTCAATTCAACTCAACTCAATCTTTCCTTCTGGGTCTAAATATTTTGAGATGGGGGGCTCGGTGGCCATATATATATAATTTTGGGGGTCCTTGACATGAAAAAGTTTAATTGAGAAACAATTTAGAAAGACTGTTTTAGTATTAAAAACAGTCTTGTGAAACACAGTCCAATGAATGAAATAATGAATGAATGAACGAACATCATGGTGATGGGCCCTGGTGCAAATTATTGTCTACAAAACAAAGACTACAACATGACGTAACAATGTCGTCCGCTCCCGACCGGATCACACAGCAATTTAGTAACACAGACCAGGCTTTCCTCCGAGGTGGAAAGCCTGGTGTTGCGAGGTCAGGGTAAACGTGACAAAATAGGCTACAGCTTGTTGTTGTTACGCTGCTGATCATGAACACGCGTTGAAACTAAGGCTACGGTAAAAATACCATGAAGAACTCTACAGAAATGTCACTATTTTGCAACCGGGAAGTAGTACGGACTACGGACTTGAAGCTGTTTATAAACCAGTCAGTCAGTGACATCACTGATAAATCCTTGGTGTCTTCATGCGAGCGACCGAGTCAACTTTTAACTGTCGGCTTTTTTTTCTCCTTCTTCCTTCATGGCCCCCACGGCGTCTGGCCACCGACGATATTTACGCCACTGAATGAATGATCTGAAAGGCGGCTGTATCAAAGCAACAAAGGTATACTCTGTGAGTGTGCGGGCGCCTGTGTGTGTGGGTGCCTGCATGCTTGTGTTTGTGCGTGTGTGTGTGCGCGTGTGTGTGTGCGTGAGTGCGTGCAGAAGCAGATATGATGATGGCTGACTATTCTGGCACCGCATGGGGCTTCGAGCCGCACGCCCACCCTGCCTGAATCAGCCGTTTCTACGGCGACCAGAGCAGAGGGGAGGGGGGGGAGGGGAGGGGCAGCGAAAGTGTGGAGACAACACTTCACCAGAGAGAGAGAGAGAGATGTACAGAGTACAGACAGATGGATCCATCCATCGATCAAACTAAATTCTCACAACGCACACATGCGAGGTGGAAGTGAACGCAGGCTTTCGCTGTTTAGCCGTTTGAAATTAAGGGGGAATAAGAGAGCGCATAAAGAAAATCCTGAAAATAGCGGCGTGTTGAAATCAATTAAAATCAGTGTTGTATGGATTAAAGCGCTAGATCAAAATGTAAAAAATAGCTTTTCAGTATAATACACCGTCTGTCAATGAAAGGCACGGGCTCTTTGGATGTGTGTGCGTGCACGTGTGTGTGCTACTGTGCTATACTTGTGAGGACCAACTGTCCCCCAGGAGTACAGTATACAGTAGTAGAATGTGATAGATGGACATCGTGAGAACCATTTTCCTGGTCTTCACATGACGGAGCGAACGTTAGTTTTATGTTTCAAAACACAAACACTCACAGCAACGCATTGTTGTTGTTGTTGTTGTTGTGAGCTTGTAGCAGGTGTTGCAGATCCAAGGTTTTCAGCGTTTTAGTGGAAGAGAATGGCAAACTATTCACATTCATTAATTTGCCCTAAAATGTGCTTCCGTCTGTGCGTGCGTGCTTCCGTCTGTGTGTGAGTGCTTCCGTCTGTGCATGAGTCTGTCTGTCTGTGTGTGTGTGTGTGTGGGTGTGGGTGTGGGTGTGGGTGTGGTGTGTGTGTGTGTGTGTGTGTGTGTGTGTGTGTGTGTGTGTGTGTGTGTGTGTGTGTGTGTGTGTGTGTGTGTGTGTGTGTGTGTGTGTGTGTGTGCGTGTGCGTGTGCGTGTGCGTGTGCGTGTGCGTGTGCGTGTGTGCGTGCGTGCGTGCGTGCACTTGTTTGTGCGTGTCAATGGCGCTGGTCCCCCTGCACATCACACAGTGTGACAGTTTGACAGTCGGCAGCAAACTGCAGCAGCCTGCGAACCGCAGGGGAGTTCTTATCGCACTGTAGTGTGGACGGCCTGTGGCGACTTCCACTGAAGTCCTGATCTTTATGTCTGGACTAATTCTAGACCTTCCACTGAAGTCCTGATCTGTCGGTCTGGTCTAATTCTAGACCTTCCACTGAAGTCCTGATCTGTCGGTCTGGTCTAATTCTAGACCTTCCACTGAAGTCCTGATCTGTCGGTCTGGTCTAATTCTAGACCTTCCACTGAAGTCCTGATCTGTCGGTCTGGTCTAATTCTAGACCTTCCACTGAAGTCCTGATCTGTCGGTCTGGTCTAATTCTAGACTAGACCTTCCACTGAAGTCCTGATCATTAGGTCTTGTCTATTTCCAGACCTTCCACTGAAGTCCTGATCATTAGGTCTTGTCTATTTCCAGACCTTCCACTGAAGTCCTGGGGTCACAAATGTTCAAACGTATAAAAACGAATCATTTGAAAATTGGCGATCTACGAGCTCACACATTGTGAGCTTGTAGCAAAGTGTCTAGTAAGTTTGCAAATAATTGTAGTGAAGTAAAAGTACAATATTTGCTCCTGAGATGTATAGTACGTGCTCAGTTGAGTAGAAGTAAAATTATTGAAAATTGGAAATACTGTAAAATAAGTAAAGTAAAATATACAGTACTTGAGTAAATGTACTTACAGTAGTTATAGTTTCTAAGTAGTTAGACACCACTGTCTGCTACACCTGTAGACCCGCATGGGATTGTTAGTGATTGGTGATGATGTGAATTGGTAGAGTAGAGACCGGCTGGGAAGCAGAATGTCCCAAGTTCAATCCCTGTGTCAAGTGCATGGTCCCAGAGCATGACACTTAACCCCTAACTGCCCCACAATGAGACACGAGAGTGAGTTGACATAAAACATGTCATCTTTGTAAAGAGCATTAGTGACGCCCAATTACATGAAGACAGGATTGAAAATAGGAGAAGTGCTCCTTTAATTGAATAGGCCATGACTGAACTGAGCTGCCTCTCCTGTGCAATCTAGACGAATCCACAGAGCACTGCGGTTAAGCTCTCATTATTGCCGCTCGACAACATCATAATGATACATGGTAAATGGTGCATAAATATAGCGTCTTCCGAGGACACATTCATACATCAATGGTGGGGGGGAACCAATTGCAGGGTATTGCAAACGTGCTCAGATCGAGTCTTGCTCAAGGACACTTTCGACACTAACTCTGGGGAGCCCGGGATCAAACTTGGAACCTTCCGGTTGCCATGCGGCCGCTCTAGCTCCTGTGCGGCCGGATGGGACGAAAGTGTCCTTGAGCAAAACTCTGAACCCCCAATTGCTCCCGATGTGCAGGTCGGTGCCTTGCATGGTCTCCTCCGCCATCGATGTATGAATGGGTGTGTGAATGGGTTAATGTACAGCACAGACTATAAGAGCCTTGGATAAAGGCACTATATAAATGCACCATTTACCATTCATGTAACACAACATTCTCCATGTTTTAAATTCTATAGCCTGATTTACAATCGTCATACGCCTGAAATAATAGATCTACAAGCTTGTGGACCGGCTATTTTTACCAGTGTGCCACACACCAGCGCACGACTGTGTCTGTGTGTGTATATCGTGTGTATATATCAGCCATCAGTTTTAGTATGTAACACTTGTCGCTTTCCTTGGGCTGCTTGCTTTGCTTCCTAGAATGTATGAAATGGCTGCTCATGAATACTCATCACGGAAAGGGGAAGTTCTTTCCGAGTAGCAGAGTGTGTAGAAGAGTTATCTAAGTGACCTTCTAGCTTTAACTTCTGTAACTTATTCTCCCTGATGGGGGAGAGAGAGACATATGGCCCAGAATAAAAGTACAGTACATTGTGTCTGTGTGTGTGTGTGTGTGTGTGTGTGTGTGTGTGTATGTGTGTGATTTTATTTTTTGAGGGGCGCTAACCCCTCCTATGTCCAGCTTTGCCCAAACACGGGACAATGCCATTGACAATGAATTCAGTTTTATTGTTTGTGCAAACACAAAATGTAATGCCATTGACAATGAATGGCCAGTTTAGAGTTTTGTGTAAACGCAAACATTGAAGACAAAAGTGCGGGCACAAATTGTGATTGGCCGGATTGAGATGATGTATGGGTCGGGTCCCCAGCTAATCAAGCACACAATGTGCATTGCGAGCTTGTAGATTGGCTATTAATGGGCCGGAATGTATATACGGCTGAAGTGGTGAATGTATACACTATATGTTTTCTAATAATAATCAAAATCGACAAATAATTGTTGTGGACTAAACGTGTAATATTTGAAGTAGTGAAATTTGAAATACTCCAGTAAAGTAAAAAAAATAACTCAAAAGTACAGTACATGAGTAAATGCACTTGTGACATCATGGATGGAGGGGGTTGCATGGTGGTCCTCAGCTAATTGATTGACAGTTACCCGCCAACATGTCGTCCACATTGGAGGACCCATACTGGTACCAAAGTGGGCGTGGGTTTGACTTTGAACTGAATTTTGAATTATTCCCATATGGTCTTCATATAGGCTAACTCGGCATGGGTTGGCAGTTTGGCACTGGGCAAGACCTTGTAGTTCCCAACTTCCCAATAGCTTTACATAATAGGCTAAATGCATGCGGGCATGGGTTGGAACTGGGGCGTGATAATGAATCCCACCAACGTTCTAGAGTAGACCCGCCTTACCATGTGTTATTTTAGATTGGTTTTTGTCTCTGCCGGCACCGCCCCCTCCTTATTCTTTTCCAAAAAACACTATTAAAAATAAATGAAGACAGTAAATGAAAAACC